>NC_071258.1:11591250-11910000 GCF_023375685.1 Ictalurus furcatus
GATTGGCCAAAAGCCTCAGTGTGTGTTGTACATGTAATGCCCCTTGGCTTAGCTTTAGCCTCTAAAGTTTCTAAAGTAATTCTAAGCTCCTAAGCAATGTCGTCGGTTTTACCGCATCAGTTTGAGCCCGATTCCGATTCCGAAAATGCGGAAGATCAAGCGGAACCAACTTTGCAAGCACAACTTAAGCAGAACGTTTCACAGAGGTAAGTTTTTATTTTCTAACTCTCTTACCTTACCTAAATTCTGACACCGCCGGCACATTGTTTACTGCAAAACTATGCTGTATGTACATCCATGAGCTGTAAGTCTTAAAAAAAAAAAAAAAAAAAAAAAAAAAAAAAAAAAAAGCTTGGACAATGTAAATGCCTAAACAGTTGCTCGGGATGACCTGCTGCCCTCCTCTGGCTAAGGAGGAAGTGGTGTTCCTTTGTTCTATTCACTGAGATAAGCATAAATAAATGGCAATTAGCTCAAAAATGTTAACTGAAAAGAGAAATGTTTTGAACTTTAGCAGAAGAGGCCTGTCTGCTTTTAAAAGGATATACTCTCATTAATTTGCAGAGAAGGTAGTCAACTGACTCCATCAACAAGGAGTGTGATGCTTATGTAGCTACAATTTTTGACACAAGCAACACAAGAAAAGACCAGCAACATTAAAACACCAAATGCTAAATATATATACACAATCCCATAGCGTCCCGGTATTCTCACACTTAACCAAAGCAAGAGCAAATATACCTAGAACTCTCAAAAAATAAAATGGTAGCAAATGTGCAATGGCCATGATACAATATCTTTGTCATAATCCATGTGAACATTAAGTAATATATGAGGATGTCAAATGAAAACCTTTTATTTTGCATTGATTATCGCAAATAGGTGTCACAAGTGTATTATTTTTCTTTTTTATTTTATATAATTTCTTTCAGCACAAGAAAATTAAATTCTATTTTCTCTCACTTATCAGGTTTTCAACTGACTGCCCCTAATACTTTCTCTAATGCAAATTCCCAATAAATGAAAACACAAACATTACCCACTTAAACTCCTACAGTCCTCACCTCTGTAACACACCCACTTCATTTTACTTTCACTGTAGTTACTGTATATTATGGTTAATTAGGAGGTAAAATAAAGACATTACATTACTTGCATAAAATAAAATCCGAAAAATAATCATCTGATTACACTGTTGGCTGAAATAAATTTGGATTAAATAATCTCAGAACTTTGGCCTGAGATTTGCAGACATCCAGTAACTCAGGCACTACTACTATTTGTGTGCAATCAGCGCTGACGAAAACACACCAACGATGTGTTGATCTAGTTTATTAAAAAGAACATATTTACAAAAAATAAGCCGATGTTCTATGGTACAAGATCTAAGTGGGAAACCAAAGAGTACCCTAATAACAGTACAGTGGCAATACAGAAAATAAAATGACTTGTTAACGGATAACATAAGGCTTTAAAAAAAAAGGATGCTATTGTTTTAATGCTACAAACAGGCTTGAGGCTGAAGTTGAAGTCTTGTTGAAGTCTAAGCAAATATTTTACTGGGGATATGAAATTTAGCTTAAGTTGCAGTTTCTAAATGTAACCAAATCCCATGTACACATGATCAATTCTATACCTTTTCTACATGAAAAACCAAATGCATACATGTTATTTCTGTAAAGAACTGTACATAACCTCAAAGGAAATTATTTTGAAATTGCTGTATAACAAAAGATCAATGATTGAGGTGGGGGGAAAAAAGAAGAATGATAAAAATGTAGATCATATTTTCCAACCACAACTGGAAAATGGACAAACATGAATAGCAGCAGGCTTTCTGGCGAGTTCCCCATTGCCTCCAAAGTGCTCAGTTTAACGGTAATCGACACATAGGGCCCAACCTTCATTGCTCAACATAAGGCATTTTACAGGCAGTAAGGTGCACAACTCTTAGGTCTGGAACATTCACAAATCAGGTCTCTACAGGGGTTCATAGATGCCCCATGTCTATGACCAACATGCAGACCTCCCTCTGTGGAAGTTGGAGAAGGAATAAGGAAAAAACGACAAGGAAGTTCTCTACCTTAAGAAATATCTACACATGAAATGTATGCAAAACAAATTCTGCAAAAGGAACCTGACCATGCAATAAAAAGCAGTCCATGGCCAGTACAAACTGACAGATGTTTTAACTGATATTATCAGTTGCTTGGAAAGTGTGGTTTTCTTCCATTCAAAACCATCTCGCTTCTATCAGAACAGTGTAAGCACGAACAGTCATGAGACAATGGAAGCTGTCCAACCAGTAATAGACACACCAAAAAAAAAAAAAAAAGTCTCCATGTAAAATCTGTGATACAGCACCAGTGTTCCTCCCTCTGGGGGACACTCTTCTTTGTCAAAATATTTAATTCGAGGTTCAGTTCAGTAAATGGTGAGGCTGAGAGAGCGGTTCATCTTCTTCCCAATAAGCCGAGAGTTTCTGGAACTAGACTGGATTGTGGAACGTGTCAGGACTCTGTCTGTGGACAAAATTCTCTCCTCTGCTGCAGCTTTGGCAAGCTGGGCTTTTTTCAGCTCCCTGAGAAACAAGAACAATAAAAAATTTTACTTTTTTTTGTAATTTAAAAAGGATGAGAATTGAAATTAACAAGAGCTTCACAGTACACAGTTAACTGTGTTAAGTATTTCTTCTACACACTACAAAGCATTAAATAAACTTAACAAGCCAAGAGCAAATGAAAAGTGGTGCTTTGCTGTTATTCAGGTTTTAAGAACTGAATAAAAAGCGAAATCTCAAATGACATTGTACTCATTTGCCCTCGTGAGGCTTACATACACAACAAATTCACAAAAACTGAACAAGGCATCTGTCTGTATCAAAACAAGTCCTGTTAAAACTAAGCAATTTATAATACGACTTGGCAGCAAAATACATACTTTTGGAGCAGGGCGTTTTTGAATCTCTCTGCATTAAGTTCCACACGCAACTGATCAGCATTCATCCTGGAGGCGGTAAGCAGAACAGGGTGTCTGATGAGATCAGAGGTCGATGGCCGGCGTGTGGGGTCAGGATGAATCATAAGCTGTAATAAATTATATATATTTAAAAAATTATTTACTGAAGTAAGCAGAAAACTACCATTTTAAAAAGTATTGTAAATAAATAAGGAAAGTAAGAAAGCATGTTTTTTCCCTTTTACCTTTAATAGGCTTAAAAATTCTTGAGAAAGCACTTGTGGGATATGGGGTAGAATTCCCTGTCGGATTTTGTGCCATTGTTCCCCATTGGTTGGTAGAGGCTCAGCTCCAGATGCACTGACAACAGTCAAAGCCAAAGCAAAGATGTCTGCCTTTGTCAGGTTACTATAGTCCTGAAAGGAACAAAATACTCAGTACATCAAACAGGCTAAATACTCCTCCACCCACCAGCGCAAAATAGTCATCATAATCTATGTGGAATAAGTTTAATATTTTATAGTTAACTACAAATCTATACTACTGAAATAAGCCATTCAAGAGGACTTAACCAAGTAAAATTTGAGTTCACTGACATACTACATGGCCAAAAGTTTGTGGACACATGACCATCACACTCATACATAGGTCTATCCCAAACCGTTATATAGGATGTCTTTGTATGCTGTAGCATTACAATGTCCCTTAAATGGAATTAAAGAGGCTAGTACAAACAGGTCCCAGCATGACAATGCCCCTGCACACAAACTGAGGTCCATGAAGACATTCAATTGCCAAGGTTGGTGTGGAAGAACTCAAGTGGCCTGCACAAAGCCCTGGCCTCAATCCCATGACCTTTTGGATGAACTGGATGTTGCTTGACATCAGTATCTGACCTCACTAATGCTCTTGTGGCTGAATGGGCAAAAATCTCCAGTCATGCTCCACAATCTATTTGAAAGTCTTCCCAGAAAAGTACAGGTTATTATAACAGCAAAGGGGGCACTAAATCTGGAGCGGGATGTTCAAAAAGCACATATGGGTATGACAGTCAGGTGTCCAAATTTTTGCAGATAGTGTACTTCAACAATATTAGATCTCCAAATGAAATTAAATATCCCGAGACAGTTCACAGTTAGCCAATGAGCAAAAACATTTACATCGCTGCTTAAATACGAATGACCATTACAGAATTTCTGACATCAGAGAAAACCATTGTTTTACCTCCTGAAGAACTTCATTAGCCAGGTATCTACTGTCACCCTCCTCAACTTGTGGATTAGTCACCCTAGTCACATGGCCTAGGTCACCTAACAAAAAAATAAAAATAAAGAGAGGCTGTCAGTTAATTGCAATTTAAGAGAACTGTACATGGCATACAAACGGTATAGTCAGTGTGTACATACCGATTTTGTATATCACATTAGTGCTGGGCCCATCCTCCTCATCTTCAAACTCCTCAACGCTCACTGCAGACTTCCTTGAAATAAATATGTTACCTGAAACAAAAAAATTTCAAATACAAACAATTTTAAATACATTGTCAAGTTCATGGTTCTGTACTTCACAGATAATACGACCTAGTACTTCCACTTTAATTATTTTAAAGAGTTGCAATAATATATACAAGAAGAAAAAAAAACCCAATATACTGAAGACAAACTTCTGATGAATTTAAGAAAATATTTTACAGAGTAGCTCACAGTACTGCATGCACAGTTTTCCATATCGTCATGTCACTCTGTATACTGGCTCATAACAGGCAGTTAACACAAGCCTCTATTAACACACCCCTTTCTCACACAACCATTTATTATATAGGGTGCATGATATGATGGCAAACATGTTTTTAAACCCAAATAAAATACGACGACATGCTCTAAAGTAGAATTCACATGGTATTCTGAGTGAGCAGCAAAAAGGAAAAACAACCAAGTGCAAATTAATATCAAAGTATCCTATGAGAACAACTCACTTGGCTTAATGTCCATGTGCACAAGCGCTGTCGAGTGGATGTACTTGAGCCCGCGGGAGACCTGCAGCAACAAGTCCTTCAGTTCCAGCTCAGACAGAAAGTGCAAACGTCTGTAGTTCTCAGCAATAACATCAGACAAGGTGCCACCATTGCAGTACTCATTCTGGATCAGCATGTGGTCGTCTTCAGCCCAGGCAGAATAATATCTCACTACATGAGGGTGCTGTCCAAGAACTGCATGTGCATAAACCTCACGAAGTGCATTTTGCCTGTAGTTGGTTTCAGAAAAAAAATAGGCACAGTAAGCTTCTCAATCTAACAAAAAGGTGTATTAAATATGAATTCAATTTGTATAATCATTTTTACAACACACATTGTCAGAAATCAACTTGATTAGGGAACACAATATGGACAAAAATAGCATATTGCCATCAATATAGTGATAAAAATATAAATGAATAAAAAGAAAAATTTGTTCTCAGATAAAGTCTGTATTATGTAGTCAATATCAGTAACTATTACTTACTCATCCACAGATCCTGCCAAAGGCTTCTTGGAACGCTTGATTGCATAGATGCAACCATCTAGTCTTTTCACACATTTGTACACAGAGCCAAACTGTCCAGAACCAATCTTCTCTAGTTCATGGAACTCTGATGCATATCTGGACATCATGTTACTCTCCATCATTGTAATTCTCTGGAGAAAAAGGGTTTTTAATTAGAACTAGAATCAAAACATTGTCACAGCACACACTTAAAAGATAGGTGTTTTTTGTTTATATGTGATGGGCAACAAGTACTTTCTTCCAATGAAAAGAAGAATAACGGAGCCATAAAAAGTGCTCAGATACACTATGGTCTATATTGTAAAAATGTCTACCTTTGAAGGTGGAATAACCTCATCCTCAATCTCAGCATCACTTGCCTCCATGTCCTCTCCACAGGAGCTGCAAAACAATGGGAGAAGAGGAGTTATTATTTCACAACAGACACAAGAGGGCAGCAGAGAGGCCTGGGGGAAGCACGTGGCGTGGTGTAGGAGTGTACTTGAGGCTTTGGTTTCTTGCCAATGTGTTGACTCGCAACACGGGCAGTAAACGGATTTAACGAACCTCATTGCAACCTGAACATTAAATACATGGCATCTAAAGGTTTAATGTCAAAAGTTTTTTTATCCCAAAAGCTAACAAACGAATGAATAAAATCAACCAAAAGCTGTTATAACCAAGTCAAAGAGCTTACTCATTCCAGTGAGAGCGCTTTCTATTGTTTCTTTGTTGAGTTGATGACTGGACGACCACTGAGTCCGGGGTGAAGGGGTTAATGTTGACCAGGGGTGTTTGGTTTCGCCTTCCGTCGAGACTTGCCTTTCCTTTGGAATCCACATTCTTGAAAAGCGCGACTCTCCTGCTTGTAGAAGCCGAAGTCCTTGCTCTTGACAGCAAACTCTGCTCATTAGAGACAAGACATAAAAAAAAAGTTAATGGTGCTCCTTGAAATACGCAAACTATTTATTAGGGTTAAAAGTCCTGCGTTACAGGCATTAAAGTGCGAAGCAAAACATGGACAAAGCTCCGAGCCGCCGCTGTATTCAATGAGATGATTCACTGCATATGAAACACATTACGTAACCTGTACAGTTAGATAATAACTGGGTCAATGAGCTTTGAAGTCACCTGAAAGGAGAAACTGTAGTCTGACGTGCTTAGGAAAAAAATATTGAATAAATCTTCCTCAGATCATCTCAGGGAGGTTTTCCTTCCCACTGTCGCTTCTGGCTTGCTCATTAGGAATAAATGTATAAGGTTTAAAATTTCTGTCTACATTTCTGTAAAGCTGCTTTGTGACAATGTCCATTGTTAAAAACGCTATACAAATAAAACTGAATTGAGTATCTCATTATTACATGTTTGCCATGCCTCACTGTGCACTTCCTAAAATAAAAATAGCTCGAATGCAACCATACTTAAATGTTACCAAAGTACTCTGTATTTCACTGCGGATAACTCGAGCTTTAAAGCTATATTTTTACAGAATAGGACAGCACGAACCTTTGGAGTGTGCGGAGTATCGAACAGTCGCAGTTTTCTGAAGGTTTTATGGGGTGGTGTATCAGGACAGTCAGGAATCGGAGAGCTCGAGCCCTCCACATCGTCCTGAATACACGTCCTCTCCGGTGAGCTGTCGTAGGCGCGAGGACTTTTTCTCGGCGACGGAGAGTTTTTCACACAAAAGTTCACTTTGAGGTGAGACGGAGAGCCGAAACCTTCCTCGTCCCAAGACTCGGGGTCGTCGTCTTCCCTGGTTCGGCTCAGAGGACTGCTGTTCAGCTCGTCGGGTCTCTTATCCGCGCTGCTACGCCGCAGAGATACCGGAGAATCCAGCTCGTTAAAACCGGACTCAGCCCCGGTACTGCTGTTGGCCTCCTCAATACTGTCCTCTTCACCATCGCTGTGTGCAAACTGCAGTTTCTGGCGAATCGCTCGAAGGTTTGGGGAAAAGTCTGCTTGCCGGCGGCAGCCGAAACTCATTTTCTCGGCCAGCAGAAACTCTCTACTGAGAGTTAGACAAACCCAAACACGGAAACGCTGTTGTACAATTAGGCTAACGTTATTCAAAACAAATTAATAAAGTCAAATAGTTAAAGAAAAGAAATGAAAGAAGCTAAGCATATCTAACAAACACGGACTACTTAACCTTAGTTAACGGGAGGCTTCCCCGTGGAGACCTAACGACTCCTATAACTAGCTAGCCACTTTGCTAATTACAACTTCTCTTAGATTTGTCACATTAATAAAATATCAATCCCGCTTGTCTTCCACCGTCGACTGGCGACAGTATAGTCCACTAGCAACCCCAATATCCACACAACCGAATCAGACAAGCTCTTACCGACTGATAAGTTGACTTGTTACCACGAAGCACCAAAGCGGCCAAGTTTGAAAAAAAAATGGCTTCTTCTCCGAGTCTCCCAAATCTACTCCCCAGATTAGTCACTGCGCTAAAAGTGAAATATAATGTCCATGAAAAGACAATGCGCCGTAATAAACGACTAAATCAAAGACCAACAAAACGTAAAACCTTCATAATTATACCGATTAAAAACAATTTTGTTTACGAAAGTAGTTTGAATGGCGAACTGCTACTCCTCCCACCTACAACAAGCGTGGTCATAGTCTTCCCGCGACCGTTGGTCAAATGACTCACTATCGACCAATCAGAGCGCACCGTGAAGTTTGAATGATGGGCGGTTCCAGAACGTTGACGTCATTGATGGTGCTTTTTGTAACCTAGCCGGAGACTGACGCTGGTTTCAACTGGCGCGAATGCCGCGCTTTGATCTCTCTAATCTCATTCCTCTCTGCTGAGCTGAGGCCCGACTTTATAATGGAAATTCGAGTTTAGAAATACGTGGGTACTTCATACTTTGCATTTACGCAAAAAATGTACTTCGTAAAGAGTAGCAGTTAATGTAATACATCTTCAACCTTATAACTGCTCGTTGTTTAAAACTTAATTTACGAACACAGTTAATTATTATCCTGATATCTAAATTACATTTAAAAGTCAGTGCTTCTTACACTTAAGAGGTATGACACGTTAATAAATTGTGCATATAGCAATATGGGGCCTCCCTAGATTAGCAACGTGGGTTTCAATGTGGGTCTCCACCCATAAAAAGAGGAACACTCCCAACCCGTTGCGGCAAGGTAGGGCATTAAATCGTCTGAGTTCTGTTATAAGGATACAACGCTCTTGTAGGGTGACATCAAACCATTGCAGGTCTGTATGCTTGTGTGTCTAAAAACAGAAGTGTATCATTTTTTTTTATATATATATATGGGCATACATCGAAACCCACATGGCTGATCTATGGTAATCCACACGTCCACAACACTGATACTGGTGTGTTCTCCTTTGTCTAGTCCTTGCTGAGTTGAAGGACAGGGGGTAGGACTCTTGGTAACCTGTGCTGTAGGTAAACCAGTAGTCACTGTTGAGATCATGGTTCAGCTATTCTGTATATTGGGTGCTGACTGATGATGGACTTTTTTTTTTTTTTCTTTTCAACCAAGCAGTGACACTGAGCTTTTTAAACATTCCAGCAAAGCTGTTGCACCTGATACACTTGTAATGGCAACACACAAACACTACCATGTCAGTGTTACTGCTGTGCTAAAAACAGCAATCTCTGGCCAAATAATAATTGGATTCCTTTCCATATAAAGGAAGAGTTGCATAGAAAAATATGGACTACAACCAGCAATTACATATCTACGTTGTAGGTAGAGTCCATAAAATGGCCAAGGCAGGTGTAAATGGGATGTTGTTCAATTGTCATTTATTAAGATCCTAAAAAGTCAAGTATTCAATAGAAGAATCAAATAAATATTTACAGCAAAAACTCCAGTTTCAAAACATTATGTACATAAATCCACATAAAAATATATTCAGTCCTCTTCAAATAGAGCAATCAGGATGCTAGCAAAAATTTTTTGGATACTTGACTCATTTGTTCACTGCAAGCACATGCACGCGCACGAACATCCAACCGACACACACACACTGATTTTGCTATGTTGAAGGTCATGCTTTAATCGTCTAGGCCTGGGGTTTCTCCTTGTTGAATGCGTGATGCGATTCTGATGGCCTCCTCTAATGAAGGCTGGTCGCTGAGCTACAAGACAAAAGCAAGAGAAATATAATGCAATGCTTTCTTTCACAGAATATATTAAATCATTTTATTTAATATTTTTCCTGTTGTGCAGTAGGAATTTATGTGGAGGCCTTTTTAGGACAGTAGCACCCCGCATCAGCATGTCATGCTTTGGTGTACATACACCTGAACAGGCGATAATTTTTAAGTTACCCTCATCATCAGAATGTATGGGCATCTAACAATGCAGTAGAATACAGAAGTGTTTCATGCATTTGTTTGAGTGAATTTAGGTTATTACAGCTTTTAATCTAATTGTTATACCTTATGATTCACTCCTTATGCCCTATAACTGCTTGAAAATGTACCCACTTCACCTCAATGCTTACCTCAGTCAGTAGTAGGTTTCTCTAATCAGATGTAATTGACAGGTCAGTCTGAGATGAATGGTTTGATGATTGTACATTAAATGAGTGTATTAAACCCCAATCAGCAGAAAGAAGTGACAATCAGGTCCAATTAAGAAATTAATTATGACCAAGAACTTGGATGATATTGTTATTTTCAGCTTGAGTGAAGAGTAAATCCAAGAGTCTAGCTCTAGTATAGTCAGGGAATTCAGAAAAATTTTGGGCAGTTCAAATATTAACATAAAACAATAAATTGATAGGAAATAATCAGTTATAAAGCCACACAGGGACTACATCTGCTTTCCACACCCTTATACCATGAACACCACTGACTACGTTTACATGGACAGCAATAATCTAATTATTGACCTTATTCTGAATAAGACTATATCCTGATTAAAGTGTTTACATGAGTTGCTTTTAGAATTTTCCTTTCACGTTCCGGTTTTACATGTTATACAACACAGATCAATTAATGGCACAAGTCATTACGTCCCCACACCACACTGTTCCCCTCCAGAATTTCACGCATCAACATACAGTTCCTCTTGGTTATGGTATCATATACAGTTTTGGGTGTTACATTTTTAATTTTACGAAAGCTTCAAGGGCAGTTAATTATTTGTCATGCTATACGTGCAAATAGACGACTTGGAGCCATGAGTACATGTATCTAGCCTACTATATAATAGGTAACTATGCGGTTACGGATGCAGTCATACTCTCGTTTGCCGTCAAACGGTTGAGCACTGCCGTGTGTGTGCGTGTCCTGTTGCAAAATGCGGCGAAAACGTCAACATAACATTAATAGTATGATTAAGGTGTGTACATGTCTATAAGGCACTTAAATAATGCGACTAAAACAGGAATACGCCACATGTCTTAATTCGATTTGTGTTTACTTCGAGTATGACTTTAGCTGGATTAAGTTAATCCATAATTGCTGTTTACATGGTAGATTCTTAATCAGAGTATTGTCTTAATCGGGTTAATATCGGAGTATTGTCCATGTAAACATACTAATAGTTTTCATCACATAAAACACAGGATTAGGGTAATTAGTCAGCTCCACCCCAAATAGTATTTAGGTCAGGCTAACATCCTCACCTCGCTTGCTTAAAGGCTTAGAAAATGCTATTTTAACTAAGTGAACTCCGTTTGTGTTTATGTACCTGCACAGCAATGTGTGTGCCATTAGAGGTAGCCAGCAGAGTAACTGGATGTGGGCTGGTGGACACCATTGGCCGCTGGTGCTGCTCCTGAACCAGCTCTCCGTCCTCAGTCTGGAACACAGACAGATCTGGCGTCACAATTGCCACCTACAACACAAATAAAAACCAAGATACCTCAGCAAACACATAGGACAAATATGGCATAGCACATGTTAGCTGAGCACTTAGTTCAGCTGAATTAATATAAATACAGATAAAAACCTTTCAGAAAAAATAATCGCTTGAAAGAAATCTAAAGCAAATGTGAGCCAATACCTGTCCTTCTGTGCCATCTGCAGAAACCATGGTGACAGAATGACCTTCTCCAGAGGAGAGCATTGCCTCATGAGCAGGGATGGTTATAGTCGTTCCTTCTTGTGTTACCATTGTTATTGTGCCACTCATTGCTTGAACGTCTGCCTGAGAAAAAACCTGAATGGACAGTGGAAGTATTAGTTATTCATATTTTCCATACACTACATTATCAGGTAGTGTAACACTTAGTTTCAGCATATTCATGAAGATATGTAATGAAAATATGTAGTAAGGATAATATTAACCTACCAAAAAAAAAAAAAAAACACAAAAAAACACAAAAAAACAGCAAGTAGGGGTGTAATGATACACAGTTACATGATTTGATTCGATTCATGACCTTGGCTTCACGATTTGATTTTATTTGATTCCCAGAATATTTTGAACAAAATTTTAATAGAAGAAAAATGATGACTGAAAACATTCCTTTAAAAAAAAAAAAATTCTGAATCAAACAATGTGCATTTTTGTCTGTATAAAACTAAATAAAAATTGCTATGAACAGAGGTTTAATATTGAGAACAATATGTACTAAGTTCACCATATCTTAAAAATAAACAAACATTTATAAATTCTCCCAAAGATAAGTCTCTGGCCTTGAGAAAATGATCGATTGAAACATAACGAGCTCCATAGCAGCATCTAAGGAGTAATTTTAACTGGGGAAAAAAAAAAAAAAAAGAGTTTCAAAGTCAGCTAAAATGCCAGACTTCTGTAACCTCCTTCTCAGTCACAGTTGCAGTGTTAACGCAGTTGTGAGGACCGAAACTTAACATTGTAACCGTGTATCAGCACCTGCTCAATTTCCAGATTACTCCAAAACAGTTTCTGCTGCAACTGTGCAGGTGGAGAAACAATAAAACAGTAAAATGTTTACTTCAACAGCAGAATTGTAACACAGACAGACCAGTCTGACAGAGAGACAGACAGAAAGGAACAGAGGTTGATTGAGAGAGACAGAGAGATAGTATGTTTGTTACTATTATTATTGTCACTATTATTAATGTTCATTTCTGTTCTTTAATCTCCATTCCTCGATATAAACTTTAGCAGTACTGCAACTGCATATGGTCATGCCCATAAAGCTTACTAAATTTGGAAAAAAATGAAAAAGAAAAAAAGTGAGAATAACTAGACAGACCTGGTAAAACCTTCTTCTTTCCTATTAATGCTTAATTGTTTACGTTCATACGATTTTCCCCATTCAACTACTAATGAATGCATTTATCACTTAAGCATTTTTAAGCTGCAGAATAGATACAGGTAAATAAACCTAATTCTAATTAATATAATGTAAATTCCTTGTTGTAACACTTTGAGGGCCAAATTTTAGGCTATTAGAATTTTAATGAAGCTGGAACATTTATACAATACAGAAATTCATAAGAGGAATATCTGAATAAATGCAGAACTACATATATTATGACTATAAATGTACATATTAATTTTATTTTAAACTGTCCCAACCTGCTGTGTGCCATCCGGAGATATGAGTGCTACGTGCTGCTGACTCATGAGCTCCGTTCCTCCTGAAACCTGGTCTGATCCTCCATCCTCATCCACCACAGCAGGGGTAAAAGTCAGTGCAGGGTCATCAATGGCCTCTGAGCAAGATATTAACACAGAGTCAAGTCTGGTGAAAAATGTGATTATAGTAAAAACAATTTTCACAAGTAGTGTCATTACAGTTTCTTGGTTGGTCACAAAATAGTGATCAAAATGCATTTCCTCTATTATTGTCTACCCATTTACTTTTTTGCCCAATCAAGTACTCCAGTGGTTCTTATCTCTTTTGTGTCCCGTCCCTGAACTCACCCTAAAAGACATTACACATCCACCTCAGTTTCTGAATGCAGTGGACACAATGCACTGAAACCCTTTTGCTGTGTAAACCAGAACATGCTACATGGCTCTCTCTACTGCCCCTCCTAGAATGTTTATAACTTTTTCATACACAATCATCAAATGCACATGAGAACATGGCATTGCTGACCTGAACTAAACCAAACAACTATTGTCCATTTTGTTTGTTAAGCTGCCTTTTTTCACATCTACTCTCTTGTTCAGCTTATAATGACAATCTGATAAATACTGACAACGTTAGACATTTTATGGAAAAAAATATCTTTCTAAGAAAGAACAACAGTTAGGGGATTCTTTGGGCAAAGACACTTTTGAGCTTTTTTCCTTTTCATTTTCACCAGCAGCTTATGTGTTTTTAAAACATCAATTAATACCGTGACACCAGAAACCACAATATTTTGTATATCAAGGTCATCAATGAAAATTTCAACCCATGACACACCTATTCACAAAAGTCTGCTAGCATTAAAACAGCTCCAACATAGGTGACTGAGCAGGACTAGTTAAATCAAAATATGATCATCTCAAAGCTTTAATAAGTTCTATACATTTTCATTTCAGTTTTGCACGGACCTGTAGGTGGCTCAAAGTAGGCCTCCTGCTCCTCCTCAATGGGTTCGGTGTCATTGTGTGCAGTGCGTTTGTGCATGGCTAAAGTGGAGATCTGCTTGTAGGTCTTCCCACAGTGGTTGCAGTTGTAGGGCTTGCAGGGAGTATGGACCACATGGTGCTTGTAGAGACTGGAGTACTCAGTAAAGCGTTTATCACAGCCAGGCACAGTGCACACATATGGCTTCTCACCTACAGATGCAAACAAAATTTACTTTATTATTTACATATTTTCCAAAATTGTTGCTATTTTAGCTATCAAATACTCATTTTTTTAGGATGTGGTAGAAAAATGTAGGTACCTGTGTGGATCCTCATGTGGTTTTTGTAGTTGGTGGCGCTGGCAAAGGCTCTTCCACAGTTGGGTTCCGAGCAGTAGTACGGCCGCTCACCAGTGTGTGTTCGGATGTGAACCTTTCGAATATTTGAGGTGGTGAAAGATCTCCCACACCCTTCAAATGGGCACTTGAAAGGCTTCTCCCCTACAAATACAATCATGTAGGAATCATAAACTACAAACACTTTTACAGCATAACAAAACATTATTGGATAACCACTGTTATAAATGCTATTCATTGGCTTAAGCAGTATACCGTCTACAGAAAACGCACCGGTGTGTGTTCGTGTGTGTTTTTGTAGGTCTCCAGATGTCTTGAAAGACTTAAGGCAGTTGAGTTCCTGGCAGCGATATGGTTTTTCACCAGTGTGTGTTCGAACATGACTTTTTAGGCCATATCCTGTTAGTTAACATAAAATCAGTGTGAAAAATTGTACAGGAGAAAAAAAAAACAAAACAAAAAAAAAACACACATTAAGGTACACCTGGATGTGATACAGTACCTGTTGCAAATTTTTTTCCACATCCAAGATGATCGCACATGTAAGGTTTATCCCCAGTATGTGATCGTTCATGTACCTTTTCAAGAGAAACAAATGACACTTGAACTTTAATCACAGTAATTAACAGATAAATAAGTAAATACATCAATAAAAATGTTAAATAAAACAGCTGTTCTAGCTTTAATTTTGCTACACTCTAAGCAAACAATCAAAGCTCTACCTTTAAATGATGTGCTGTTGTGTAGAGTTTTCCACAACCCTCATGTTCACAGCGAAAGGCCTTTTCCCCAATATGCTGCACTCTAGGAGACCTGCCCTCCTGACCCTGAAGTACAATCTGAACACACCAGTCACACAAAAACACATCAAATGTGATTCAAAAGGTCCCATGGAAACTGTAAACTGCGGCAAAACTGAATGATAAAAAATAATACAGAAGACTGTACCTGCATATGCACACTACCGTCAGTGTCACCTCTACTGAGCAGCCCTGTGCCACATTCTGTTCCCTCCATCTGAAAGAGCAGTTCAAGTGTATTAAGTAGTAATTAGTGCTTCAAAAAGAAGTACTACAATTTTAAAAGTGACATCACTTGAATACCACAGCAGAAAATCTTATTGTGGCCTGAGTGTTTTTTTAGTTTGTTTGTTTTTGGTGAGAGGTGTAATTGTAACCTTGGCAGAATATTGTTCCAGCACACTGATGGTCTCTGGGTCAATAGTGCCCTCTGCTTGCAGGTCTGCCACTGTACCATCAGCCTGAATAGCCAGAATGGTGCTTGACTGGGGCATGTGTTGGATGTAGGCAGTCGTGCCATCCTCCAACTGGACAGCCTGTAATCCACCCTGATCATATGTTTCTGCAAATAATTACATGCATTTGTTATATATTATTACAGACTTTAGTCAAAGGACACCTTCACATATGCAATATTTAGTAAATTTTTTGGGTCAGTGTAAATGAATGGGTGCATACTTGTAATTCAATTACAGTAAGAACTTGATTTGACCCAAGTATATAATAGGGTTGCACAACGCAAACAGAATATCATAAGAAAGATCAGAAGTGCTGAACATGTATAATGTATTCTGTAAATCTGGGTCAAAGAACAAAATAAGGAATGTTGGAATATACTAATGTTTATAAGTTACACATTTTTGTTTAGGACTGGTTCCAAGTTCTACATTCTTGGTTGAGTTCTGTCATTTTTACATGTGTTTGCAAAAGGTTTGTTTACATTTTCCATAGGCAAATTTCTGACTAGTGACTGAAAATTTTTAAGCCACACCCTTTCCCATACACCTCTTAACAAAAATGTGCACACCAAAGCAGACCAAATACAGTTGCAATCAAAATTATTCAACCCCCATTGCAAATCAGGTTCACTGTCAAAATTTAGACTTTCACCTGTTTGCATTGAACAAATCAAACAAAAGCAATTTAAATAGTTCAACACATGAATGCTTCAAGTGGTTTCCCCAAATTCAACTGAAAATTAAACTTAAGACCTCTCCAGTCTCAAAATTATTCAACCCCTTCCTGGCAAGCATCTTTAGTACTTAGTAGAGCACCCTTTTGCTGTTATGACCTGCTGCAAACAAGATACATAGCTTTTGGCAGTGTTCCTGAGGAATCTTAGCCCATTCCTCATGAGCAATGGCCTCCAGTTCAGTGATATTCTTGGGTTTGTGTGCTGCAACCGAATTCTTCAAATCCCACCAGAGATTTTCTAGGGGGTTCAAGTTAGGTGACTTTGATGGCCCTCAAGAATCTTCCAGGACTACTTCTGCAACCAAGCCTTGGTGGAATTTGAGGTCTGCTTGAGATCATTGTCCTGTTGGAAGGTCCAATGACGCCCAAGCTTCAGCTTCCTCACAGACGGCATGAAGTTTTCTCCTAGGATTTCCGGATACTTCAATGAATCCATCTTGCCTTCTACACGCTGAAGCTTTCCAGTGCCTGAGGATGCAAAGCAGCCCCAGAGCATCACCGAGCCACCACAATGCTTAACTGTGGACAGAATGTTAATTCTTCATTCTTCCTCCAGACATCCCACTGATCCATCGTGCCGAAAAGTTCCAGTTTTCCGAAAAGTTCTGTGGCTTATTTATATAATTTAGAGCAACTTTTATTGTGCTTTTGGGTCAGTAGTGGTGTATGTCTTGGAGTTCTGGCACAGAAACCTTCTGCGTTTAGTACGCGCCTTACTGTGCTCACTGAAACCTCAGTGCCTGTTGCCACCAAGTCTTGCTGCAGGTCTTTTGCAGTCACTCAAGGGTTTTTCACAAGCTGCCTTCTCAGAAATCTGGTTGCAACCATTGACAGCTTCCTTTTTCTGCCCCGTCCAGGTATTTCATATATTTTTTCTACCCCTAGCCAGTTCAAGTATTTCATGAGTTCCAGCTCAAGCACAGCTGGCGCAACTAATGAAGCCCTTGATTAGTTGTATGAGGTGTGCTTGAGACAACACCTGTTTTGCATATTTGTGCTGTTGTGAGGGATTCTATTCAGGGGGTTGATGCAGCAGGTCATAACAGCAAAAGGGTGTTCTACTAACTACTAAAGATTCTTGCCATGAAGGGGTTGAATAATTTTAAAACTGGAGAAATCATTATAAGTTGCATTTTCAGTTGAATTTGGGGAAACCACTTGAAGCATTCATTGTGTTGAACTATTTCAATTGCTTTTATTTGATTTGTTCATTGTAAACAATTGAAAGTCTTAATTTTGCCAGTAAACCTGATTTGCAATGGGGGTTGAATAATTTTGACTGCAACTGTAAAATCTCACTCTGTTTTCACTCTGGATTCAGACTTAAGCCGGGTTTACACTGTACGATTTTGGCCACGATTTGGTAATCTGAGAAAAATTTTGAGAATCTTAAAAGATTCCTATAATCCTAGGCCAAAATCTATAGACTTTGATTGCAAGTTTGACATGTTCCCCAACAGCCGATTGATGGCGGTTGCGATCAAATTTTTCCTCCGATGAAATTCTGTCATTCAGTACATTTACATGGACAACAATAATCCAATATTAACCCAATTAAGACAATACTCTGATTAAGAAACTACCATGTAAACAGCAATTTTTTATTACCTTAATCTGATTAAAGTCATACTCGAAGTAAACACAAATCGAATTAAGACATGTGGAGTACTCCTGTTTTAGTTGCATTATTGACGTGTGTTACAGACATGTAAACACCTTAATCACACTATTAACGTCACGTGGGAGTTTTCACCGCGACAGGACACGATCACACACGGCAGTGCTCAACAGTTTTACGGCAAACAAGAGAGCACGGCTGCGTCCAAAACCACATACTTACCTACTATATAGTAGGCGAAATACATGTATTTCAGCTACTATATAGTAGGTAAGTACACGGTTTGGGACGCAGCCCACGGCTTCAAGCAGTCAGCTATTTGCAAGTACAGCATGACAATTAATTAACCGCACTTAAAGCGTTTGTAAAAATTTAAAATAAAAACACCCGAAACTGTATATGGTTCCATAAAAAAAGACGAACTGTATGTTGATAGGTGAAATTCTGGAGGGAACGTCGGTCGGCGTGGAGACGTAATGACGTGTGCCATTAATCGAACTACGTCCTATAGCATGTAAAACGGGAACATGAAAGGAGTATTCTAAAAGCGACTCATGTAAACACCTTAATCACAATATTGTCTTACTCAGAATAAGGTCAATAATTAGATTACTGCGGTCCATGTAAACGTAGTCAGTGTCAGAAGATTTGAGGCAAAGTACTGTAGTGTGGCTTCTCCTATTCCGTACGAGTCTTCTTGTGTGCGTCCATTTTTCATGTCTTAACTGTTGTACATTGACATTAATGACAACTGAGATCCTACAGTGTGACATGGCTTACAGTGGGTATCATGTCCGTACAGTCTGGCAAGCAACAGTCGCAAAAGACTATTCAAAATCACACAGTGTGAACCTGGCTTTAGGAATAATATGGGACAACGCATCCTAAAAAAAGTAAAATATTTGGCACATTCCATGTTACACAAAACAGTAACTACTGGCATAGATGTACCTTTGGGTGCATGAATGTATGCCGTTGTCCCATCCTCCAGTTGCACAGTTTGTCCATCCTCTAGTCTTAGACCTTCTCCAGCTGAAAGTTACATGAAGATTAAAAGATATGTCTTGAATCATTAAGGAGATGTAAATTATGCATATGTGAATAATAATCGAATCATAAATGAAGCACAACTAAGTAAATAACCTGAGTTAATTTTAGGCCTGTGAAAGGTACCTGCTTTCGGCATTGGTAGGTGCTGCACATACGCAGCAGATCCATCCTCCAACTGGATCACCTGTCCTTCCATTATCTTGTTATCTTAAAAATAAACATACGATACATCTCACTTATAGGAAAATATTTCTATAACTGTAATATGCATATTTGCATTCAGTGAATTAATTGAAATGCACAAAAAAAGAGTTGATATTACACAATTTCTATACCTTTCGGGCTGTGTTGTATGTATGCAGTTGAGCCATCTACCAGAGTCACTGCCTGCAAACTCACTGTATCCATTGCCTCAATGTGGTCACTGTCTATAAAGCAAAATTTGCAAGTTACAGACCTGTGCAGGAATGAATGTAAACATACTTTAAAAAAATAAAATAAAACGTTGGCCCACCTGCAACTGTCACAGCCTCAGTGAGGCAAAGGGTGACCTGCTGTGGATCACCGTCAACACTTTGGAACTCCATGCTCTGGGTGTCCCGATTCACCTGGGCCAAGAGCATGGTCTACCTGTGAGAAGCATCCAATCAACACTTTTACAGTTGCAGGTTGAAATATGTATGTATGACATACAACAAACGTATAATGTATGATGAACAACAAAATTTTGTTCATGTTTTAAAGGTGTGCCTATGTCCATTTTTAATTGCAAGTTGGTTATGAACAGTGTACACTGGGAATTCCATTTAAAAAGTGACTCATTTTAAATGTGCACAATATCTGTAATTGGAGGACACAGTGGCACGGTAAGTAGTATTGCCACCTCATAGCTCCAGAGTCCAGGCTTAGGTTACTGTTTGTGGGGAGTTTCACATATCCTCTGCATATCCATTTAATTTTCCTCCCCCTGTTGAAAAACATGCAAGTATGCAGTTTGGCTATCCTAACTAGGTGTGAATGAATTTGTGAATGTGTGCATACATGGATTTGTGCCCAATTCGAGGTGAATTTGCCCATTTCGAGTCCAGTGTTCCTGAGATAGGTTCAGGATTCACCATGACTCTGACCAAGATAAAGCAATTACTTAAGATTTATTAACAAACAACTATAACCAACTTATTTTTCAGATAAATATTTAATATTCAAAATATGAAGGTTTTGACTAAGGTTCTAAACGGATGTTACATCTAATAGCACGCCTATCTGAAGGAAATGAGAATCTTCCTGGATTTAAAAGAAAAAAAACTGTAGCATTTTTGTTGTTTTTTTTTAACCTAAAGGTTTCGTTTTAATTTAAGGCTTATGACCAAGTACCCAGCCATGTGAGCTTTTAAAAAAGTCATTCAGCTGTGAAAAGCGTTCAACTAACATAATCCTAACACAACTACACAATCATCATAGCAAATATTTCAAGAAACCAGTGCCTGTACTTATGATTTTGAAATGACTCAATTTTACAAATGTGTGTATTCTCTCAGAAGAGCCGCAACACCAAATCAAATGTCATCACAAGGCTTGCTTTCGTTTTGTTAAATATTCCTAATTATCCTAAAACATGTCAAAATTAAAAAGTCTTCATTAAAATTTTGTAAGCCGTCTGTAAAACTGCATTAACGCCAAGCACGAGCCTTTCCTAGCTAACTAACCACCTTAGCCTAGCTATGCGAACCATCAACCTGCTAAGCATCTGCGCTAGATAATCCAGTCCTTGCATGACACAGTGCATTCTAACTATAATTTTATAAAACAAATACGTTCAATATTTCTTTTTTTAAGGTAAGTGTTGAAATCCCATCAAGCAGTTAGCAACACAAACCCCGCTAGCTACCTAGCTAATTCGTTACCAGCTAACTGTGCTAGTTTGACGTTAGCAAATACGCTAAAGCGTTTAGATTTTAGAGTTTGTTTAACATCTGCACGATGCTTACGTTAGAGTCGGTGTTATAATAGTTTGTAATCCAATACAATACATTTAAGCGTTGCAATTATTAAAGTTAAAATGTTATACGGCTATCAAAGAAAGATGCTGTAAGCAAGCGCTAGCTCCGTTAACTTGAAGAAACACAACAGGAAGGTTAACAACGTTGTAACCGATAAGAACACCGTGTCCAGTTGCCTCTAATAAATAAAACATTGTTTCCCAATGCATTTGAATTGTTTTTATTGAAAACAGGCTTCCTCTGGAACTTCCATGACATTTCCATCAGCGCCTTCTCCAGCTCTGCACTGACTGAGGAAATAAGGCACACTGGGTAAAAACACATTTATATACTAACCTCCAAAAATTTTCCAACAATCCCTTCGTTCGACCGCCATGCATCAGGGCAGGAAACGCTGTGTAGTGAACACAACCCCGGAACATGAATAACGGCGTGATGCCTGTCAAAGGGCGGGGTGGAGTCCACACTGCACTATTTTGATAGGCTCTTAGCTGTTACTCTAGCGTTTTGATTTGATAGAAATTTGTTTTTCAGAGGGTATTCAGAGTCAGGGGCACCATGATCACGCCATTCTGGTTTGTCTCTCGTATTGTTTAGCGATTAATAAACACGAGTATTGTCTGGGTATGAAAGGAGAATATAGTTTTATTTTCCGACGAGTGCGGGAGGCCATTTCTTAACGCTTTTACGTTCGCAGGTGTAATTTCCTGGTAATGCTTGGTGAACAACAAAAAGTTTTAATGTTTTAAATGCGTGTCCGCGGCCATTTTGAAACGCATGTTGGTCATAAGCAGTGAGGTTGTATGGGCAATGCAGTGCACACGGGGAATACCGTGTAAAAGGTGTTTACTTATATTAAATGAGTACAATATCTGTAACTGACTATTTGTTAAATAAGTGAAAGCTTCAGATTTATTTAAAAAATTGTTTAGAAACTTTCTGCAGTGCCATGAAGTTAGAACTAATGTTGCTAGTACAATAACAGGCAAATAATCTGACATAAATTTTAAAAATGGAATTAGAAAACTCATGTTTTTCTTATTTTTTATGCAAAAGGTGACATTTTGGTTTATGACCTGCTAATCACATGTAATATATGGCCAATAGTATGTTGACACATGACCATTACACCCATCCCAGTCCAAAACCATAGCCTTTAATATGGAGTTGGACTCCTCTTTACTGCTACAGCAACCTCCACTCTTCTGAGAAATCTTTCGACTAGATTTTGGGATGTTGCTGTGGGCATTTATGCTCATTTAGCTGCAAGAGCATTAGTGAATTTGTGCATTGATGTCAGACAAGAAGGCCTAGAATGTAATCCACATTCCAAGTTACACACTGTGGTAAGCACACTATGGATGTGGTGTATATATTTTCGGTTGAAAAATAAACACTATTCTTTAAAGCTGGTTACACAATTTCACGTTAAAATTTTGTGATACAAAGATCTGTCATTAAATGGAGTATATATCCTGAATAACAATTTAACTATATATAACTAGCTACACTGATCAGCAGGACATGGCACTGCAGAAGGCTATTATGCTAATTAGCAGTTTTGAGCTGTTGAATTAAAATCATGGACTGACTAAATATAACTGACTTTACTATTTAAAAAATAAATTACGGGTTAGTGGAAATATAAACTAAAATCCTTTGTACTCTAAGTGTCTGGAAACCAGCCATATACAATATATCACACAAAGCAGAGAGAACAAATACCCTGGGGAAATCATTCTTGTATATAGAATCCATGTTGTCTAATTATTAATAAACATCTTACCAACGAGATATAAACATAGCAATCTTGATTTGAGTAAGGAATAAAACAACAGCCATGCTATTGTATGAAAAATAACCCACATTGGGGTGGTCCACAGCCCTCCTCTGTGTGCCTAAGTGGATTATCTTTATATAATGGCACGACTTGAGGTGTGTTATTCCGTGTATACCACAACGATTTATGGTTACAGCTTTTTATTTATTAATGAATTATACATTATTCTCTTTTACAACACCACTTGTGTTGATGCATGCTACCATACTACATTAACAGCAGAATAAAACGAGGCATCAAATTATGTTTAGCTCTGTCAACTCATCAGATATGGTAAATGCTCAGTGTTCAATGTGTTCGCTGAATGTTGATAATTCAGCAAGGACAGTTTGTTAACATCAGACCGAATGTGGATTTACTATTGTCCCTTGAATCACCTGATTGTTTCTTCTGTTTTTTCTTTTTCTTTTTTTTTTCTTTTTTTTTTTTTTTGTTGTTTTTTGCAAAGTCCCAGTTCTATTATTGGGCTTTGTCCAAAGCTGTATACTCTGGTATAAATAACAAAATGTAGTTATGATTGCCTTGGATAGTTTGCAACCTTGGTTAATTTATTCTAATACATTTTTATGTAACATGACCTGGTCTTTTTCCAGTCTTCAACTGTCCAGTTTCATTGTGCCTTTGCCCACTGTAGAGTCCTAGGGTTAGGGTTAGATTCCTGTTCTTGGTTGACTGGAGTGAAACCCAATGTGATCTTCTGCTGTTGTAACGTCAAAATATGATGTGTTGTCCATTCTGCAATGATTTTCTGCTCACCACATTTGTAAAGAGTGGTTATTTTAGTTACCATGGCCTTCCTGTTAGCTCAAAACAGTCTACCCGTTCTCTTCTGATGTCTCTCATTTTTGTTTTAACACCATTCCCAGGAGATCAGCAGTTTCTGAAATACTCAAACCAGTCTGTCTGGCACTAACAACTATTCTGTGGTCAACGTAGGGTCACATTTTCTCTATTCTGATGTGTGATGTGAAGATTAACTGATGCTCCTGTATCTGCATGATTCTATGCATTGTGTGCTGTCACATGATTGGTTGATTGGATTAACTGCATGAATGAGCATGTGTATACTACACATTATTTTTGTCATTGTAGCAATACTCTGTTGTAAATACTGTAAACACTCGCTACTTTAAGCCACTTAAAATGCCATTCTAACATTAAATGTTAGTTCAACTGTAAAAAAATAAATAAATAAATAACAATAATAAATAATCTCAACACTGACGCTCTCCATTCGTGTTGATTATTTATATGTATGCCTATTGTTGTATGCATGGAAAAGTATGAATTTCACTGCAGGTTGCACACTGTAGGCCTACTTTTTTGCCCACGACAATAAAGACTTGAATGTGAACAGTAGTTTGGGACGTGGTTTAACGTAGACAGTTTAACGTGGTTAACGTAGAGGGACAGTGCTTATCAGCAGATCTCCGCTGTTGTTAGGTGAGGAATAAACGGGAACTCCTGCGCCGCCTGTCGGTGTTTGTATGAATGGCGTGCGCGCACGTAGAAACGCGGATAGAAACGCGAGCGTCATGGACATCAGTGAGGCGGCGGTTTTACGGCGGCAGTGTAGCATTAAGCAGACTATTCAGTTTTTACGCAAGGATTCTGCCGACTTTCTGCCATTAGATGGCCTCAACAAACTTGGAACGTCTAAAGAAGTTGTGTAGGCTCTCCGAATAAAACCGTTTTAACTAGGCACACTGCAGGGAAACTACATGGTATAGCTACAAAAGTTCTATGACCCAAAGTCACTTACCGAACCGAATGTTATGCAGTTATAGTGCCATTAAAGTGTTTGGAAGGTTTTAGAGGCAAGGTGTGTTAATGCAGTCTGGCAACACAATGACGTCATTGGTCAGTCCTGGGGATACCCTTTTTGTAATACACCCATTGCGTCATCTTAAACAGCGGCTAAATTTGACAATAAGCGGTGTTTTTGAAAGAAATTGGGTTATTTGAACTATTGGATTGGGAAACTATTGGAGGTAGTAAGGTGGGTTGCTCGTTGTTTACTTAACCTTTACCTTCTATTAAGAATAATATTATTATCGTGTTTCCTTTCAGTAGCCCCTGTAAAAATGTTATTGCAATAAATCAAATCATACATACAAAAAACATTCATTCAAATTTATGATTTAGAAAACCTTATTAAAGTTATTAGATTATTATTATTAATAATAATATTATTAGATTACATTATTAGACCTTATTAACCTATACATGTCTACATCAGTAATGGAAGGTTAAAGTCCTCATCAAGTCAAAATTGAAGTTTTGGGGCTTTTATTATGAATATGTTAGCTTTAAAGTTATCTATAAGCTAGTGTGCTCCAAAACAGTGACAAAATTCGCATTTAGAAGATATATGCATTCAGAATTTACAGTCTCTCTCTACCACCAATACGGATCAACAATTTTGATGACATCATATTGCACTTCAGCTTCTCATCAGATTTTCAGAGGACCTATTGTTAGGACTCCCTAAAAAAGTTTGAGAGAACAATTTGTGTTAATTTCTACCAAATTAACTTTGCACTAAATTTATTTGTGCATGCATCATACTTTCCATGCATTGCTTATATGAGCCCTCAATGGACATCACACTTGTCCTCTGGTCCTCCAGTCCACTCATTCATTCATCTTTAGTAACTGCTTTATCCTTCTTAGGGATGTGGGCCCCAGCGTACACAGTGACATTCAAGTGAAGACTTGAGACTGACCTCATTCAAGTCATCCATCTTCTACCAGAGCCAATCCCAGGGAGCATTAGGTACACACCTGGACAGGGTGCCAGTCCATCACAGGGCAGGGCACAATCACACACACATTCATACACTACGTACACTTTGGATACACTTGGATACGGACACGCCATGCATGTCTTTGGACTGGGGGAGGAAACCGGAGTACCCCCGCGGCACAGGGAGAACATGCAAACTCCGCACACACATGGCCCCGGCAGGAATCGAACCCCGGACCCTGGAGGTGTGAGGCGAACGTGCTAACGTGCTAACCACTAAGCCACCTCGTTCAAGTCATGTGTTAGGTAAACAAAACACACTATGGTCAGGGTTGACAGTTTGCCAAAGCATACCCCAGAGCATACCTATTTGGCAAACCTCGCCATTCTTTCCTTTCTTTCCAACTCTGCTTAGTGCTTTGGCAGGAATATGATAGCTACAATTGTCACTGGCTGTACCCTAGATCTGATGTCATCAGTCAGTATAGAAAAACTTGGGTAAGTATATACTATAATGTGAATGATACTTTTTTTAAATGCATCATTTAATGCACAGTGGTTACTATGACCTTGATCCTAGGTTATCTAATCAAAGATTTTGTATGATGGTTAATGACCTTGCCCAGATTCAAAAGAGACTCTGTGTGTCTCGTTGAAATTGGGAACCCCTTAAACCATCATCAGGTCCAGACTTACATTATCCCATAATCATATGCATTAAGATGAGTAACTAAATAATAAGCTGGTCACCTAAGGGGTTAAACGGTGATAGCAATCAGGGCACTAATAATTATGTTACATTGGTTCAACAGCTTTAAGGAAAAGATCATCAGCAGCAAAAATGAGGATGATTTAGGGCCACTTCAGCACAACCTCCAAACCATAGGACACATCAAGCTGAGTTTGGTCATTGCGCAAACAGAAACGGATCTTTTATTTACTGTTGTGGGTAAGTGCATGATAACACTGTTCTTAAGTGTTGCTAAGATTCAAGTGATTAAGCTCAATCAATAAATTAAGTGTATTGTTCATTGCAGAAAACAATAAAATGTTTAAAAGTGATTGGTTATTGTATGTATGCAATTTGTTTCTATTAAGTAAAGCATTATTATTGTTTTAAATTGTGCAATACCTTTTGCTAAAAATTCTTAACCCATACGCTATAATACCCTCTACAGTTTAGCATTATCACCTGCACCACACATATTATTTAGGTAAATGTCATTAATAGCAAAAGTGTTCACAAATGTGTTTTGTATAAGAATATTTTACTAGAAAAGTCTGTATTGACATACTGTCATAGACTATTTTGTCAAGTGTATGAGTTAATTTAATAAAAGTTAAGGATGTTAAACACAAGGGTTTGTTGTCTGTTAGGTATGTGTCTATTATTTGGAAAAAGCTTAGACTGTTCTTAATGTTTGTGGTTATATGATTATATGTTTGAACATTGGATATTGATTTTCTTAATTTTCTGTCTATATGTAATGGTTTAAATCATTGCCTCATTACAAATATTACGTGGATAAGAAAAATGGTTAGTAGGCTGGTTTTTGTTTGGATGAGTCTCATATCAGCCATTTCATTGACAATGCTTAACGCCCATTCACTCCATAAGATCTCATTCTGAAATCAGCCATCACCCTCTAATACCGTGGCACGCTAACTCTGATTGAACCACCATAGGTTCTAGGGGCAGAGCTTTGTATACATAAGTGGGAATGGGACAAACTCAAGGAGTAAAAAATCATTCAAATCATTCAAGTCTACGTATTAAACATTTAGAGACCTAATTCTGCACCTTTTATATACTCATGCAAAAATACCAAAGCAATTAATCAGTGAAAGCGTACATTTTCCTATTTTCCATCTTTGTAACAAATTATTGAGTTTTTGCTTTAACAGTGCCTGCACTTGTGACTTTGTGTTTGATACAGGCTCATATGTTCTGCCCTTCTTGTATGTGACAGATAACTGACATACAGCATGAAACCATTTAGCATTTATGACCTTTAAATAACAGCCACAATCAGGCCTCCTCTCAGAATATTGTTTAATTGGATAACATCGGGTAATATTGTGCTAAGAATTTATATCTATACTCTGGTTAATATATATTGGGTAATAAGTCAGAGTTTTGTGACTTTTATAATGCATGATAAATGGTATAAAATCATCATGTGGTGCTGTAGTGACATGCTTTGTGCTCTCACCACTAGAGGGTCTCAATGTCACCCTTTAGTAGCCAGTGTGTCACTATAGCAACCATATTATACAACAACAAAGTC
Source organism: Ictalurus furcatus (assembly GCF_023375685.1). Lineage (NCBI taxonomy): Eukaryota > Metazoa > Chordata > Actinopteri > Siluriformes > Ictaluridae > Ictalurus > Ictalurus furcatus. Next base: position 11,619,125 of record NC_071258.1, read on the forward strand.
TAGTGGACTGCAAAGTGGGGGAATATATGAACTTTCTCAAGAATCCATAAAGGTATGGTCCTTTTTCTTGACTTTCGAATGATTACAGTCTTATCAAAGTGCTTTTGTAAAGTGCATGTGATTTCAGGTAATACAAAATAGAAACCATTTTTAATTAATTACAGCCTTCTGTTGCAGAAAGACAACAGCCTCCGTATATCAGCTCTCTGATAGTCCAAGTGTCATCCCTGTGCTGCTTGGGAAGGACAGAAATGTCACCTATGTATTGGACACTTCAGAGGCTATGGCAGCAATTCTGGGGACAGTGAAAAATCTGATTATTCAAAGTCTGCTTACCAAGGCTTCTCTCAGAAACTCCCTCTTTAACATCATCACCTTTTCATATAAGGTGCCTCATCTTCAGAAAACTAATACATACCTTCTTTCAAAAATTTCAAAATATACAGTGGGGTCCAAATCTCTGAGACCACATTGAAAATCTGAGGTTTTTTTTTTTTTTACATATATATATATATAAATGGGTAAAAAAATACATACATACATACATACATATATGACAAAGAAAATAAATGCTCAAACTTCTGCACTAGGGGGAACAGTGGCGTAGTGGTTAGAACTTTTGCCTCACACCTCCAGGGTTGTGGGTTCAATTCCCTCCTCCGCCCTGTGTGCACAGAGCTTCCATGTTCTCCCCATGCTTTGGGGGTTTCCTCTGAGTACTACAGTTTCCTCTGACAGTCCAAAGACGTGTATTGTAGGCTGATTGGCATTTCTAAATTGTCAGTAGGGTGTAAATGGGCGTGAATGTATGTGTGTGATTGTGCCCTGCAATGGATTGGCACCCTGTCCAGGGTGTCCCATGCCGTGTACCATAAGGATCATAAGGTTTTGCACAAACTTGTGGGATCCATGTGAGCTCTACTGCACACTGTCATTAATGCAAAATGGGGACAAACCAAATACAAGGAAACTCATGTAAATATTTCAGAGATTCTACGTTTCAATTTGTTGTCAATACTGTAAACTGTTTTCATTTAGAAAAGAATGCAAAATAGACTTTTGGACCCCACTGTATATATATCAAGCATTTGGCGTTTGCAGGCAATATGAGTAAAATACACAAAGACAACTCTTAGACAAAGCAGTACTCGACACATTATCTAACCACCCCTATATGTATCTCCCTAGATAACATCCTTGTCTGAGCACATGATTCCTTGTGCACCCGATACAGTGTACCGGGCCCTCAGCTGGATCCATTCTCTCAGGACAAGCCCTGGAAATGATCTCCTTACGGCACTCATTACAGCATTTTCTGATCCTGTCAGTCTGTCCACATAGTGACAAACAGCCTCCCAGACAACCTGGAGAATTGCCTGAATTCTCTATCTACATTTACAGCACGCCCTGTGCACACATTTCATGTATCAGAAAAGCAGGATTTGGACAGGGACGTTTTGGATTTCCTAAAATGCTTGACCTCTGCCACTAAAGGGAGTTGCTACAGGCTGTCTCTAAACTCTAATGCCCCAGCTGAGCAGGTGAACCCCTCGGTCAGTAGTAGGATAGGAACTATATCACCCATTGTACAGTGCCCACCACTAATACTGGCACCCTTGGTAAATATGAGCAAAGAAGACTGTGAAAAGTTGTCTTTACTGTTAAACTTTTGATTTATTCAAAAAAGTCACAAAAATACTCTGCTCTCATGGATATCAAACAATTGCAAACGAAACACAGGTTTATATTTAAAAAAAAAAAACCTTTTAGTCAATACTTTGTGCTACCTTCCTTTTCCAAGATAACAGCTCTGAGTCTTCTCCTAAAATGCCTGATGAGGTTGGAAAATACATGGCAAGGGATCTGAGACCATTCCTCCATACACATTCTCCAGATCATTAAAATTTTGAGGCCCACACTGATGGACTATCCTCTTCAGTTCACCCCACAGGTTTTCTATGGGTTTCAAGTCAGGGGACTGGGATGGACATGGCAGGACCTTGATTTTGTGGTCAGTAAACCATTTTTGTGTTGATATTGATGTATATTTTGCATGCTGGAAGATCCAACCATGGCCCATTTAATCTTTCTGGCAGAGACAGTCAGGTTTTCATTTAATATTCCCTGATCTTTGATAGAATCCATGATGCCATTTATCCTAACAAAATGTCCAGGTCCTCTGGCAGAAAAACAGCCTCAAAACATTAAAGAGCCACCACCATATTTAACCGTGGGCATGAGGTACTTTTCCTTATGGCTACCTCTCTGTGTGCACCAAAATCACCTCTGGAGTTTATTGCCAAAAAGTTTAATCTGACCATATAACCCGATCCCATTTGAAGTTCCAGTAGTGTCTGGCAAACTCAAGATGCTAGAATTTGTTTTGGATGAGAGTAGAGGTTTTTTTCTTGAAACCCTTCCAAACAACTTGTGATGTAGGTTACTTTGGATTGTAGTTTGGAGACTTTCTGACCCCAAGATGCAACTAACTTCTGCAATTCTCCGGCTGTGATCCTTGGAGATTTTTTGGCCATTCAAACCATCCTCTTCACAGTGCACTGAGATCATATAGACTCACATCCGATTCCAGGTTGATTCATAACATTTCCAGTTGACTGGAACTTCTTAATTTTTGCTCTGATGGTGGAAATGGGCATTTTCCATGCTTGTGCTATTTTCTTATAGACACATCCCATTTTGTGAAGCTCAACAACCTTTTGCCACATTTCACAGCTATATTCCTTGGTCTTACCCATTGTTATGAATGACTAAATGATTTTGGCCTATGTGTTACCTCATATTTATACCCCTGAGAAACAGGAAGTCATGGTTGAAAAATTTCCTGTTCCTAGTCACCCAGGTGTACTAAAATATGTATAATGTCAATTGGAATATACTTCTCTCATATGAATTAACAGGGGTGCCAATAATTGTTGCACACCTATATTTAACCAAGATTCTTTTTTATAAACCTGTGTTGTGTTTGCAATTGTTTGATATCCATGAGAGCAGAGTATTTTTCTACATTTTTTGAATAAAAGATCAAAAGGTTAAAAAATAAAGACAAATTTTCATAGCCTTCTTTGCTCATATTTATCAAGGGTGCAAATATTAGTAGAGGGCACTGTATGTTACATACATTTATACCACAGCGCTGTTGATTTCTCTGATTTGTCAAAAGGTTTTGATTATTTTTCTGTAACAGCACAGCTCATTTACTGCTAATTTACAGTATGGCTGATGACCCACTGATTCTAAGCCTAATGATAAACAGATTGAAAAGGTTTTGTTATTTAACAAAGAAAAACATATAATCATTGATAAGGTGAAGGTTTCTGTGGGGAGATGTTTATTTAAAATTCATGAAAGGAGTCTCGGGCATGGTGATTTAATGGTTTGCACGTTCTATCCGTGCTTCAAAGGTTTCCTCCCAGTCCAAAGACATGTGTTGTAGACTGATTGGCATCTCATCATATGAATGAGTGTGTGTGATTGTGCCCTACGATGGGTTGGCACCCTGTCCAGGGTGTCCCCCACCTTGCACCCTTGGATAGGCTCTGAATGTGTGTAGGATAAGTGGTACAGAATATGGATGGAAAGGAGTCTCCAGTGTCAAGGCCTTCTAGCAGAAAGTTTTCAAGGACATAGGAGTTTACTCTTTCCAGTTTCTCAGTAACATGACAAGCTTTTGTCTTATTAACTTCAAGAAAGAGGAAAAAGAGAGGCTGGTCGAGGGAATGACTGTTTTATATCTTATAACTTGTCTCACAGATGTTCCACAACATTAAATGCAACTATAAACATTTAAAAAGCATTAACAAATTTAAACATTTAATTGGCAAATTGCTGTGGTACAGGAGGAATTAAACACTTCAGAACATGCTGTTATTGGAATCATCACATCATCCCATCATTGATCATTTTCCTGTAACAGCACATGTCATGTAAAACGTCATGTTTTATTCCTTACACATTTCAGTTTATGTCTTAGAGCAAAGTTATCCTAAATCCTGTGCATCATTATTAATATTAATATGTTTTCATTAATAACAGCTAGCCTGTTGCACTCATCAGAACATCAGATTCAACATTGGTCATGCTCAGAGGACAAGTGCCAGGTCTCCTACTACAAACCATTTCATGCATTCTGCATCTCACCATACTGGTATGCCCTCTATATTAAAGTCCTGAAGATTAGGGGGTAAGTAGTTCCAACAAGTATTAGCATCTAAGAAAAAAGAGATTTAAGTAAATTGGAAAAATTGATGTCTTCCAGGTGTTCCATGGGAAATCCCTTTAGTGTGACACCGTGTGTTTTAGGGAAGGTAGCAAGAGGTGCTGAGTTCTTTCCAGGTTGCCGTGTGTTAGCAAGAAGAGAGGTAGATGGATTCTACTACTTGGGGATAATTGTACACCAGCTACAGGTAAAACTAAAGTTTGAAAAGTTCTCAATACCTTTAAGTGTCATGTGTGATCACAACATAAATATTTTGTTTACCCTAGGACAGGGGAGGACTCTTTATGGTGACATTTGTTCAGTGTTTGCCCAAAGATGACACCATGATGGAAATCATATCACCTCAGTTAACATGTCAACCTGACATGGTGAATATAACACAGGCACATAAGCACAGTATAGTACCAGGAGACACAGTATTAGCTCCTTGGGAATTTCAGATGAGCAGATATGGTCCTGGAAGAGTTGTTTCAGGCATGGAAGTAAGAGATTCAGTGAAGGGTAAGGCCAAGATTTGAGTGGGTCCAAATAAAATGTTTTAATTGAACTACTCAAATCACTTTCTGCAGTGGAATAAAGGTGCTTGTTTTGTGTCAGGTGGAATGGGAGATGGTCTAGTGGTGCTGTTTTGGAATGGAATCAGACTGCACGTTCCAAAAGACCTGGCTGTTTGGATACCTGCTTCTTACCATGAGCAAATAATCAGGGAACTGCAGCCTAATGTGCTCAGACCAGGTTGCTTAAACAACAGCCACTGTAGTCACATTAACTGGTCACCAGCCTGCTGCATAAATCACATAAATCACTGTCTTCCAACAACTCCCTCAATGTGCCTTTGCCCAATCAAGAACTGTCCCCTCTCTAATCAAAGCCTTCTTATGGACAATCAATGGAAGGCACATGAGATTAATCCTGACCAAGTAAATGAGCTGACAGCTTCTCAGGAGATGAAGACTGATTTGTCTTCTTCAGACTCAAGCGAAAACGAGGAAGAAGTTACAAATGAAAAGTTAAATTCCACACCAGAACTGGTGAGCTGCTCAGTGAACACGGAGATCTCATACCTGAATAAGTCCCATACTGAGCCACAGAGTAGACCAGCCTAGAGGTACTGGAGAAGAGGTTCCCCAGAGCCACACCACAAAAAACCAGGTAACTGTCTGCCTGATCACAGGCTATCTCTGGTTTCAGAGATCCAAAGATCCATAAGTCCATAAGAACAACACACACATCCAAATCATTTCTGCTAAGGTCACTGTCTTTCAATGTTAAAATTGTTTCCATGTTGTTTGTATGCAATTATATATTTAAATACATTTAATTATGTTTTTTTTCTGTTTCTTAGGGCAAGTAACTAAGCCTCCAAATCCAGGTTATTCTTGCCTTGGAATAAACAGTGATTCTGGATATTCCTCATCCAGTTTTGCATCCACAAATCACAGTTCATTATTTGAAATGGTTCCACATTCAGTAAGAAGAGGTATAACAGTAAGAGAGGTATTTGGCTGGACTGTACAAAAACCACTTTCTGAAGCACCATCTCCATTGGCTTTGCAGTAAAGAAAATTTCGGCTGAACCAAGATCATAAAGCTCCTTAAATAGCTCAATAACCTCAAAAAACATTTGATATGACATTTGCACAAGCTGCAAATGAGATTTACTAGGGATGTAACTCTTGATTATAGTTTTTGAATATTCTTTAAATGATAACATGACAAAAGATATCAAACAACAATAAAATTATATCAAATTTCTAATTTTATATAATTTTTTTAATGTGATGCATTGTTGTAACAATTTAAACTCTCAGCAATGCTATCTAGTGACCAGGACACAGATCATTTGCATTTAGTGACGCCCACAAAACTCACCTGAAAAACATAAAAGGTCAAACTCAGATAGGGCTGGAAACACAAAATGAACAGTGAAAGAAAAGGCAGAATGCCTGAGGTGAAAGTTATTTTGACTCACGTCTATGCTAGCAGAAAATATTCAGCAGTTTAACAACACCTTAAAGGTCAAAATCTAGAGACGAATTACACAAAATATAAATTAAATAAAATGTAAAGAAAATGGTGTGACATGAAAATGGAAGATAGAAAAAAATCGACACTGTATTTATGTGATCATGAATACCAAGTACATCACACAGGGAAACCTATTTTAAAATTGTTTTATTTGTCTTGGCTCACTTGCTGGAAGTGTTGTGCAGTGTTAAAAGAAGATGCAGTGGGAAACGGAACCCACCAGTTTTTAAGCCAGTTTTCATCCTCTGAAAAAATAAACATCCTTTCCCTCATAAGCTTCTGTCAGCTGAGGCATTTGCTTATGGCTTATGGCTATGCACAGACCGGCCCATTGGCATCGATTTATTTATTTATAATTGAATAATTAATTTATGGACTTGTGTTCACTCACTGCAAACACAAATCCATTAATTTTTTAATGAACGTATTGAATACATGTTGCAGTTTTAATATTTAGTAATGAACTGTTCAACAGCTATGAACTGAAAGAGGAAATGTAACTCCTGCATTAACTCCCAGCAAAATACTTTCGATATCTAAAAAAATTCTTTATTTCAGCATCAAAACATCACAAAATAAAGCAAAAGTTCTATTGCACATAATTTTATCATAACCGTTAAAATTCAGTACTGTTTATAAAAATACCCTGAGTAGTACATGTACACATTACATTAAGGCACATTTCACATCACATTAAGTGCACCAAATTATGTTTAATATAATTAAATTAAATTCAGTTGTGAAGAATTTCATTTTAGTGCAATGAAAGGAGACTATTTTATGATGTATTTGGAAACATTTTGTCAAACCCTGAGGATAGTAGCTTGAGGTCAGAGGTTGAATGTGAGTCTCATACTCTCCCCTGCACTGATGTGCACCACTCGGGTCTGTGGGCCAGCATCCTGCATTCCTGCTGTGATGGCATAAGTGCCTGGAGACACTTCAATCAAGAAATCCTCTGGCTCAGACAAAGCCTTTAATAACATTGAAACAAGTACACTTAAAGTTATTATTCCATGAGGCTTCTCCAAATTTGGTAAGAAGTCAAATTAGAGGGTTTTTTTTTTAAAATATACAGTGAATGAAATAAGTATTCAGACACTTTAGTTTTTGTTATTAAATAAACGCCCAGTGCATACATCCACTTCAAAATATTTTTCAAGAAACAAAAATCAACAAGGCAAAAGTATTCGGACACTATATTAAATAGTATATGTAATATTATATATGCGCGGCGTGTGTATATGTAAAGGTTACATAAAGATGACCTTATAAATGCTGCAAAAAATGCTCTCATGCAAATTGCACTTGGTGTCATAAAAAGAGAGACATCCATTGGAAGATTTCACACAACAAGCTGCAATCATGGTAAACATGAAGGAACTTCCTAAAGTTCTCAGAGACATTATTGAACATCATTCGAATGGACATCCCTGTCAACCTTAAACATCCCTGTTCATACAACTGGTTAGATAATATACAGGTGGAAGGAACATTCATGGAACCAAAACTAATCGTCTCCGGACAAGGTGCAGACACAAGATTTCAAAATGCACTCTCAGACTAATGATATGGACAGTAATAGCAGTCACTCAAAAAGAGTTGCAGGACAACCTGAAAGTAGCAGGAACAACAGAGAGAATAATAAGCAATGAACTGCATCTCAGTCATCTCTGTTCCTACACCCCACACAAAAATCCTCTGCTAAAAAAGAAGCACCGAGATATGCATCTTAATGCATTTAATCAAATTAGAACTCTTTCAGAACAGTCAAAAATAAAATAAACAAGAACTGTTTATAATTCAGCGCATCATGTTTGGATTTACCGTAGACGTCTCAAAGCTGTAAATGCCAACAACTTTCTAATGCTGGTAATTTGTGGAGTCTGAATACTCCCCCTTGTTTTAGAAACATACTATGTTCAGTTATGCTTATGAATGTATACCTTTTTGTTTTTATTTATAAGTACAAAGTCAAAAAACTTTGTGTGAGTACATTTGAAGTGGATATATCCACTGGAAGTATATTGAATAAAAAAAAAATCTGAATACTTATTTCCCTTCACTGTATGTGGGAATTGCTTACAGTGTAATGAGCCCTTTTGGAGGTTAAGGTAGTGGTTTGAATTTGCCTTGAAGTCCGTAGAAGCTGCTTAGCATGAAAGCGACACATATGGGTTCGCTCTTGTTCATGAAGCTCTGCTGCACTTGCAGACCTGTAAAACCTCTGTGTGGAAAACACATGCTCAGCAAGTCTAGTAGCAGAAAGGCAGAATGAATAAAGAGAAATAATTAGCATCAGGCTGTACCTTGCATTGATTGCTGGTTTCAGACATGCACTCCATTATTTTTGCAAAAGCATTATCCAAGGTCATATGGGCAGCAGGATGTTCCAGATCCTTTGAATAAATAAAGTTAGATTTAACTATTGCTGTTGTCATCATTGCAGATACAGGCATCGCATGTACATGGACAAAATGTTTTCCCATTTGAACTTTGAAGGAAGTTTGAATCAGAGCAAAGGTTAACTACAGAAGTTGATTGGTTATCAGTGGCTCTTGGGCAGTTCGCTCACAAAATATTTTAGTAGGGTAGTAGGGCTATTCCATGTCAACTGGTGCCCTGGGCCTTCACCACACTCAGGACAACTCATCAGCTGTAACCCAGTGATGGCAGGACTTTTTGCTGAGCTACCACTACTCTGCAGAAACTTTACTGCTCAAATCTAATTTTTTTTTTGATCATCCAGCACTTCTCATTTGTTTACAACATATGACTTAAGTAGTTAAGGCCAATAAAGGGGTTAAAACACCATGACTAAAATAACTAAATAAACCAGGGGTGTCCAATCTTAGGCACAAAGGACCACAGGTTTTTGTTCTGACCAAGCATCAGACAATCAAGATGAAAGGCTAAGATGACCTGGTGGAATTAGGTGTGGCTGGTAATTGGTTGGAACAAAACCCTTCAGCCACAGTGGCCATTTGCAGAGAAGTTTGGATACCCCTTGAACAAACCAGGTAAATATTGGTTATGGGCAGCACAGTGGCACAGCAGGTAGCATTGCTCCAGGATCCCCAGTTCAATCCTGACCTCGGGTTACTGTATGTGTGGAGTTTTACATGTTCTTGTATCCATGTATTCAAGTCAGTTTCATCCCACTATACAAGCACATGCAGGTTGGCTACACTAAATTGCAATAGGTGTGTGCGTGTGCATGGTGCCCTATGATGGGCCTGATCCTCCACAACCCTGATCAGGATAAAGTGGTTACTGATTGACTGATTGATTGATTGATTGATTGATTGATTGATGGATTGATTAATGGATGTTATTTCCATGTCCATTTTTATTGATTTATTTATTTGTTAATAGTAAACGTCTAAATGCATTCCATTTGAAAAGCATTCCAGTTTTAGAAGACTGTACCTCCGTGTGTTTCTCGGTGCAGGAATCATCTCCGTGAGATGATCCGACATTCTTCCAGGATTCCGACCGTCTTTTGGCTCTCTGCAACACCTCAAGTCCGAGTTTAGACGAACGATCAAGTGAAGCGTCCAGCCAACACCGACCTGCCATGATCACTCTCCTCCTGATCACAGGCTGCACGTGCATGAGAGAGTTACATTAATAAATATCATGCGAACAAACACAGCTCGTTATCGATCACAAGTCACAATCCACCTGCTAGAAGTTTCAGGCTACATCCCAAATCAGTTCTAAACTGAATAATATGCGAAATTACACCACCACAATTGATCATTTAGTACATGGGTGTGTACTGTTGAACGTAGCCGTGCAAAACATTCACTGGCATTAACGTTAATCAAATCTGCAGAGCATTTTCAGAATCGAGCCATGCAAGGCGAAACTTCTAAAGGTTAAAACTTACAACACGAGATGTTTTCCTGTTATTTCTAATTCCTGTGAACATTCACCGCTGTGCCGACATTGTTGTTACAGCAGTATCATTAGTTCAGATCTTTTGGGCGTGTAAATGAAAGCGAATCGTGAAGTTTTTCTTCCTCTCCCAGGTGTTGTTGGGAAATGTAGTCCATTATCTGTTATGGGGGATAACGTAACCTAAGATATGCAGTAGTTATGTTTTCTACATTATCATTTTTTTGTCAGGATTTTTTTAAACACGGGCAATATTTATCTACATCATTATATCTACTGGTCAGAAAGTTAACCACTGTAGCCTATTTTGTCCAACAGTGTAATACAATCGCTATAGACATGGAATTTGTCGCCCCCTGTTGGTTAATAGCTGCTCATTTCGACAGGAGATGTACAGTATATAACCACATATACATGCCTTGCTGTAGAGCAGTGGTTCCAAAAGTGGGGTAGGGTACACGAGGTGAACACTCACATGTTAAAAAAAAATATAATAATAATAAAAATAGTGTGTGTGTGGGGGGGGGGGGCGCTGTCGTAAGGTAGTGTTCAGTGTTTGGCAGATAATATATTCATTAGGAGATTTATGAAACATGCTTTTCAGCCCTAACCTAATCTAAAAGAAAATATAAATTGAGGCCAGATGATAATCTTTTGTATTATTAATACTTATTGACATCAACCTCTTGTGCTTTGTAACAGTCATTAATCTGATGATCAAAAACATTTTTGTCATGACTCTTAATGTCTGAGGTTAACATTTGACATGCAAAAATCTATTATGGTTGACTTACAGTTAAGTAATATGTAGATTCATCTTGGTGGATATCATTTGTATAAAATGAGTGCCAGTCAGTGAATTGTGTTTTTCCCTTGTCTTCTAGATTTTCTATATTGTTTATTTTCTTTTTCTTTTCTTTTTTCCAGACCATAAAGACGGAGTGAAGCATACCAACAGGGGATGTCTGAAATGTTTGTCCTGTATCATTTAAACCTGATTCACAAGAAATCATGACCTTACATTTTTATTTGTATGTTGTTTTTTTAATAATGTCATTGTCTATGGCTTTGTTTATTGTTACGATAAGTTGCAAATAAGTTACTGGAATTAAACAAAGAATTAATTTTGTGTGTCTGTTTTTGTTGTTTGTTTGTTTTTTTTTTTTGGTTTGATTTTTTTTTTAAAGGAGGCTCCAGAGCCCATCTCTATTTAAAATGGGAGGTGTTTGGTAATTTGGGTATGGTATCTCTGGTTTGCATTTGATAGGTAAGTTTGTTCAGTCATCCACTGCTAATATTCAAATACCTTGAGAGAGATTCTGTGGAGATTGAACACTATGCATGAAATAAAAACAGAAGGAGACACAAGGAGTGCACAACAATCAAATGTTTACACTGTAGTATAAGATCAGTACATTACTTATTAGAATTGTCTTCAATTTTCTTTTGCTTTTCATCCCTTCAAATGGATCAATAGTATATATATATATATATATATATATATATATATATATATATATATATATATATATATATATATATATATATATATATATATATAAAATGGCAAAAAATATTTCATGCATTTAATTTACTGCATTGGTAATGCATTTTTGCATGATAACTGAAACCTGCCTTCTACATCCAGAATGCTCATCAAGGAGTACACCATGCCCAATGAAAGCAATGAAACAACAATATCTCTTTCCAACAATTCCTTTCAAACCAATGTTTCATCTGGCTCATGGAATTCTCTCTCTCTAGGTGAGATTATAACTCAGTGTAACAGAAATGGGACTGCCCCAATGCATGTACCCATCCAGATCCTTGTCCTCGCACTTGCCCTTCCAGCAAATGCAGTCCTGCTCTGGCTGCTGGTAAAGAACAGAAAGAGTCTGTCACCCTCTGAGGTTGTAGGTCTCAACATGGCTGTGCTCATTGTGCTGTTTTGCCTCAGCCTTCCATTTGATATAGTAATATCAACAAACAATTGTTCACGACTATTCCTGCGTATCTCACAAACCTTTGCCACCCTCAGGTACTTCGGTTGCCCTCTCCTGCTGACCAGTGCTATGTGGAGTGCTATGTGGTTGTGGCACACCCTATGCTCTTCATAAGCCTGGGGAAGTGGGTATGTTCTGCCATCATCTGGTTTCTCGCCTGCATCATGGCAGGAGTCACCTTTGTCTACACCCTCTCTAGAACAGCTGTTATTTTATCCATCATTATTAATATGGCATTGTGTGGGTGCTACATAAAAAGGTCCTATTGTGAAGGGGACCAAAATAATTCAGTTGCAAAGAAGCGAGCTCTAAAGAACATTGTACCAGTATTGGTGCCCTCAACCTTTATCTATTTGCCACTGCTGGGTCTGGACCCTTTTCTGTTGATAATACAAGTATGCTCACAAGAAGGCACAAATACCCTTATGTTATTTGCTAAGGCAAATGCTCTGTGGCAAGGATAATAAATCAAGAAACACAAAACAGACCATTACAGACCAGAGAAACTAAACTACTGAATATGATTTATCTGAAGACTGTAATTGTGTGTAATTGTTGTTTTTATTGTTGTTGTTGTTGTTGTTGTTGTTATAGCAGTAGTGAGAGGAGGACATGCAGCACTTATGGGTTCCTGAACACAAATGGGAACAAAAATAAAGCTGATATATATGACACAAACATTTTACTATAGAGTAAGCAACATGTACTGAATAGATTATAACATCAGTAAAGCTATGAAAGAGAGAACAATCCTGTCCTGAGATTACACAAGTTACTACCTATTCAGAATAGGTTATACAGTATATTAAGTCAGGTGAGCATTACTTGGCAAAACATACACTGGGTATATGAGATATCTGTCTGCTTGATTAAAAAAAAACAAAAAAAAAACATATCCGTTAAACATCCTGCTTTGTCTTGATTGTCCTGGACAATTGTAACTAATTTGTCCATATATTGTACATATATTGTACATATATTCATTTTAATTCAGTATCCCCTTTATCCAGGGCAGGACCACAATTGATCTAGAGCTTGTCACAGGAACACTGGGCAGGAAGTGGGAATAGTACGTTAAGCCACCTTAAGTGTCCAATACCCAATGAAAACTTTAAAAAATATGGACCTTTAGCAATCCTAAAATAATAAAATAAAAAGGACCAGTGTTGCCATTTGTATCTGGTTATTGTTTTCCCTGTTGTCTGTGCAGCTGACAAAACATGCTGAATGTGCTTTTAGGTACTTTTGGTTCCCCTGCATTATATTTTTGACAGTTTCTTTAATGACATACAGTGAGTAATTCTGAATAATTTTAAAATAATATAGTATAATCTAACGATAACATTATAAAGTTAAGATATGTTGTCTATGTGTTTTACTATTTTTATGGTTGACTTTGGTAACCAAATACATATTATTAAAATTAAAACGTTACTTTTTACTGCACAATTTTGAGTTACTGTTTCCTTAACAAGCCACCCAAATTAAAACACTCAGTCCACAGTGGAAAAAAATCTGGCCATGGACTTTGTTTTACATATCTACTATACACTGGTAAAACCTGTGCACCAAACAAGGAATGTTTGTGCATTTGTGCAATGTTAACATATTGTTAATCAAAGCAGATTTATGATAATCAAATATATGATAATTATACAAGCAATTTAAAGTTAGTATATATGACTTCAAAACAGGCTTGGTGATTTGCAAATATCTTGATATCGTCTGAGTTTCAGATAAAGTATTCTGCTAATTATTCTTATGTAACTTGTGATGCATTGGAAGCTAGAGCCCGTGACTTGAGACAGTGTATCTTAACTAAATTACTAGATTTGAACCCCCATCTTATCATGATTTGACAAACCAAGAATCGCAAAACGTATGAACTTGAAGAATCATATGGGATACTCCGACTATTTTCTACAAGCCTTTTCAGGTCAACCCCACTAGTCTTATCCATTTATTTGTCTGTCAACTTTTTTGGAAGTATCACCTCAATTAAGAACTATGCCTGAAAGCATATATCGTGCTGTGTTTAACCAAAAATAAATAATTAAATAAAATTCAGGTACAGCAAATAACACATTGTACAATAATGTTAGTTCTGGTCCACTAATTTGATTGGACAAGCAGTGTTTCAAGAGTGCTAATATTTAGTATAACAGCACTGATACATTTGACTGTTTGTACAAAAGTAGGTACAGGACCAGGAAAATATTTAGGTCAAACCAAAAGTAAAATACAGTGGATATAAAAAGTCTACACACCTCTGTTAAAATGGCACATTTTTGTGATGATTAAAAAACTAAGATAAATCATGTCAAACCGTTTTCCATCATCAATGTGAAATTATAACATATAAAAATTAAGTGAAAAACAATCAGAAACATCCATCCATCCATCCATCCATCTTCAACCGCTTACTCTTTTTCAGGGTCGCGGGGGAACCTTGGGCCTATCCCAGGGAGCATCGGGCACAAGGCGGGGTACACCCTGGACAGGGTGCCAGTCAATCAGAAACATTTTAGGGAATAATAAGAAAAATAAAAAGTTACAATAACCTAGTTATTGTGCACACCCCTGAACTAATACTTCGTTGAAGCACCTTTTGACTTTATTACACCACTCAGTCTTTTTGGGAAAGAGTCTGTCAGCATGGCACATCTTGACTTGGCAATGTTTTCCCACTATTTCTTTCAAAAACATTCTAGATCCATCAAATTATGAGTGCATCTCCTATGCACAGCTTGCTTCAGGTCACCCCACAGATTTTAAGTTGGATTCAGGTCTGGGCTCTCGCTAGATCATTCAAAAACATTGATGTTCTGTTGGTTAAGCCATTCCTTTGTGTATTTGGATGAATGCTTTAGGTCATTGTCGTGCTGAAAGGTGAAATTCCTTTTCATTGTCAACTTACAAACAGACACCTGTAGGTTTTTGCACTAAAATTGACTGGTATTTCTAGCTATTCATGATTCCCTCCACCTTGAAAAAAGCCCCAGTTCTGGCTGAGAAAAGCAGCCCTAAAGCATGATGCTGCCACTATCATGCTTCTCTGTGGATATAGTGTTCTTTTAGTGATGTGCTTTTGTTTTGCACCAAACATACCTTTTGGAATTTTGGAAATATTATACCTTTTGGAATTTTCCTCAACGGACCATGACACATTTTGCAATGTGGCTGGGGTGATTTAGTTGGGCTTGGATGTTTTTTTGTGAGAAAGGGCTTCCATCTAGCCACTGTACTACATAGCCCAAACATGTAAAGAATATGAGAGATTGTGGCCACATGCAGAGAGTAATCAGTACTTGTCAGATATTCCTGCAGCTCCTTTAATGTTGCCATAGGTCTCTTGGCAGCCTCCCTGGTAAGTGTTTGTCTTGTCCTTTTATAAATTTTAGAGGGACGTCCTGTTCTTGTTAATGTCACCGTGGTGATCCATTTCTCCACTTGTTGATGGTGGCCTGTACAATGTTCCATAGTACATATAATGTTTAAGAAATTCTTTTATTTTAATTTTGAATCATTCTTTGTATCAAATTTTGGAAAACAATAAAGAGAATGTTAAAAAAATTCTTTTATACCTCTCCCCTGATTGATTCCTTTCGACAAGTAAGATACCATGCATGCTTTGTGGTTCTTCCCCAAACTGTTGCCAAAAAGTTGGAAGCACACAATTGTATAAAATGTCTTTGTATGCTGTAGTATTATAGTTTCCCTTCAGTGAAACTAAGGGGCCCAAACATGATCCAGCATAGCAATGCCCCTCTGCACAAAGCCCTGACCTCAACCCCACTGAACATCTTTAGAATGAACTGGAACACTGACTACATCCCAGGCCTCCTCGCCTGACATCAGGGCCCAACCTCTCTAATGCACTTGTGGCGAATTCATATCGCAATGCTCTAAAATCTATGGGAAAGTAGAGTGGAGGTTACAAGAAAGGGGGACTAAATCTGGAATGGGACGTTCAAAAAGCACATATGGGTGTAATGGTCAAGAGTCCACAAACTTTTGGCCGTATAGTGTAGATGACCAAATTTTTTACTATCAATGCATATGATTTACATTAATCTCTTTTGCTTTGTAATAGTTGTTAATCTGCTGATCAAAACATTTTACTGTGTCTCTTAATGTCTGAGGTTAACATTTGACATGCAAACATATTTTAAGGATGACTGACAATGATAAGCATATAATATGCAGATTCATCATGGTGGATCATGTGTATTAAATTTGCTTAGTATTAGTGCATAAATATCTTAGTATTCTGAGGCTAAAGCTTGGTGTGGGATTTAAAATAATCTATAGTGCTGTGAAAAAGTATTATATCCTGATTTCTTCTTTTTTTGTGTAGATCATATATTAAATAGTTTTAGATCTTCAAACGAAATACAACAGAAAACAAAGGCAACCTGAGTAAACACACAATATAGTTTTTATTGATTTCTTTTATTTTATTGACATAAAAACTTAAAATCTGGTTGTACCAACTTTAGCAGTAACAACTGCAACCAAACGCTTCTGATAACTGGAGATCAGTATTTCACTAGGACTAGGACTTACTACTGTGCTTTGGATCATAACTTGCTGCATAATCCAGTTGCACTTGAGTTTCAATTTGCCGACTGAAGACCGGACATTCTCCTTTAGGATTTTATGGTAGAGAGTAGAATTCATGTTTTCCTTAAATATTGCAAGTTGCCCAGGCCCTGAAGCAGCAAAGCATCCCCACACCATCACACTTGCTTGACCATAGGTATGATGTTCTTTTTGTGGAATTCTGTGTTTAGATTATGCCAGATGTAACCGGACCCCTGTCTTCCAAACAGTTCCACTTTCGCCATTTCCCAAAAGGTTTGAGGATTATCAAGTATGTTTTGGCAAAATTCAGACAAGCCTTAATATTCTTGTGGGTTAGCATTGGTTTTCACCTCGCCACTCTTCCATGGATGCCACTTTTGCCCAGTGTCTTTCTGATAGTGGAGTCATGAACAGTGACATTTATTGATGCAAGAGAGGCCTGTAAGTTATTTGATGTTGTCCTTGGCTCTTTTGTGACTTGCTAGATGAGTAGTTTCTGTGGTCTTGAAGGAATTTTGGATGGTCAGCCACTTCTGGGAAGGTTCACTGCTGTGCCGAGTTTATCCATTTGGAAATAATGGCTCTCACTCTGGTTCTTTGGAGTCCCAGAGCCTCTGAAATAGCTTTGTAACCCTTCCCAGACTGCTGTATTTCAATCACCTTCTTCCTCCTCCTTTATGGAATTTCTGTTACTTTTGGCATAGTGTGTTACTGGGTAAGACCTTTTAACCAACTTCATGCTGTTGTAAAAGTTCTATTTAAGTGTTGATTTGATTGAACAGGGTTTGCAGTAATCAGGCCTGGTTGCGTCTAGTCCAACTGAACCCCATTATGAAGGCAGTTTCATAGATTTGGGGAATTAGTAAATACTGGCGAAATAAATACAACAGGCCCAGTTGGTATTGGATAACTTTTTTGCTTCAATAAACAACATCATAATTTAAAAACTATATTTTGTGTTTACTCAGGTTGCCTTTGTTTTATCGTAGATTTTGTTTTAATTTCTGAAACAATTTAGTATGAGACAAAACAGAAGAAATCAGGATGGGAGCAAATAATTTTTCAAAGCACTGTAAGATATTTAGCAAATAATAATTTTTGCATATCTGTCTTTAAAAAAACAGCTGTTCTTTTTTTTATAATGCTAAATTAGAGATATAAATAATAGTCACACTATTGCATGCTCCAGAGCCCATCTCTGTTTAAAATGGGAGGTGCTTGGTAATGTACGTAGAATCTTTGGACAGTATTTGATAGGTAAGTTTGTTCAGTCATCCATTGCCAATATTCAAATACACTGCAGAGAGATTATGCAGCAAGGAGAGATTGAACTCTATATATGAAATAAAAACAGATGGAGACACAAGGAGTTCACAACAGTCAAATTTGTTCATGGCAATATAAGGTCAGTATGGATTAGTTAACACTTATCATTACTGTTTTCAGTTTTCTTTTGCCTATAATTGCTTCAAATGTCTAAATTAAAAAAACTTTTAAAAGGCACTAATGATTTCTTTTTAGCTTGTACTAGTAGCTGTTAACATGCTCTGCATTATTACATCATAACTGAAACCTACTTTCTACATCCAGAATGCTCATCATGGAATACACCATGCCAAATGAAAACAATGGAACAAAAATATCTCTTTCCAACAATTCCTTTCAAACCAATGTTTCATCTGTCTCATGGAATTCTCTCTCTCTTGGTGAGATTATAACTCAGTGTAACAGCAGTGGGATTAGTCCCATGCGTGTACCCATCCAGATCCTTGTCCTCATACTTGCCCTTCCAGCAAATACAGTCCTGCTCTGGCTGCTGGTAAAGAAAAGAAAGACTCTGTCACCCTCTGAGGTTTTAGGTCTCAACATGGCTGTGCTCAGTGTGCTGTTTTGCCTCGGCCTACCACTGGATATCAATATTTCCTCCATTCAGCAGCGCTCAGGACTATCCCTGTGCATTGCAAATGCCTTTTCTACCCTTAGCTACTTTGGCTGCCCACTCCTGCTGACCAGTATGTGCTTGGAGCGCTATGTGGCTGTGGCATACCCTGTGCTCTTCATAAGCCTGGGGAAATGGGAGTATCGTGCTGCATGTTCTGCCATCATCTGGTTTCTCACCTGTATAATGGCAGGAATCAACTTTGTCTACAGCCTCTCTAGAACAGCTGTTATCTTATCCATCATTATTAATGTGATGTTTATAGTCATGGTGGCCTGTCTGTTAGGAATTGTGTGGGTGCTGTGTAAAAAGGTCCCAGGTGAAGGGGACCAAAATAATTCAGTTGTAAAGAAGCGAGCTCTAAAGAACATTGTAGCAGTATTGGTGCCCTCAACTATAATCTATTTTCCACTGCTGGGTCTGGCCCCTTTTCTGCTGATAATCCAAACATGCTCACAAAGCATAAATATGATTATCTGTACTGGTCTGTTGATGTTCAGTATTATCCCACATTTTGGAGTCTGCATTGGACCCATGTTCTACATAGCCCGGCTAAGGCAAATGCTATGTGTCAGGAATAATGAAGCAGGAGACACAAAACAGACCATTACAGACCAGAGAAACTAAACTATTGAAGTCATGTATGATTTAACTGAAGACTGTGCTACATACGCAGTTCTGTGTAATTCTTGTTTTTATTATAGTTGTTGTTATAGCAGAAATGAGAGGAGGACATGCAGCACTTATGGGTTCCTGAACTAAAATGACAATAAAAATAAAGCTGATATATACGACAAACATTTTACTGTAGAATAAGCAACATGTACTGAATAAACTATAGCATCAGTAAAGCTATGAGAGAGTGGAAAATCCTGTTCTACAATGAGTGAGAATAAATTTTCCAACATCACTATAAAGCTTAACAGTGTCTGTCAGCTTTCTTCTGGATGTATCATCTCAATTAAGAACTATGCCTCAGTGAAAGCAGAACATCTAGATTATGCTGTGTTAAAAAAATCTCAGTTAAAAAAAAAAAACAGATTACAGGTACAGAAAATAACATTATATTACAGATAGTTCTGGTCCACTAATTTGAATGGACAAGTGGTGTTCCAAACATGTTGATATTTGGTCAAACCAAAAAAGGAATAAAACACAATCTGCAGTTTCCAAAATGCCAGGAGCCAAAGAGGATATACAGTCATGTGAAAAATATGTACACCCCATGGAAATTGTTGGCTTTTTTGACATTTGGACAAGCAAACATCCTCTTTGAAACAGTACCTATTAATAAAGGTGATACACTATCAAATGACGCATAAAATTGACATTTTGTAGTAATTTTGCGACTGTTGGTGTCAAAGTGCATGCTTCTACAATGAGTAAGAGATTGCACAAATTTGACCTGCATGAGAGGCGTGCCAGGAAAAAGTCTTTTCAAGACTACAGTTTGCCAATGAACATATAGGCACTATATGAACATACAGGACTTTTGGAATAATGTGTTCTGGACAGACCAGGGGTCGGGAACCTTTTTTCACCCAAGAGCCATTTCTTTCATTTTTTGGTTAATGCATTTTTTTTCTGTAAGGGTCATTTCAAAAACTAATATATTACTATGATAAAAAAGACATTTTTTCAATAACATTCACTTTATTTAGGTCCATAGACAACTCAAAAACTAACAAATATGCAACAAAAAATTACATGTTGCAATATGGAATTAACTGTACAGGGCTTTACACTTTGAGGTTGTGTTTCCAGCAGCATAAAACCTCCTCTCACTCTCTCGCTCTCTCAGTGTGTGAATAAAATGTAAATTCGTGCCCCGCACTTTTTCACTGGCCATGGCCAATTGGTCATTTACGTCACGTGTCACACTTATGCTCACACCCACGCTGAGCGCTCAGAGATCGTCTATTTCAAATGATGAATAATTAGCAAGGTTTGATGGTAATATTAGCCTACTCACAGTTTTTTTTTTAGAGCTTGAAACAAAAAAAATTTGTTTACACTAAATGCTATTGCATGTTATTGTTGATATAACATGTTATTGTACTGATAAAAGGTCTCCTTACAGTGACGTGTTTGTTAGCTTAGTTCAATTACAGTCTCTTTGCAACATGTGTCGTGGATAAAATCAACCTTTTTAGCCTAAGTCAAAAACTTCAGAGACAGAGAGTTTAGTAGATGTCAAAAAGTAAATAAACTTTATTGAAAACCAATAAAGTGTGACAGTCTGCAGAGAGTTCGAATTATGCAAGCACACCCAGCATTTTATATACCTTCCTCCACAGCATAGTCATTTTAGGTGGAGTTTTGCCTTTCCTCATTAAAACAGACCAATCTTCTTTGCCTCAATTAAATATTCATGTCTATGTGTTATCTTAAATTTGTGGAGCATGCGCAGTTACGATTTCATGAGGTCATGGTTTCTTCTTCTTTTTTAAAAAAGGTTTCACACAGGCTTGTGTCCTGAACTTGATCCACACTTGCCTTTTTTCCCCCAAGCCTTACCCTAGCTCATTAATTGGTATCGGCCTCAAAGTTATATCTGCTTCTGTGGAGGAGGATACAGGCTGGTACAGAAAGAACAATTAGTGTACAGTAAAACACCAGAGTTCATCCAACTCAATACACACTCAGAATATGACTTGATCAAACATTGTTCTATGGATTTAGATTATGCTTCTAACTACTGATTATACATATAGATTATGTTTTTTAACTAATATTGACTATTTGATTATTCTTAAGTAATAATTCTAAATGTTGGTTACATATTGAGTACACTCTATTAACATATCCAAATGTTAGATACACATGTTGATTACACTTCATTGATATTTTCTATACATGTGGTTTGAGTGACTTATTTCTTTTCTGAACTGTGGACTGTTGAATAGAATAGAATAAAGTAGTGTGTGAATATACAAGTATATATTATATACTGTGTGCTATGTATGTGCAATACAATGCACACTAAACACAACTTGCATTATTTTAATAATACAGTGCAATATACAATATAACATGCAAGCACAGAATAATAAATTGCACATTAAGTTAATTAAGAGCAATAAGAGATAAAACCCATCAATTAGACAAATGTCAGAAAAAAGAATTCTCTTGACATTCAGTCATGTATTGTAACTGACTTTGCATTCTCTGCAGGAAACTAACCTCTAGTGATGTGTCTAAGTTTTTAACGATGATATGTTGGTGAAAGGTGAGACACCTGGCGAGCCACATGATTTTTGTCAAAGAGCCACGTGTGGCTCACGAGCCATAGGTTCCCATCCACTGGGACAGACGAGTAAAAGATAGAGTTGTTTGGCCACAGTAACAGCAAATATGTTTGGCACACACCAAAGACAGCTTTTCAGGAGAAGCACCTCAAACCAACTGTGAAGCCCCGTGGTGGAAATGTTATGCTTGGGGTTGCTTTGCTGCCTCAGTGACTGGACAGCTTGCATTCATTGATTCAACTTTGAATACTGCATCATATCAAAGAGTGCTTGAAGACAATGTGAGGCCATCTGTCCGAAAGTTGAAGCTGACCCGAAAGTGGACTTCTCAACAGGATAGTGATCCTAAGCACACTAGAAAATCATCAAAAAGAAGAAATGGAGGGTTATGGAATGTCCTAGTCAAAGCCTGGATTTGATTCCTGTTGAAATGTCGTGCGGGGATTTGAAAGGGGCAGTATATGCAAGAAAACACTCAAACATCTTGCAACTGAAAGAATATTGCATGGAAGAGTGGTCAAAAATTCCAGCAAGCCTGGTGGACAATTATGCAAAATGCCTACAAGAAGTTATTTCTGCTAAACGGGCCAATACTAGCTTCTGAGGCCATGGGTGTACTTACTTTTTCCACAGAAGAATCTCACATCTATTGATATTTCTGTTGAATAAATAATTGGAAAAGCACATTTTTCTTGTGGTTTTGTTCAAGTATATCATCTTTATTAATAGGCACTGTTTCAAAGATGATCAAATGTTTGCTTGTACAAATGTCAAAACAGCCAACAATTTCCATGGGACATCACTTATTTTTTCACATGACTGTATTATCTGGCCATCTCCTGCCACATAATGTACTACAGGGAGTATAGGCTGGTTGTCGGTTTACAGAAGCTTTGATCACCTCACTGACCAGAAGAAACACTTACATGGTACCACACTCACCATAAAGCAAAAGAGTTGGTTGTGTCTAAGAATAATTTTACATATATGTTTTGTACCCTAACTGATAACAGAAGTGAAGTTGGAGAAAAAACTATGCACCTATTCTTTCAGGGGGGCCAGATTTCATAGTTATAGCCCTGTCTCCAACATGATAGTATAATTTCCAATATTTATACTAGGGATGTCACGAGAACTGATACTTCGGTACCAAGTCGATACCAACATTCTTAAAACATGATGGTACTGTTTTTCTGGAGTAGTGTTGGAACCGTATCTAATGGAGGTACCGGGGTTGCAATTCTTCCGGACCTGATGGGGGCAGCAAATACGCGTAAGTGTTTGTCAGTACACAAGTGGTGAAGAAGAAGAACCACAACAACTACTACAAGCACACGGGAAAAACTACAGAAGTTTAGCTCCACCGCAACTCGTTGAGTGGAAAGGTGGTATGGAATATGTAAATACTTCGCATTTGAGGTGGATGACAACAAACATATAATTGATGTTGTGAAGCCGGTGTGCAACCGGTGCTATCGTTCATTTCAAACAAAGCGAGGAAACGCGTGGAATTTGACGAAGCACCTGAAAGATGGTCCCTATATTATGTTTGTTTGAGGCAGCTGGCATTGTAGCCGTGAAACCAGCTAACGTTATGCTCCATGTAATGTTTACGATAGCCAGTTATTTGTTAACGACGCAAACGCATTGCGATGTTATAAACTACCTCCTAATGGGCCACCATGCATCGCCTTTCAGCCCGTGTCCTGTCAGCAAAATGTAGCCTAATGTCACTAATAATTATTCAAATGTTCATGCTTTTAATAAATCTCTTTGGCCTACCACCATATCAGTGAATTTAAATTAATGCTTGCGTTCAGTGTATAAGGTAGGTGTGTGTGTGTGTGTGTGTGCGCGCGCGCGCGCGCGCGCGTTTAGGAGCGCTGCATCTCCACTCATTGTCAGACAGTGTTTGACAACTAAAATCTCTCTCTGCCAGTATCAGCCAGAGGAGGATGTCCTCCAGGAGAGTTTTTTATTTAATTTTTTGAAATTTTATTTTTAATACCACTGTGGTATCGGTACCGACTACTAGATTTTTGGTATTGTGACATCCCTAATTCATACACATTTTTGTCCCCAGTTGGTTGGTAGCTGCCCTTTCCACAGAAAAAGTACACTAACCACCCACTTTATTATGAACACCTCTACACCTGCATATTCCTTAACCAATCAAGCAATGCATGAAAATTGGCAGATACAGAGTAAACATCCAAAAAATTTGTTCTCAGTAACTTTGAGCATGGCATGGTTCTTGGTGCCAGAAACTGTTGATCTTGTCAGATTTTCACACACAAAAGTCTCTAGAGCTTACAAAAACCAGATGGCATTTTTCCAATTTTCATCTGTCCAGTTTACCTGAACCAGTGCACACTGTAGCCTTAGATTCCTGTTTCTTGCTGATAGGTGTGGAACTTGATGCAGTCTTCTGCTGTTGTAGTCCAAATGCACATTGTTTTTAAGCACATTGTTTGGCTTAGCATATAATATGCATATTGATCTTGATGGGTCATGTGTTTTAACATCCACAAGGGAGCATAAAAAATAAATAAATATGTAAAAAAAAAAATATATATATATATATATTTTTTTGGTAGTCTGCCACCAAATGTACCATTTTTTAAGTTGTTTAAAACATCTAGATGTAAATGTCAGGAAATTCTGATCTATAGCCCCATATTCATCTTTTGATCTCAAACCCAAATGTCTTCAATGCATAGCAAAACGATAGAATTGGCCGTGCTGTTCCAATACTTTTGGATGAGACTGTATCTGTAATCGTCCTGCTTGTTCTTGTTTGCAACTAGTTTTCACATGTAAACAAAACCTTTAAAACTATCCATATGTTCATATTCGACTTCAGTAACTGTTTTATCCTATAGGGCAGTGGTTCCCAAACTGGGGTACGTGAGGTGACAGAGGGGGTACGGGAGCAAAATGCTGAGATTTACTGTTCATTTAATTCCACCTCACTAAATAACATTAAAATTCTAATCCATGTTTTTCTCATGCCCCAAAATAAACTTATGCCCCTCCAGTGTACAAACAGCAAATTTGCAATGTTCTAAAGGTCAAATACATGGCATCCAATCAATCACCTCATTAAATACAGGTTTAGAATGCTCACATTCAGAACACTGTCTCACTCTATGTGTCAAGGAGACTGGTTTACGTCAGTAGATCTCCAGGATGCATATTTCACATAGATATCTTTCCTGCTCACAGGAAATATCTCAGATTTGCTTATCAGGGCATGGCCTGTGAGTATGTGAAAATTCCCTTTGGCCTTTTGCTAGCTCTGAGGGTATTCAGCAAATGTGTGGAGGGGGCTCTAACCCCATTAAGGAATGTGGGGATCAGAGTCTTACCTTATCTGGACAACATACTGGTCTGTGCGCCTTGTCCGTGGCAAGCGGAAAGAGATATTAACATGCTGGTGACACATTTGGTGAAACTGGGTTTCAACATAAACCAAATGAAGAGTTGTCTTCTTCCTTTGCAGGAAATAGTTTTCCTAGGTCTTAGGTTCAACTCAGTAGTTTTTTGGGCATTTCTATGAGAGGAGCACATCGAAACGTTTCGCAGTTACATCACCCACTTTCAATGAGGGAAATCAGTCTCAGTCCAGATGGGTCTTTGGCTACTAGGCTTAATGGCCTCAACAGTGGCAGTAGTTCCCTTAGGACGACTGAGAATGAGGGAATTCATTCAGCACTGGAGGCATCACAGGGCGTTCGCTCCAAGAGCCGTCTCAGCCGCAGAGTGCTAGTCTTGCCTGAAAGCACAAGTGCTCTCTGTCATCTTTTCTCAGAACAAGATTCCCACTGGGTCCTATTTTATTGAGGAAAGTGATGATGACAGGTGCACCTCTCACAGACTGTGTAGCAGTGTTTGAGGGCAGAACAGTGATAGGGGTTTGGACTCCTGCTCTGAGGAAGAAGCACATTAATTGATTGGAGCAACTAACTGTGTTTTAAGCTCTAAAACAGTTGGTGCACTTTCTGAAAAATCATCATGTATTGGTCCAGACGGTGATAGCTTATATAAATCAGTAGGGAGAGGTATACTCACTGGAGCTGCACAGGTTAGCAAAGGAGCTGACCATTTGGAGCAGCACGAACCTACGGTCATTGCATGAGATGCATGTCCCAGGAATACTGAATAGGGGAGCGTACTTGCTGTGTAGAGGGAATCCTTTAAACAGGAAATGGAAAATTCACCCTCAGCTGGTTCTCCTGGTGTGGCAGAGATTCGGGTGGGTTGCTGTAGATCTCGTCACATTGCGCAGAAATGCACAATGTCCTCTGTTCTTTTCCCTGGTCAAGCGACGATGCACGGTTGGGTGTGAAAGCGCTGGCCCGCATATGGCTAGACGTATTATTGTATGCTGGAATGTGAGCCTAATCAGGTTGACACTGAGGAGAATATGGGAATGCAGCCACATGACAATTCTGATCACCCTGTATTGGCTGGGGAGCTAATGGGTAGCATAGTTAGTCCAACGCATAGTTAGTCCAACTCATAGTTACTCTCCTCTCATAGGTGCGGGGGGGGGGGGGGGGGGATATTCCACCACTCTCCTCAGAAACTAGCTTTTTGGGCCTGACCCATGAGAGGTTGAGTCTAAATGCAGTCGGTTTAGAGATGGAGACGATTCAGAACGCGAGGGCTGCCTCAGTGCCTTTTCTATATAATCACAAATGGGGAGTGTTCGAAAGATGGTGTGCAGATAGGAATGTCATCCCATACATATGTTCAGTTTCAGACATGTTATGTTACTCGCTCTCACCACAGCAAAAAGGGTGAGTAAACTACAGGCACTATTGGTATACTCCTTATGTATGCTTTTTGCCACAGGTGGTCAAAAGGTAACACTCAGAACTAACCTGGCATTTGTGCCTAAAGTGAGTGATCCACATGGCTCGAGTCGAGTAGTGGATCTGTGAGCTTTTCATTCACCTTTTTATCTACAGAGGCTTTATCTAGAGTGGCTACACTGCATGTGCCTGGTTAGAGCTCTGTATATGCATGTACAGAGAACCAGAGCACTTCGGGTGAGTGATCAGTTTTTTCTCTCTTGGGCTGATTCATACAAAGGGAAACCTGTCTCACGTCAACACCTTTCCCACTGGGTGGTGGAGGTGATCATGTCATGTTACAATAGCTCGAATCTGGAACCCCCAGGAGGCCTATGAACTTGCTCACTCCACCAGGGGTGTGGCTACGTCTTAGGCACTATTTAAGGGCATTTCCTTCCAAGAATGTGCTGTGGCTAGCTGGTCATCACTGCATACATTTTTGAGATTTTAGACTGAACGTGATGGAGCCCTCTCTAGCTCATTCGGTTCTAGGAGTGGGTAGAGATGAGTTGCACTAGCACTCATATATGAATGTTAGAAAGAGAACTTTAGAAAGAGAACTATGATAACCCCGGTTCTCTGATAACATGAAGTGAGGTATCTCACAGCACTGCCCTCCTTGCAGTTGGCACGGAGAAGAGATATGCGAAGAATGACGAAGTGGCAGGCAACTGCAGCTTATATTCAGGGAGGTGGGACTCCCTGATCGCTGCAACAATTGTTTTGCCATATCGTCAGATGTGGTGTCATTGGTGCTTCCTCATTCGCTCATGCCTGAGGCATTCCTATATTGTTATCAGAGAACCGGGGTTATCTGTTTTGCACAGCAGTACAATGACAATAAAGTCTTCTTATCTTATGTTCTTATCTTATCAGAGCATGCTGCTAACATTATATACACTCACCGTCCACTTTATTAGGAACACGTGTACACCTGCTCATTCGTGCAATTATCTAATCAGCCAATCATGTGATAGTGCAATATATAAAATCATGCAGATATGGGCCAGCAGCTTCAGGTCATTTTCACATCAGTCGTCAGAAGGGGGGGGGGGGGGTGGGGGTGATCTCGGTGAATTTGATCTTTATGATCTCTACAATCGTGGTGAGCAGAAAAGCATAACATATCAACATGTTTCCAACATCTTGTGGAATCCATGCCACAAAGAACTGAGGCTGTTTTGAGAAGAAGGGAGGCCCTATATACCCAGTATTATCATTGTATTCCCAATAAAGTGACAAGACATGGGATTAACACTGGCAATGTGCAGTTAGTGGTTGTTTAAAACAGCGTTTCCCAACCTTTTTCAGTCACGGCACCCTTTGAATATGTTGAAAAATTTGTGGCACCCTACACAAATATTAATGCTAGACAGCGTTAAGTCTGGTTTATACTCAACTTGTCCGCAATAGTGCAAGGGAGCGTGTGGCAAAAATGACGTCATCGCAGAGCGGGCGGTCGAGCGTGTTGAGTGTGTGAGGCCTCATTTCTCACGGTGGATTGTACGTCATTTTTTGTAACTTGCTGCATTCCGTCGCATCCGAAAACTAATAACTTCGAGGTGACTCTTGCCGAAAGGTACGAATGTACAGGCATCTCTATGATACATCCATGTGGGACCATAGAGATAGCCAGATGGCTCAAAATTCATGGAAAGGTTTTAAAAAATAGTGATTTAGATTTGCTTTGTACATACTGTTGAAAGAATAAAACTAAAGCTGAAAGTATTTTTGGGGGGTGCACAAAGTTTTCATTCATCAGTATCTTCACAAATAAACACAGTCACTACACTACACCGTCAGACACTGATTAAACCTCATTCTTTTATCTTCATAAATAGAGATGTTTACATGGATGGGCGGCCATACAGAGTGATCATTCTGTAATAACTTTCTTTTGTCTCTATACATAAAGAGATATTTGCCATGATGGATGAACATAAACACCTGATTTTGTAAATGTGAGAAATAACATTTGCAGGAAGCTCCCACTTTATGTTTATGTCTACAGTAATTGCTAACATGTACAAAATGAGCCTACAATAAATAATAAGTATATTTAATGAAAGCAAAGGTTCATGTTTAATAAAAATCTTAATGAAATGAATAAAAAAAAATTGAGGTTCAATTTAGTTTCATACATGTTCTCATATGTATAGCTATATTTTGTTGTAATGTGACAAGTGATAATCTCAAGGTTTACTGGGTTTTATATGATTCTTAGCCTTTTTTTCATACTGTGGATTTTAGTGAAGTTTACTGAAAACAAGCATCGTCAACAATAAACACATGCCTCCTCAGCATTCAGCAATTCCACGCGAGGCACCTTGTTTGTAAGCATTGCTATGGTTATTCTGACAAACTACTTCTTCTCTCAGCTACTTCCTGTTGGTTTATAGGACGATTACTCCGAGTCGCCCCCTTTCGTTTAAAAGAATATTACAACGGCGAGCGCACCAAGTATAAACGCCTCGTCCGTTTGGGGAGATGCTTGGTGAACAGCTTGGTTACACAATTTCACGTTAAAACTTTGTGATACAAAGATCTGACATTAAATAGAGTATATATCCTGAAATACAATTTAACTATATACAGTGAGGGAAAAAAGTATTTGATCCCCTGCTGATTTTGTACGTCTGCCCACTGACAAAGAAATGATCAGTCTATAATTTTAATGGTAGATTTATTTGAACAGTGAGAGACAGAATAACAAGAAAATCCAGAAAAACACATGTCAAAAATGTTATAAATTGATTTGCATTTTAATGAGGGAAATAAGTATTTGACCCCCTCTCAATCAGAAAGATTTCTGGCTCCCAGGTGTCTTTTATACAGGTAACGAGCTGAGATTAGGAGCACACTCTTAAAGGGAGTGCTCCTAATCTCAGCTTGTTACCTGTATAAAAGACACCTGTCCACAGAAGCAATCAATCAATCAGATTCCAAACTCTCCACCATGGCCAAGACCAAAGAGCTCTCCAAGGATGTCAGGGACAAGACTGTAGACCTACACAAGTCTGGAATGGGCTACAAGACCATTGCCAAGCAGCTTGGTGAGAAGGTGACAACAGTTGGTGCGATTATTTGCAAATGGAAGAAACACAAAAGAACTGTCAATCTCCCTCGGCCTGGGGCTCCATGCAAGATCTCACCTCGTGGAGTTGCAACGATCATGAGAACAGTGAGGCATCAGCCCAGAACTACACGGGAGGATCTTGTCAATGATCTCAAGACAGCTGGGACCATAGTCACCAAGAAAACAATTGGTAACACACTACGCCATGAAGGACTGAAATCCTGCAGCGCCCGCAAGGTCCGCTGTTCAAGAAAGCACATATACATGCCCGTCTGAAGTTTGCCACTGAACATCCGGATGATTCGGAGGACAACTGGGTGAAAGTGTTGTGGTCAGATGAGACCAAAATGGAGCTCTTTGGCATCAACTCAACTTGCCGTGTTTGGAGGAGGAGGAATGCTGCCTATGACCCCAAGAACACCATCCCCACTGTCAAACATGGAGGTGGAAACATTATACTTTGGGGGTGTTTTTCTGCTAAGGGGACAGGACAACTTCACCGCATCAAAGGGACGATGGACGGGGCCATGTACTGTCAAATCTTGGGTGAGAACCTCCTTCCCTCAGCCAGGGCATTGAAAATGGGTCGTGGATGGGTATTCCAGCATGACAATGACCCAAAACACACGGCCAAGGCAACAAAGGAGTGGCTCAAGAAGAAGCACATTAAGGTCCTGGAGTGGCCTAGCCAGTCTCCAGGCCTTAATCCCATAGGAAATCTGTGGAGGGAGCTGAAGGTTCGAGTTGTCAAACGTCAGCCTCTAAACCTTAATGACTTGGAGAAGATCTGCAAAGAGGAGTGGGACAAAATCCCTCCTGAGATGTGTGCAAACCTGGTGGCCAACTACAAGAAACGTCTGACCTCTGTGATTGCCAACAAGGGTTTTGCCACCAAGTACTAAGTCATGTTTTGCAGAGGAGTCAAATACTTATTTCCCTCATTAAAATGCAAATCAATTTATAACATTTTTGACATGTGTTTTTCTGGATTTTCTTGTTGTTATTCTGTCTCTCACTGTTCAAATAAATCTACCATTAAAATTATAGACTGATCATTTCTTTGTCAATGGGCAAACGTACAAAATCAGCAGGGGATCAAATACTTTTTTCCCTCACTGTATACTATATATAACCAGCTACACTTATCAGCAGGATATGGCACTGCAGCAGGCTATTATGCTAATTAGCACTTTTGAGCTGTTGAGTTAATATCATGGACTGACTAAATATAACTGACTTTACTATTTAAATTACAGTTTAGTATTTGCTAAGCCTAGTTTTGGACTGTCTGGGAAATATAAACTAAAATCCTTTGTACTCTAAGTGTCTGGAAACCAGCCATATACAATATATCACACAAAGCAGAGAGAACAAATACCCTGGGGAAATCATTCTTGTATATAGAGTCCATGTTGTCTAATTATTAATAAACATCTTACCAACGAGATATAAACATAGCAATCTTGATTTGAGTAAGGAATAAAACAACAGCCATGCTATTGTATGAAAAATAACCCACATTGGGGTGGTCCACAGCCCTCCTCTGTGTGCCTAAGTGGATTATCTTTATATAATGGCACGACTTGAGGTGTGTTATTCCGTGTATACCACAACGATTTATGGTTACAGTTTTTTATTTATTAATGAATTATACATTATGCTCTTTTACAACACCATTTGTGTTGATGCATGCTACCATCCTGCATTAACAGCAGAATAAAACAAGGCATCAAATTATGTTTAGCTCTGTCAACTCGTCAGATATGGTAAATGCTCAGTGTTCAATGTGTATGCTGAATGTTGATAATTCAGCAAGGACAGTTTGTTGACATCAGACTGAATGTGGATTTACTATTGTTCCTTGAATCACCTGGTTGTTTCTTCTGTTTTTCTGTAGTAAGGGCTCTCCAGAAAAGAGGATAATTGCAAAGTCACAGTTCTATTGTTGGGCTTTGTCCAAAGCTGTATACTCTGGTATAAATAACAAATGTAGTTATGATTGCCTTGGATAGTTTGCAGCCTTGGTTAATTTATTCTAATACATCTTTATGTAACATGACCTGGTCTTTTTCCAGTCTTCAATTGTCCAGTTTCATTGAGCCTTTGCCCACTGTAGACTCCTAGGGTTAGGGTTAGATTCCTGTTCTTGGTTGACTGGAGTGGAACCCAGTGTGATCTTCTGCTGTTGTAACCTCAAAATATGATGTGTTGTCCATTCTGCAATGATTTTCTGCTCACCACATTTGTAAAGAGTGGTTATTTTAGTTACCATGGCCTTCCTATTAGCTCAATACAGTCTACCCGTTCTCTTCTGATGTCTTTCATTTTTGTGTTAACACCATTCTGCATAAAAATCCCGGGAGATCAGCAGTTTCTGAAATACTCAAACCAGTCTGTCTGGCACTAACAACTATTCTGTGGTCAAAATAGGGTTACATTTTCTCTGTTCTGATGTGTGATGTGAACATTAACTGAAGCTCCTGTATCTGCATGATTCTATGCATTGCGCTGCTGTCATGTGATTGGTTGATTGGATTAACTGCATGAATGAGCATGTGTATACTACACATCATTTTTGTCATTGTAGCAATATTCTAGATGTAATGTATATATGTATATCTTTATGTCACAACACTTTACAGCTTTATTTTTACTCTGTTGTAAATACTGTAAACACTCTCTACTTTAAGCCACGTAAAATGCCATCATAACATTAAATATTAGTTCAACTGTAAAAAAAAAAATAAAATAATAATAATAATAATAATAATAATAATAATAATAATAATAAATAATAATCTCAACACTGACGCTCTCCATTCGTGTTGATTATTTATATGTATGCCTATTGTTGTATGCATTGAAAAGTATGAATTTCACTGCAGGTTGCACACTGTAGGCCTACTTTTTTGCCCACGACAATAAAGACTTGAATGTGAACAGTAGTTTGGGACGTGGTTTAACGTAGACAGTTTAACGTGGTTAACGTAGAGAGACAGTGCTTATCAGCAGATCTCCGCTGTGTTTAGGTCAGGAATAAACGGGAACTCCTGCGCCGCCTGTTGGTGTTTGTATAAATGGCGTGCGCGCGCGTAGAAACGCGGAGAGAAGCGCGAGCGTCATGGACATCAGTGAGGCGGCGGCTTTACGGCGGCAACGCAGCATTAAACAGACTATTCAGTTTTTACACAAGGATTTCGCTGGAATTATTAAGGATTATTAAAGTTATTATTATTATTATTATTATTATTATTATTAATAATAATAATAATAATAATAATAATAATATTAGATTACATTATTAGACCTTATAAACCTATACATGTCTACATCAGTAATGGAAGGTTAAAGTCCTCATCAAGTCAAAATTGAAGTTTTGGGGCTTTAGTATGAATATGTTAGCTTTAAAGTTATCCATAAGCTAGTGTGCTCCAAAACAGTGACAAAATTCGCATCTAGAAGATATATGCATTCAGAATTTACAGTCTCTCTCTACCACCAATACGGATCAACAATTTTGATGACATCATATTGCGCTTCAGCTTCTCATCAGAGGACATTGTTAGGTCTCTCTAAAAAAGGACATTGTTAGGTCTCTCTAAAAAAATTTCAGAGAACAATTTGTGTTAATTTCTACCAAATTAACTTTGTGCTAAATTTATGTGTGCACACATCATTCTTTCCATGCATTGCTTATATGAGCCCTCAACAGACATCACGCTTGTCCTCTGGTCCTCCAGTCCACTCATTCATTCATTCATCTTTAGTAACTGCTTTATCCTTCTTAGGGATGTGGTGAATCCAAAGCCTGTTCTGGGAACACTGCTAGACCGTTGCAGGGTAACATATACACACATTCATACAATCATTAATTTTAGGAGCAAATTAGCATAGCCATCCACCTACTGGAATGTTTTTAGTAGGTGGAAAGAAACCAGTGAACTATACATCTAGTCTAAATGTTTTTCTTTTTCAGCAACCACACAACATTCTCCAGAGGAGAACAGCAACATGAAACATGCAGTTATACGGTTCAAAGCGTACACAGTGACATTCAAGTGGCTGAGACTGACCTCATTCAAGTCATCCATCCATCCATCTTCAACCACTTACTTGTTTTCAGGGTCGCGGGGGAGCCTGGAACCTATCCCAGGGAGCATCGGGCACAAGGCGGGGTACCGTCAGGGTGCCAGTCCATCGCAGGGCACACAATCACACACACACTCACACACTCACACACCCAATTATACACTACGGACACTTTAGACACACCAATCAGCCTACCATGCATGTCTTTGGACTGGGGGAGGAAACCGGAGCACCCGGAGGAAACCCCCGCAGCACGGGGAGAACATGCAAACTCTGCACACACAGAGCCGCGGGAATCGAACCTCCGACCCTGGCGGTGTGAGGCGAACGTGCTAAGTTTGCCCAAGTATACCCCAGAGCATACCTGTTTGGCAAACCTCGCCATTCTTTCCTTTCTTTCCAACTCTGCTTAGTGCTTTGGGAGGGATATGATAGCTACAATTCACACTGGCTGTACCCTAGATCTGATATCTTCAGTCAGTATAGAGAAACCTGGGTAAGTATATACTATAATATGAATGATACTTTTTTAAATGTGCAGATGCATCATTTAATGCACAGTGGTTACTATGACCTTGATCCTAGGTTATCTAATCAAAGATTTTGTATGAAGGTTAATGACCTTGCCCAGATTCAAAAGAGACTCTGTGTCTCTCATTGAAATTGGAAACCCCTTAAACCATCATCAGGTCCAGACTTACATTATTGCTTGTTCTTGAAAATTCTGTACGGGAGCAAGTCCATTTTGTTGGAAAACATGACAATGAAGGTTAGAATAATTTGTGGCATTTCTAACTACGGTATTTGAGGTCTATCCTGCTATCCTTACTGATATCTGATTTTCTAATTTCTGCTCAACATTTCAGTCTTCATGGAATAAGAACAATCTACAAATATCTACACTGTTATCTCATGAAAAGACGTATTTGCAAAGGAAATTAGTTTAAGGCGCCTGGGGTCATTACTGGAATCCATCAAACCTGTAGGCTACCTTAATCACATCTCCCTTTTTCCCCTGCAGAACTCAATATGAGCTGATTATCTTAGCAGGGCATTGCTGAATTATAAATAAAGAGCTAGTATAATTTCTACATCCCCATTTTAATGAGCCTTTAATATGTGTGTCAATAATTTATGATTATAGATTTAGGTTTTAGCCTCAGTAATAAAAGGATTGTAATCATGGATATACAAACAATAATTTTTGAATGAGCATATATATACATTTGCATATATTGAGTTCTTCTAGGGCAGACATATTCAAAGTTTTCTTTTGTGAGCCGCACTCCCCAGTTTTTCAAGAACTTGCTCTTGACCAGTATCTGCATAATATGTATTGCGCTGCTGCCACATGATTGACTGATTGGATAATTGCATGATTGTGCAGGTGTATAGGCGTTCCTAATAAAGTGATTGGTTATTGTATGTATGCAATTTGTTTCTATTAAGTAAAGCATTATTATTTTTTTAAATTGTGCAATAGCTTTTGCTAAAAATTCTTAACCCATAAGCTATAATAACCTCTACAGTTTAGCATTATCACCTGCACCATACATATTATTTAGGTAAATGTCATTAATAGCAAAAGTGTTCACAAATGTGTTTTGTATAAGAATATTTTACTAGAAAAATTTGTATTGACATCCTGTCATAGACTATTTTGTCAAGTGCATGCTTTAATTTAATAAAAGTTAAGGACGTTAAACACAAGGGTTTGTTGCCTGTTAGGTATGTGTTTATTATTTGGAAAAAGCTTAGACTGTTCTTAATGTTTGTGGTTATATGATTATATGTTTGAACATTGGATATTCATTTTCTTAATTTTCTGTCTATATGTAATGGTTCAAATCATTGACTCATTACAAATATTACATGGATGAGAAAAATGGTTAGTAGGTTGGTTTGTGTTTGGATGAGTCTCATATCAGTCATTTCATTGACAGTGCTTAACGCCCATTCACTCCATCCAATCTCATTCTGAAATCAGCCATCACCCTCTAATACCGTGGCACGCTAACTCTGGTTGAACCACCATAGGTTCTGGGGGCAGAGCTTTGTATACATAAGCGGGAATGGGACAAACTCAAGGAGTAAAAAATCATTCAAATCATTCAAGTCCACTTATTAAACATTTAGAGACCTAATTCTGCACCTTTTATATCCTCATGAAAAAATTCCAAAGCAATTAATCAGACATTTTCCTATTTTCCATCTTTGTAACAAATTATTGAGTTTTTGCTTTAACAGTGCCTGCACTTGTGACTTTGTGTTTGACACAGGTTCAGATGTTCTGCCCTTCTTGTGTGTGACAGATAACAGACATACAGCATGAAGCCATTTAGCATTTATGACGTTTAAATAACAGCCACAATCAGGCCTCCTCTCTGAATATTGTTTAATTGGGTAACATTGGGTAATATTGTGTTAAGAATTTATATTTATACTCTGGTTAATATATATTGGGTAATAAGTCAGAGTTTTGTGACTTTTATGATGCATGATAAATGAAATAAAATCATCATGTGGTGCTGTAGTGACATGCTTTGTGCTCTGTCACCACTAGATGGTCTCAATGTCACCCTTTAGTGGCCAGTGTGTCACTATAGCAACCATATTGTACAACAACAAAGTCCAGTGGACTGCAAAGTGGGGGAATATATGAACTTTCTCAAGAATCCATAAAGGTATGGTCCTTTTTCTTGACTTTAGAATGGTTACAGTCTTATCAAAGTGTTTTGTAAAGTGTATGTGATTTCAGGTAATACAAAATAGAAACCATTTTTAATTAATTACAGCCTTCTGTTGCAGAATGACAACAGCCTCTATATATCAGCTCTCTGATAGTCCAAGTGTCATCCCTGTGCTGCTTGGGAAGGACAGAAATGTCACCTATGTATTGGACACTTCAGAGGCTATGGCAGCAATTCTGGGGACAGTGAAAAATCTGATTATTCAAAGTCTGCTTACCAAGGCTTCTCTCAGAAACTCCCTCTTTAACATCATCACCTTTTCATATAAGGTGCCTCATCTTCAGAAAACTAATACATACCTTCTTTCAGAAATTACAAAATACACAATGGGGTCCAAATCTCTGAGAGCACATTGAAAATCTGAGGGTCCACCCCCCCACACCCCATATATATATATATATATATATATATATATATATATATATATATATATAATATATATATATACAGTATCTCACAAAAGTGAGTACACCCCTCACATTTGTGTAAATATTTGATTATATCTTTTCATGTGACAACACTGAAGAAATGACACTTTGCTACAGTGTAAAGTAGTGAGTGTACAGCTTGTGTAACAGTGTAAATTTGCTGTCCCCTCAAATAACTCAACACAGCCATTAATGTCTAAACCGCTGGCAACAAAAGTGAGTACACCCCTAAGTGAAAATGTCCAAATTGGACCCAAAGCGTCAATATTTTGTGTGGCCACCATTATTTTCCAGCACTGCCTTAACCCTCTTGGGCATGGAGTTCACCAGAGCTTCACAGGTTGCCACTGGAGTCCTCTTCCACTCCTCCATGATGACATCACGGAGCTGGTGGATGTTAGAGACCTTGTGCTCGTCCACCTTCCATTTGAGGATGCTCCACAGATGCTCAATAGGGTTTAGTCCATCACCTTCACCCTCAGCTTCTTTAGCAAGGCAGTGGTCATCTTGGAGGTGTCTTTGGGGTCGTTATCATGCTGGAATACTGCCCTGCAGCCCAGTCTCCGAAGGGAGGGGATCATGCTCTGCTTCAGTATGTCACAGTACATGTTGGCATTCATGGTTCCCTCAATGAACTGTAGCTCCCCAGTGCCAGCAGCACTCATGCAGCCCCAGACCATGACACTCCCACCACCATGCTTGATTGTAGGCAAGACACACTTGTCTTGGTACTCCTCACCTGGTAGCCGCCACACACGCTTGACACCATCTGTACCAAATATGTTTATCTTGGTCTCATCAGACCACAGGACATGGTTCCAGTAATCCATGTCTTTAGTCCTCTTGTCTTCAGCAAACTGTTTGGGGGCTTTCTTGTACATCATCTTTAGAAGAGGCTTCCTTCTGGGATGACAGCCATGCAGACCAATTTGATGCAGTGTGTGGCATATGGTCTGAGCACTGACAGGCTGACCCCCCACCCCTTCAACCTCTGCAGCAATGCTGGCAGCACTCATATGTCTATTTCCCAAAGACAACCTCTGGATATGACGCTGAGCACGTGCACTCAACTTCTTTGGTCAACCATGGCGATGCCTATTCTGAGTGGAACCTGTCCTGTTAAACCGCTGTATGGTTCTTGGCCACCATGCTGCAGCTCAGTGTCAGGGTCTTGGCAATCTTCTTATAGCCTAGGCCATCTTTATGTAGAGCAACAATTCTTTTTTCAGATCCTCAGAGAGTTCTTTGCCATGAGGTCCCATGTTGAACTTCCAGTGACCAGTATGAGGGAGTGTGAGAGCGATGACACCAAATTTAACACACCTGCTCCCCATTCACACCTGAGACCTTGTAACATTAACAAGTCACATGACACCAGGGAGGGAAAATGGCTAATTAGGCCCAATTTGGACATTTTCATTTAGGGGTGTACTCACTTTTGTTGCCAGCGGTTAGGACATTAATGGCTGTGTGTTGAGTTATTTTGAGGGGACAGCAAATTTACACTGTTATACAAGCTGTACACTCACTACTTTACATTGTAGCAAAGTGTCATTTCTTCAGTGTTGTCACTTGAAAAGATTTTATCAAATATTTACAAAAATGTGAGGGTTGTACTCACTTTTGTGAGATACTGTATATATATATATATATATGACAAAGAAAGTAAATGCTCAAAATTCTGCACTAGGGGGAACAGTGACATAATGGTTAGAACTTTTGCCTCGCACCTCCAGGGTTGTGGGTTCAATTCCCTCCTCCGCCCTGTGTGCACAGAGCTTCCATGTTCTCCCCATGCTTTGGGGGTTTCCTCTGGGTACTACAGTTTCTTCCGACAGTCCAAAGACATGTATTGTAGGCTGATTGGCATTTCTAAATTGTCAGTAGGGTGTAAATGGGCGTGAATGTAGGTGTGTGATTGTGCCCTGCAGTGGATTGGCACCCTGTCCAGGGTGTCCCATGCCGTGTGCCATAAGGATCATAAGGTTTTGCACAAACTTGTGGAAAGTTTGTGGAGAGTGCACACTGTCATTATCGCAAAAAGGGGACAAACCAAATACAAGGAAATTCATGTAAATATTTCAGAGATTCTACGTTCCAGTTTGTTGTCAATACTGTAAACTGTTTTCATTTAGAAAAGACTGCAAAATAGACTTTTGGACCCCACTGTACATATATCAAGCATTTGGCGTTTGCAGGCAATATGAGTAAAATACACAGACAGCTCTTAGACAAAGCAGTACTCGACACATTATCTAACCACCCCTATATGTATCTCCCCAGATAACATCCTTGTCTGAGCAAATGATTCCTTGTGCACCTGATACAGTGTACCAGGCCCTCAGCTGGATCCATTCTCTCAGGACAAGTCCTGGAAATGATCTCCTTACGGCACTCATTACAGCATTTTCTGATCCTGCCTGTCAGTCTGTCCACCTAGTGACAAACAGCCTCCCAGACAACCTGGAGAATTGCCTGAATTCTCTATCTACATTTACAGCACGCCCTGTGCACACATTTCATGTATCAGAAAAGCAGGATTTGGACAGGGACGTTTTGGATTTCCTAAAATGCTTGACCTCTGCCACTAAAGGGAGTTGCTACAGGCTGTCTCTAAACTCTAATGCCCCAGCTGAGCAGGTGAACCCCTCGGTCAGTAGTAGGATAGGAACTATATCACCCATTGTACAGTGCCCACCACTAATACTGGCACCCTTGGTAAATATGAGCAAAGAAGACTGTGAAAAGTTGTCTTTACTGTTAAACTTTTGATTTATTCAAAAAAGTCACAAAAATACTCTGCTCTCATGGATATCAAACAACTGCAAACAAAACACAGGTTTATATTTAAAAAAAAAAAAACCTTTTAGTCAATACTTTGTGCTACCTTCCTTTTCCAAGATAACAGCTCTGAGTCTTCTCCTAAAATGCCTGATGAGGTTGGAAAATACATGGCAAGGGATCTGAGACCATTCCTCCATACAGAATCTCTCCAGATCATTAAAATTTTGAGGCCCACGCTGTTGGACTATCCTCTTCAGTTCACCCCACAGGTTTTCTATGGGTTTCAAGTCAGGGGACTGGGATGGACATGGCAGGACCTTGATTTTGTGGTCAGTAAACCATTTTTGTGTTGATATTGATGTATATTTTGGATGCTGGAAGATCCAACCATGGCCCATTTAATCTTTCTGGCAGAGACAGTCAGGTTTTCATTTAATATTCCCTGATCTTTGATAGAATCCATGATGCCATTTATCCTAACAAAATGTCCAGGTCCTCTGGCAGAAAAACAGCCTCAAAACATTAAAGAGCCACCACCATATTTAACCGTGGGCATGAGGTACTTTTCCTTATGGCTACCTCTCTGTGTGCACCAAAATCACCTCTGTTGTTTATTTCCAAAAAAGTTTAATCTGACCATAGAACCCGATCCCATTTGAAGTTCCAGTAGTGTCTTGCAAACTCAAGATGGTAGAATTTGTTTTGGATGAGAGTAGAGGTTTTTTCTTGAAACCCTTCCAAACAACTTGTGATGTAGGTGACTTCGGATTGTAGTTTTGGAGACTTTCTGACCCCAAGATGCAACTAATTTCTGCAATTCTCCAGCTGTGATCCTTGGAGATCCTTGGAGAAACTCACGTCAAATTCCAGTTTGATTCATAACATTTCCAGTTGATTGGAACTTCTTAATTTTTGCTCTGATGGTGGAAATGGGCATTTTCCATGCTTGTGCTATTTTCTTATAGACACTTCCCATTTTGTGAAGCTCAACAACCTTTTGCCACATTTCACAGCTATATTCCTTGGTCTTACCCATTGTTACGAATGACTAAAGGATTTTGGCCTATGTCACCTCATATTTATACCCCTGAGAAACAGGAAGTCATGGTTGAACAATTTCCTGT
The DNA here is from genome assembly GCF_023375685.1 of Ictalurus furcatus. Taxonomy (NCBI): domain Eukaryota; kingdom Metazoa; phylum Chordata; class Actinopteri; order Siluriformes; family Ictaluridae; genus Ictalurus; species Ictalurus furcatus. The sequence goes on from NC_071258.1 coordinate 11,660,174, forward strand.
TCCTAGTCACCCAGGTGTACTAAAATATGTATAATGTCAATTGGAATATACTTCTCTCATATGAATTAACAGGGGTGCCAATAATTGTTGCACACCTATATTTAACCAAGATTCTTTTTTTATAAACCTGTGTTGTGTTTGCAATTGTTTGATATCCATGAGAGCAGAATATTTTTCTACATTTTTTGAATAAAAGATCAAAAGGTTAAAAAATAAAGACAAATTTTCATAGCCTTCTTTGCTCATATTTATCAAGTGTGCAAATATTAGTAGAGGGCACTGTATGTTATATACATTTATACCACAGCGCTGTTGATTTCTCTGATTTGTCAAAAGGTTTTGATTATTTTTCTGTAACAGCACAGCTCATTTACTGCTAATTTACAGTATGGCTGATGACCCACTGATTCTAAGCCTAATGATAAACAGATTGAAAAGGTTTTGTTATTTAACAAAGAAAAACATATAATCATTGATAAGGTGAAGGTTTCTGTGGGGAGATGTTTATTTAAAATTCATGAAAGGAGTCTCGGGCATGGTGATTTAATGGTTTGCACGTTCTATCTGTGCTTCAAAGGTTTCCTCCCAGTCCAAAGACATGCGTTGTAGACTGATTGGCATCTCATCATATGAATGAGTGTGTGTGATTGTGCCCTACGATGGGTTGGCATCCTGTCCAGGGTGTCACCCACCTTGTACCCTTGGATAGGCTCTGAATCTGTGTAGGATAAGTGGTACAGAAAATGGATGGAAAGGAGTCTCCAGTGTCAAGGCCTTCTAGCAGAAAGTTTTCAAGGACAGAGGAGTTTACTCTTTCCAGTTTCTCAGTAACATGAAAAGCTTTTGTCTTATTAACTTCAAGAAAGAGGAAAAAGAGAGGCTGGTCGAGGGAATGACTGTTTTATATCTTATAACTTGTCTCACAGATGTTCCACAACATTAAATGCAACTATAAACATTTAAAAATCATTAACAAATTTAAACATTTAATTGGCAAATTGCTGTGGTACATGAGGAATTAAACACTTCAGAACATGCTGTTATTGGAATCATCACATCATCCCATCGTTGATCATTTTCCTGTAACAGCACATGTCATGTAAAACATGCCATGTTTTATTCCTTACACATTTCAGTGTTTGTCTTAGAGCAAAGGTATCTAAATCCTGTGCATCATTATTAATATTAATATGTTTTCATTAATAACAGCTAGCCCTGTTGCACTCATCAGAACACCAGATTCAACATCGGTCATGCTCAAAGGACAAGTGCCAGGTCTCCTACTACAAACCATTTCATGCAGTCTGCATCTCACCATACTGGTATGCCCTCTATATTAAAGTCCTGAAGATTAGGGGGTAAGGGGTTCCAACAAGTATTAGCATCTAAGGAAAAAGAGATTTAAGTAAATTGGAAAAATTGATGTCTTCCAGGTGTTCCATGGGAAATCCCTTTAGTGTGACACCATGTGTTTTAGGGAAGGTAGCAAGAGGTGCTGAGTTCTTTCCAGGTTGCCGTGTGTTAGCAAGAAGAGAGGTAGATGGATTCTACTACTTGGGGACAATTGTACACCAGCTACAGGTAAAACTAAAGTTTGAAAAGTTCTCAATACCTTTAAGTGTCATGTGTGATCACAACATAAATATTTTGTTGACCCTAGGACAGGGGAGGACTCTTTATGGTGACATTTGATAAGTGTTTGCCCAAAGATGACACCATGATGGAAATCATATCACCTCAGTTAACATGCCAACCTGACATGGTGAATATAACACAGGCACACAAGCACAGTATAGTACCAGGAGACACGGTATTAGCTCCTTGGGAATTTCAGATGAGCAGATATGGTCCTGGCAGAGTTGTTTCAGGCATGGAAGTAAGAGATTCAGTGAAGGGTAAGGCCAAGATTTGAGTGGGTCCAAATAAAATGTTTTAATTGAACTACTTAAATCACTTTCTGCAGTGGAATAAAGATGGTTGTTTTGTGTCAGGTGGAATGGGAGATGGTCTAGTGGTGCTGTTTTGGAATGGAATCAGACTGCACGTTCCAAAAGACCTGGCTGTGTGGATACCTGCTTCTCACCATGAGCAAATAATCAGGGAACTGCAGCCTAATGTGCTCAGACCAGGCTGCTTAAACCACAGCCACTGTAGTCACATTAACTGGTCACCAGTCTGCTGCATAAATCACATTAATCACTGTCTTTCAACAACTCCCTCAATGTGCCTTTGCCCAATGATGAACTGTCCCCTCTCTAATCAACGCCTTCTTATGGACAATCAATGGAAGGCGCAGGAGATTAAACCTGACCAAGTAAATGAGCTGACAGCTTCTCAGGAGATGAAGACTGATTTGTCTTCTTCAGACTCAAGCGAAAATGAGGAAGAAGTTACAAATGAAAAGTTAAATTCCACACCAGAACTGGTGAGCTGCTCAGTGAACACGGAGATCTCATACCTGAATAAGTTCCATACTGAGCCACAGAGTAGACCAGCCTGGAGGTACTGGAGAAGAGGTTCCCCAGAGCCACACCACAAAAAACCAGGTAACTGTCTGCCTGATCACAGGCCATCTCTGGTTTCATTAATAGAACCAAAGATCCATAAGTCCATAAGAACAACACACGCATCCAATTAATTTCTGCTAAGGTCATTGTCTTTCAATGTTAAAATTGTTTCCATGTTGTTTGTATGCAATTATATATTTAAATACAATTAATTATGTTTTTTTCTGTATCTTAGGGCAAGTAACTAAGCCTCCAAATCCAGGTTATTCTTGCCCTGGAATAAACAGTGATTCTGGATATTCCTCATCCAGTTTTGCATCCACAAATCACAGTTCATTATTTGAAATGGTTCCACATTCAGTAAGAAGAGGTATAACAGTAAGAGAGGTATTTGGCTGGACTGTACAAAAACCACTTTCTGAAGCACCATCTCCATTGGCTTTTGCAGTAAAGAAAATTTCAGGTGAACCAAGATCATAAAACCCCTTAAATAACTCAGTAACCTCAAAAAACATTTGATATGACATTTGCACAAGCTGCAAATGAGATTTACTAGGGATGTAACTCTTGATTATAGTTTTTGAATATTCTTTAAATGATAGCATGACAAAAGATATCAAACAACAATAAAATTATATCAAATTTCTAATTTTATATAATTTTTTTAATGTAATGCATTGTTGTATTCAATTTAAACTCTCAGCAATGCTATCTAGTGACCAGGACACAGATCATTTGCATTTAGTGACGCCCACAAAACTCACCCAAAAAACATAAAAGGTCAAACTCAGAGAGGGCTGGAAACACAAAATGAACAGTGAAAGAAAAGGCAGAATGCCTGAGGTGAAAGTTATATTGACTCACTTCTATGCCAGCAGAAAATTTTCAGCAGTTTAACAGCACCTTAAAGGTCAAAATTTAGAGACGAATTACACAAAATATAAATTAAATAAAATGTAAAGAAAATGGTGAGACATGAAAATGGAGGATAGAGAAAATCTACACAGTATTTATGTGATCATGAATACCAAGTACATCACACTTGGAAACCTATTTTAAAATTGTTTTATTTGCCTTGGCTCACTTGCTGGAAGTGTTGCGCAGTGTTAAAAGAAGATGCAGTGGGAAACAGAACCCCTTTGTAAGCCAGTTTCATCCTCTGAAAAAATAAACATCTTTTCCCTCATAAGCGTGACCTCAAGCTTCTGTCAGCTGAGGCATTTTCTTATGGCTTATGGCTATGCACAGACCGGCCCATTGGCATTGATTTATTTATTTATAATTGAATAATTAATTTATGGACTTGTGTTCGCTCACTGCAAACACAAATCCATTTATTTTTTAATGAATGTATTGAATATATGTTGCAGTTTTAATATTTAGTAATGAACTGTTTAACAGCTATGAACTGAAAGAGGAAATGTAACTCCTGCATTAACTCCCAGCAAAATACTTTCGATATCTAAAAAAATTCTTTATTTCAGCATCAAAACGTCACAAAATAAAGCAAAAGTTCTATTGCACATAATTTTATCATAACCGTTAAAATTCAGTACTGTTTATAAAAATACCCTGAGTAGTACATGTACATATTACATTAAGGCACATTTTACATTACATTAAGTGCACCAAATTATGTTTAATATAATTAAATTAAATTCAGTTGTGAAGAATTTCATTTTAGTGCAATGAAAGGAGACTATTTTATGATGTATATGGAAACATTTTGTCAAACCCTGAGGATAGTAGCTTGAGGTCAGAGGTTGAATGTGACCCCACTCGGGTCTGTGGGCCAGCATCCTGCATTCCTGGCATAAGTGCCTGGAGACACTTCAATCAAGAAATCCTCTGGCTCGGACAAAGCCTTTAATAACATTGAAACAAGTACACTTAAAGTTATTATTCCATGAGGCTTCTCCAAATTTGATTAGAAGTCAAATTAGAGGGTTTTTTTTAAATATACAGTGAGTGAAATAAGTATTCAGACACTTTAGTTTTTGTTATTAAATAAACACCCAGTGCATACATCCACTTCAAAATATTTTCAAGAAATAAAAATCAACAAGGCAAAAGTATTCAGACACCATATTAAATAGTATATGTAATATTATATATGAGCGGTGTGTGTATATGTAAAGGTTACATAAAGATGACTTTATAAATGCTGCAAAAAATGCTCTCATGCAAATTGCACTTGGTGTCATAAAAAGAGAGACATCCATTGGAAGATTTCACACAACAAGCTGCAATCATGGTAAACATGAAGGAGCTTCCTTAAGTTCTCAGAGACATTACTGAACTTCATTCGAATGGACATCCCTGTCAACCTTAAACATCCCTGTTCATACAACTGGTTAGATAATATACAGGTGGAAGGAACATTCACGGAACCACAACTAATCGTCTCCGGACAGGCGCGGACACAAGATTTGAAAATGCACTCTCAGACTAATGATATGGACAGTAATAGCAGTCACTCAAAAAGAGTTGCAGGACAACCGAAAAGCAGCAGGAACAATAGAGAAAATAATAAGCAATGAACTGAATCTCAGTCATCTCTGTTCCTACACCCCACACAAAAATCCTCTGCTAAAAAATAAGCACCGAGATGTGCATCTAAATGCATTTAATCAAATTAGAACTCTTTCAGAACAGTCAAGAATAAAACAAACAGGAACTGTTTATAATTCAGCTCATCATGTCTGGATTTACCGTAGACATCTCAAAGCTGTAAATGCCAACAACTTTCTAAAGCTGGTAATTTGTGGTGTCTGAATACTCCCCCTTGTTTTAAAAACATACTATGTTCAGTTATGCTTATGAATGTATACCTTTTTGTTTTTATTTATAAGTACAAAGTCAAAAAACTTTGTGTGAGTACATTTGAAGTGGATATATGCACTGGAAGTATATTAAATAAAAAAAAAAACATCTGAATACTTATTTCCCTTCACTGTATGTGGGAATTGCTTACAGTGTAATGAGCCCTTTTAGAGGTTAAGGTAGTGGTTTGAATTTGCCTTGAAGTCCGTAGAAGCTGCTTAGCATGAAAGCGACACACATAGGTTCGCTCTTGTTCACGAAGCTCTGCTGCACTTGCAGACCTGTAAAACCTCTGTGTGGAAAACACATGCTCAGCAAGTCTAGTAGCAGAAAGGCAGAAAGAATAAAGAGAAATAATTAGCATCAGGCTGTACCTTGCATTGAGACATTCACACATGCACTCCATTATTTTTGCAAAAGCATTATCCAAGGTCATATGGGCAGCAGGATGTTCCAGATCCTTTGAATAAACAAAGTTAGATTTAACTATTGCTGTTGTCATCATTGCAGATACAGGCATCGCATGTACATGGACAAAATGTTTTCCCATTTGAACTTTGAAGGAAGTTTGAATCAGAGCAAAGGTTAACTACAGAAGTTGATTGGTTATCAGTGGCTCTTGGGCAGTTCGCTCACAAAATATTTTAGTAGGGTAGTAGGGCTATTCCATGTCAACTGGTGCCCTGGGCCTTCACCACACTCAGGACAACTCATCAGCTGTAACCCAGTGATGGCAGGACTTTTTGCTGAGCTACCACTACTCTGCAGAAACTTTATTGCTCAAATCTAATTTTTTTTTTGATCATCCAGCACTTCTCATTTGTTTACAACATATGACTTAAGTAGTTAAGGCCAATAAAGGGGTTAAAATACCATGACTAAAATAACTAAATAAACCAGGGGTGTCCAATCTTGGGCACAAAGGACCACAGGTTTTTGTTCTGACCAAGCATCAGACAATCAAGATGAAAGGCTAAGATGACCTGGTGGAATTAGGTGTGGCCTGTAATTGGTTGGAACAAAACCCTTCAGCCACAGTGGCCATTTGCAGAGAAGTTTGGATACCCCTTGAACAATCCAGGTAAATATTGGTTATGGGCAGCACAGAGGCGCAGCAGGCAGCATTGCTCCAGGATCCCCAGTTCAATCCTGACCTCGGGTTACTGTATGTGTGGAGTTTTACATGTTCTTGTATCCATGTATTCAAGTCAGTTTCATCCCACTATACAAGCACATGCAGGTTGGCTACACTAAATTGCAATAGGTGTGTGTGTGTGCATGGTGCCCTATGATGGGCCTCATCCTCCACAACCCTGATCACGCCTGGACCCTTTTCTGTTGATAATCCAAGTATGCTCTCAAGAAGACACAAATACCCTTATGTTATTTGCTAAGGCAAATGCTCTGTGGCAAGAAAAATAAATCAAGAAACACAAAACAGACCATTACAGACCAGAGAAACTAAACTACTGAAGTCATGTATGATTTATCTGAAGACTGTAATTGTGTGTAATTGTTGTTTTTATTGTTGTTGTTGTTATAGCAGTAATGAGAGGAGGACATGCAGCACTTATGGGTTCCTGAACACAAATGGTTATAAAAATAAAGCTGATATATATGACACAAACATTTTACTATAGAGTAAGCAACATGTACTGAATAGATTATAACATCAGTAAAAAATGAAAGAGGGGACAATCCTGTCCTGAGATTACACAAGTTACTACCTATTCAGAAAAGGTTATACAGTATATTAAGTCAGGTGAGCATTACTTGGCAAAACATACACTGGGTATATGAGATATCTGTCTGCTTGATTAAAAAAAAACATATCTGTTAATCATCCTGCTTTTTCTTGATTGTCCTGGACAATTGTAACTCATTTGTCCATATAATATACATACATTCATTTTTCTTCAGTATCCCCTTTATCCAGGACAGGACCACAATTGATCTAGAGCTTGTTCCAGGAACACTGGGCAGGAAGTGGGAATAGTGTGCTAGTCCACCTTAAGTGTCCAATATGCAATGAAAAAAAAAAAAATATATATATATATATATATATATATATATATATATATATATATATATATATATATATATATATATATATATGGACCTTTAGCAATCCTATAATAATAGAATAAAAAGGACCAGTGTTGCCATTTATATCTGGTTATTGTTTTCCCTGTTGTCTGTGCTTCTGACAAAACATGCTGAATGTGCTTTTAGGTACTTTTGGTTCCCCTGCATTATATTTTTTGACAGTTTCTTTAATGACATACAGTGAGTAATTCTGAATAATTTTAAAATAATATAATATAATCTAACGATAACATTATGAAGTTAAGATATGTTGTCTATGTGTTTTATTATATTTATGGTTGATTTTGGTAACCAAATAAATAACATTAAAATTAAAACGTTACTTTTTACTGCACAATTTTGAGTTACTGTTTCCTTAACAAGCCACCCAAATTAAAACACTCAGTCCACAGTGGAAAAAAATCTGGCCATGGACTTTGTTTTACATATCTACTATACACTGGTAAAACCTGTGCACCAAACAAGGAATGTTTGTGCATTTGTGTAATGTTAACATATTGTTAATCAAAGCAGATTTATGATAATCAAATATATGATAATTATACAAGCAATTTAAAGTTTGTATAAATGACTTCAAAACAGGCTTGGTGATTTGCAAATATCTTCTGAGTTTCAGATAAAGTATTCTGCTAATTATTCTTATGTAACTTGTGATGCATTGGAAGCTCGAGCCCGTGACTTGAGACAATGTATCTTAACTAAATTACTAGATTTGAACCCCCATCTTATCAAGATTTGACAAACCTAGAATCGCAAAACGTATGAACTTGAAAAATCATATGGGATACTCACACTATTTTCAACAAGCCTTTTCAGGTCAACCCCTCTAGTCTTATCCATTTATATACTGTACATAAGCACAATGAAATTGAAATTTTGTCTGTCATCTTTTTTGGAAGTATTATCTCAATTAAGAACTATGCCTGAAAGCATATATCGTGCTGTGTTTAACCAAAAATAAATAAATAAATAAAATTCAGGTACAGCAAATAACACATTGTACAATAATGTTAGTTCTGGTCCACTAATTTGATTGGACAAGCAGTGTTTCAAGAGTGCTAATATTTAGTATAACAGCACTGATACATTTGACTGTTTGTACAAAAGTAGGTACAGGAATAGGCAAATATTTAGGTCAAACCAAGTGGAAAATACAGTGGATATAAAAAAAGTCTACACACCTCTGTTAAAATGGCACATTTTTGTGATGATTAAAAAACTAAGATAAATTATGTCAGAATGTTTTCCATCGTCAGTGTGAAATTATAACATAAAATTCAAGTGAAAAACAATCATAAACATTTTAGGGAATAATAAGAAAAATAAAAAGTTACAATAACCTAGTTATTGTGCACACCCCTGAACTAATACTTTGTTGAAGCACCTTTTGATTTCATTACACCACTCAGTCTTTTTGGGTAACAGTCTATCAGCATGGCACGTCTTGACTTGGCAATGTTTTCCCACTATTTCTTTCAAAAACATTCTAGATCCATCAAATTGTGAGTGCATCTCCTATGCACAGCTTGCTTCAAATCACCCCACAGATTTTAAGTTGGATTCAGGTCTGGGCTCTCGCTAGATCTTTCAAAAACATTGATGTTCTGTTGGTTAAGCCATTCCTCTGTGTATTTAGATGAATGCTTTAGGTCATTGTCGTGCTGAAAGGTGAAATTCCCTTTCATCGTCAACTTACTAACAGACACCTGAAGGTTTCTGCACTAAAATCTACTGGTATTTCTAGCTATTCATGATTCCCTCCACCTTGATAAAAAGCCCCAGTTCTGGCTCAGAAAATCAGGCCTAAAGCATGATGCTGCCACCACCATGCTTCTTTGTGGGTATAGTGTTCTTTTAGTGATGTGCTTTTGTTTTGCACCAAACATACCTTTTGGAATTTTGGAAATATTATACTTTTTGAAATTGGCCTCAACAGACCATAACACATTTTGCAATGTGGCTGGGATGATTTAGTTGGACTTGGATGTTTTTTGTGAGAAAGGGCTTCCATCTAGCCACTGTACTACATAGCCCAAACATGTAAAGAATATGAGAGATTGTTGTCACATGCAGAGAGTAATCAGTACTTGTCAGATATTCCTACAGCTCCTTTAATGTTGCCATAGGTCTCTTGGCAGCCTCCCTGGTAAGTGTTTGTCTTGTCCTTTTATAAATTTTAGAGGGACGTCCTGTTCTTGTTAATGTCACCGTGGTGATCCATTTCTCCACTTGTTGATGGTGGCCTGTGCAGTGTTCCATAGTACATATAATGTTTAATAAATTCTTTTATTTTAATTTTGAATCATACTTTGTATCAAATTTTGGAAAACAATAAAGAAAATGTTGTTTTTTTTTAAAAAAAAAAAAAAGAAATTATTTTATACCTCTCTCCTGATTGATTCCTTTCGACAAGTAAGATACTATGCATGTTTTGTGGTTCTTCCCCAAACTGTTGCCAAAAAGTTAGGAAGCATACAATTGTATAGAATGTCTTTGTTTGCTGTAGTATTATAGTTTCCCTTCAGTGAAACTAAGGGGCCCAAACATGATACAGCATAGCAATGCCCCTCTGCACAAAGCCCTGACCTCAACCCCACTGAACATCTTTAGAATGAACTGGAACACTGACTGTATCCCAGGCCTCCTCGGCTGACATCAGGGCCCAACCTCACTAATGCACTTGTGGCAAATCCCTATAGCAATGCTCTAAAATCTAGGGGAACGAAGAGTGCAGGTTACAACAAAGGGGGACTAAATCTGGAATGGGACGTTCAAAAAGCACATATGGGTATGATGGTCAAGAGTCCACAAACTTTTGGCCGTATAGTGTAGATGACCAAATTTTTTATTATCAATGCATATGATTTACATTAATCTCTTGTGCTTTGTAATAGTTGTTAATCTGCTGATCAAAACATTTTACTATGACTCTTAATGTCTGAGGTTAACATTTGACATGCAAACATATTTTAAGGATGACTAACAATGATAAGCATATAATATGCAAATTCATCGTGGTGGATCATGTGTGTTAAATTTGCTTAGTATTGGTGCTTAAATATCTTAGTATTCTGAGGCTAAAGCTTGGTGTGGGATTTAAAATAATTTATAGTGTTGTGAAAAAGTATTATGTCCTGATTTCTTCTGTTTTTGTGTAGAACATATACTAAATAGTTTTAGATCTTCAAACGAAATACAACAGAAAACAAAGGCAACCTGAGTAAACACACAATATAGTTTTTATTTATTTATTTTATTTTATTGATGCAAAAACTTAACATCTGGTTGTACCACCTTTAGCAGTAATAACTGCAACCAAACGCTTCCGATAACTGGAGATCAGTATTTCACTTACTTCTAGGACTAGGACTTACTCCTGTGCTTTGGATTATCAACTTGCTGCATAATCCAGTTGCACTTAAGTTTCAATTTGCCGACTGAAGACCGGACATTCTCCTTTAGGATTTTATGGTAGAGAGTAGAATTCATGTTTTCCTTAATTATTGCAAGTTGCCCAGACCCTGAAGCAGCAAAGCATCCCCACACCATCACACTTCCACCATCATGCTTGACCATAGGTATGATGTTCTTTTTGTGGAATTCTGTGTTTAGATTATGCCAGATGTAACCGGACCCCTGTCTTCCAAACAGTTCCACTTTCGCCATTTCCCAAAAGGTTTGAGGATCATCAAGGTATGTTTTGGCAAAATTCAGATGAAACTTAATATTCTTGTGGGTTAGCATTGGTTTTCACCTCGCCACTCTTCCATGGACGCCACTTTGGCCCAGTGGCTTTCTGATAGTGGAGTCGTGAACAGTGACATTTATTGATGCAAGCAAGGCCTGTAAGTTATTTGATGTTGTCCTTGGCTCTTTTGTGACTTGCTAGATGAGTAGTTTTTGTGGTCTTCAAGGAATTTTGGATGGTCAGCCACTTCTGGGAAGGTTCACTGCTGTGCCGAGTTTTTCCATTTGGAGATAATGTCTCTCACTCTGGTTCTTTGAAGTCCCGGAGCCTTTGAAATAGCTTTGTAACCCTTCCCAGACTGCTGTATTTCAATCACCTTCTTCCTCATCCTTTATGGAATTTCTGTTAATTTTGGCATAGTGTGTTACTGGGTAAGACCTTTTAACCATCTTCATGCTGTTGTAAAAGTTCTATTTAAGTGTTGATTTGATTGAACAGGGTTTGCAGTAATCAGGCCTGGTTGCGTCTAGTCCAACTGAACCCCATTATAAAGGCAGTTTCATAGATTTGGGGAATTAGTAAATGTTAGAGTTCCATATATGAGAATAGCTCAGGAATCTCCAAATCTCAGACTACGTCTTCCAGACCTCCGCCAGCCCTATCAGCCTGTTCTACCATTACTTCTATTAACTTTTAGAAAGTGTGGTTTACCGTGGAGCGTTCAGGCCTGGGGGGGTCTAAAATTAACACACATTGACTTCATGCATGCTCATACAGTGCTGGCCCAAATTTTGCCTATTACCTGAAGACACTTAACATAGAAACGGATACTCACATATTCAATTGGAGCAAGAAAAATAAGACACCAGCCGTGAGTGAGAAGAAGCAAGGGTCCAGGTTTATTCGTTCCGTTCCACCACACGAGATCCCCACAGTTTGAGACGTCCCAAAATGCAATCTCAAAAAACCAGAGCTGAAGCTCTTCTATTTATACAGTTTTCTTAGGGTCAGGATGACCCAGACACGAATGTGTTTTAGAAAGAGCTTATGAAAATTACCATTCTGTTTTAGAAAGGGCTTATCAAAATTACCAGTATGTTTTGAAAAGAGCCTTTTCCAAACACCGTTAGGTTTGAAAGAGGTACGGGACACAACATTTCGGAGAGGCCTTGGTCTCACAGTTATCTCGCGGGTGCAACGTGACTCAACTACCCTTATAAATGGCCCCTCTTGGTTCTCTCTTAAAAATTAAGGCCTTCGTCTGTATTACTCCTGACTTTTTCTAGTGAGACAAGACTCTTCCCCACCTCCAAGTATATAATGAGTAAGTTTCTTTCACATTTTTCTGTATTTCTGGTTTATAATTTCCTTTCATATTTGCTCTACATATATATATATGGTTATACTGCTTGCAAGTGGTTTACTGTACTCCCTACTTCATAATATCATTATATTATCCTTATAATATCTTAATACTCCTTTTATTATTCTTATAATGTTCTGTTTTCCTTCTGTATGTGTGTGCGTGGTGGCATAGGCCTGTGTGTGTGTGTGTCTCTTAGTTGACCGTCCACCTACGCTCTGAGGCCTGCCGCACTAATCAAATACATGTATGGTTTGCGCCTTGCTTATCTGTGTGTTGTGTCTTAGGTAAACATCCGTTCATACAGTCCACCAGCCCAGTGAATTCTCAATATTACTCATACTAGGTCTTCTCTCGTGTTTATTTCATGTATATTTTATATACAACAACAGACATCCCACTTTATTCATGCAGAGCAGCAGTATTTATACACATTCATAACAGCAGTGCGTTGACGGTTTCTACTGGTCCAGGTGTCAGACAGATTTAAACAAAATACACAGCACATAGTCATAATACAAAATAAGTCCTGTGTCATGTTGACATGGAAATACATAATAATATAATCAAGGATAGCTATAATCAAGGATAGCAGTTGATCAGCTTATTCAAAGAGGTAATTAAATATATACATTCATCATAGGTATTTGATAGCACAGAGACACACAAACAGAAACTATAACCCAGTATTCCCCGTATCCAAGGTGTCTTAATACAGTTCATAATATAAGAGTACATGATATAAGAGAATTTCCTTTCAATCCTCTCTTTTATTCTAGCGTAGCATAGAATAAACCAAAAGGAATTCTCTAAAGTCATAGGTTAACATCACCCTTTCACAGGAAAGACATGATATGTCTGTGAGACCACATTGGAGCCCGCTGAAACCGCGGCGTTATGGTTATGAATGTAAATGTCAATCGGGGCCGAATGGGTCACCTCAGGGTAAGAACCATAATTGGAATATCCAATTGGTGTAGAGCTAAAAAGAGCTGTAGTTACAGAATCTTGAACCAAGGCTATACCATGACGAAGACAGGCACAAATACAGGGGCCGAATAGGCAGATAAAGATGAGAACCACAATAATAGGTAGGATGGCAGATGTGTAAGGGGCGGTGATCTTTGATACTTCACGATAAAAACATACTGCAAATTTATTACCTTTAAGTAAACGGACAGATTGATGAAAGGTTAGCGGTATCTGAGGGGTTTTAAAAGACCCTTCCTCTTGACAGGAGTACAGGGGGTCCAGACAATCAGTAGGCCAATTAGATTCACGGTCAGCGAGATCATAGGGGAGATCTTTACAATATGGAGTAGCACCTGGTTTATCAACGCCTACTAAGGGTTTATTTTTACTAGCAGTGACGTTAAAAGGAGTAATAACATAGCGACGCCGGGGATCAATATTGTCATAGCGGTGTCGTCTAAGACCGACGGCTACAGAGCACCACAGATGTTGATATGTTTCTCGCACCGGATAAAAGGTGAAAGGATGGAGGGTGCTATGAGGCATGAGAGCGCAGATAAAACAGGGTGTGGTAAGGCACATTTGCTTCACAGTAAGAACTGAATATTTATAGTATGCATTTTGATTGAAATGTTCAATATGTAAATCATCAGACACATCAGACTCAGCTGTAGGACTGTCAGAATTTGAAAGAATCATCAGGTTCATCCCATCCATCTTGGCTAGGAGGATCAACCCCACAAGGATATGTTGGGGGTATAAATATACACAGGAACAGGAACAGAAAAAGACAATAACATAAAAACATGTTATTGATTTTGTGATGAGAGCTAATACAGGAAAAACTATTTGTGTATGTGTAAAGTGTGAATCAGGTCAGCCAGCAGGATAGGACTTCCTCCCTTTGTAGACACGTTCACCGACGCTCAGACCTCATCAGGGGTACAGGTACGGTCCCGAATGGGCAACCTGTCATAGAGAATAGGTGGAGGAAAAATAGAATGGACAGAGCTCATTTGTTAACAGCTTTTAACCAACTTGCATGTCTCCAGATCGGTCCTTCTGAGGTCATAACACCTGGTCTCCTGGAACAAAGGAGGTGTGATTTACTGTGAGGGGTAAAGGTAATTTTAATTTAGCACGTACACAACATGTCAAGCAATTTAGACACATAGTCGTCTAGATGAACACCAACACCACTTCCTGTGGACTGAGAAAGGTTAATAGACATTTTCCAAGCCATGGGGAAAGGTCAATCGAATAACACCTCAAAGGGTGAAAGGCCTATGGTTTTAGATGGCGTCATTCGAATTTCAGTAAGAACGGCAGGTAAAAGGTCAGGCCAGGCAGTACACCTTCTCCAAAATCCTGACAATAGTTTTAGCATTTCCCCTTGCACACGGAAAAGCCTCAACCCATTTAGAGAACAACAACATTCTATGCGGTCCAAATGGTTGGCATATGGGTAAAATCGACCTGCAGACATTCAAAAGGCATCAAATGGCCTCTGAGTGGCGTTGTTTTGTAGTCATATCAAACATCGTGAGAGATGTGTGTTCATTTGAGGTAAGTCACGTATACAAAATTTGGAGGTCATATTAGAGAACACTCCTGATAGAGAACGATGTAAGACACCGTCTTTGTTTTGACGATCGCGAGAGCTCTTGGTTTAGCACAGGAAGAGATTAGATTGTCAACTAGTGTGGAAGGTGAGATTGGTGGCGGGCTTAGAACATGATCCGTCTAAAAAAAACATACTTACTATTGAACAAAGGAGTATCAGACAGATCAGACTGAATGCTACATGAAGAAACAATTTCTTTTAAACAGTCATGATTTTCAGGTACAGGAATGGTGTCAACCTGTGAATTTAGCAGACAAATTTAATGGTCAAATTTGCGGTAGCACAGAAAATAGTTTCATAACCACTTCTATGCTGAGCCATCATGCGTTGTGTTTCAATGTTGGATAATACCTGAAGGGCCATGTGAAACACCAAAGGGTGACAGAACCAATCATTCTGCATCTATAACCTACAGAGCAGCACTCTCAGCCACTGCCCAGCCACTGCCCGCAGATAGCCGGGTAATCCAGCATGTTCCTGTGCCACTCCCAGAGTGTTCATGAGTGGGCATATGGTAAAGTTCCGTGTAGTCTGGCAGACCCAGGTCTGGAGAGAGGAACATAAAGCATTTTTTAAAATGTTTAAATGCAGAAACAGTCTCAGGTGTGTGTCACAGGAGTATGTGTCCCAGGAGTCAAAAGTGGATCGAATGTTCTACAATGGCCCTGAGCTGTTTTGTAGCGGGCAGCTGAGAAGTCATCACAACCGACTTCCGGCCGTCTGACCACCTTCTCTGTCCTTTTGATAAGAGAAAACCCAAACATTTGACTTCTGTTTTACATAGGTACAATTTTGTACGTGAAACCTTGAATCCATTGTGAGCCAGATGTTCTAGCAATCTGAAGGTTGCAGTTCAGCAGCTTCTGACTCAGAAGTGATCGGAAGATCGTCCCGTATCGCAACACATGGGCGTCGTCATGGAGATCTTGCAAAGAGTCTCACCACACCATGAGAAAACATGGGGCCTACGTAGCCCTTTGGCAGGCATGTCCAGGTCAGCTGTTGACCTCATGCGTAAATGCAAACAGTGGCTGAACACTGAAACAACAGAGCACAATCTACCACGCTAAACCATGCATGGTGTGAAAGCATTAATGCAATGTAATAAGCACATTAGAACAATAGGAGAAACACAACATTGAAACACAACTTCCGCCTGAGATCTTGTGTTGAATAGGCTTGGGAACAGGATTTAACAGGTGTGTTATACGGGCCTATACAGGGCTTCAGAACACCTTGCTGTAAAAGAGAATTAACAATAACATCAATACCAAGGGCTTTCGATTCAGACAAGGGATATTGTTTTACATACACAGGATGAGAATGTTTTGACTTAGCTGATAGGACGTTGCATGTCCTTGTGGTCTGCCCAGAGAGTTAGGCAGAGTCTGTAACCTTGGATCTGATTCTGAATGAGACACATTCTGATACATTGAACAGCTGATTTAGGAGATTTACTGCGTTTCCACAATCAGAGGTTTAGAAATTTAGAGCGGAGAATGCAAAATTAAAAGGACACTCCGGCATGTTTACGAATTCATGCGTGAAAATTAATTCATGATCCAAACGTTATAATAATTTGTACTCATATTCATAACAGTCCCTGAATATTATATGCAATGGCAATAATAAGAAAGTCTTTCGTTTGCGTTAAAATGTCGTATCAGCGTTAAAATGACATATCAGCGTGCTGTTCTATCCGCGAGAGCAGCAGCAGAGCCCTCTCTCGCGCGCGCTCTCTCCCTCTCTCTCACGCACTCTGTGTTTAGATTAACGTCATCATGGAATTTAAAACACTTCCATTCAGTTTCCAAACAGGGAAACACACGGAATTAAAATTAAAATTAAAAGAGCTACGTTTAAGTTTGATCGGCACACTGGGTCACAAGAGCTCTGTGGCTCTCTATTGATTGTGGTATTAATAAGAAGGAGGTGGAGGTGGAAACGTATCTGATTGACGGTTTGATTGGGACCTCGCCCTCCCTGCAGCAGCGGGAGATGGGCCATACATATGAGGAGCGGGCTGATACTGACCAGGCTGATAATATGGGACAGATTGTGCAGGAAAATACTGCAGGCCACCTCTTAGCATAAAACCACGACCACGGCCACCTTGACCTCTCTTTTGCAGCTGATCTCGTTTTTTAGCACGACAGTCACGAGCCCAGTGGCCAGCTTTCTTACAATAATGACATGATGTGCCTGAACGATAATCAGGACCGGTCAATGGGAGATGAGCACGACAGGACAGCGCTCGCGCTGGGTGTGTGGGCGGTTTAGCGTGAGTGGGTTTTTGCTTCGAAATTGGAGCAGCGGCGGCGCTGGAATTTAGGCTTGAACTTTAGTTCTACGTGGTGGTGCGCGAAGTGTCTTATCATTCACATGAAACGCTTTAGGGAGTTTGTTTTTCAAATTATAATATTTATTCCATAAGGGGAGTAGGCGAAGCCATCCCATATAACATTTTGCCATATACTCATAATCCCAAAACGGATCACCTCCCCCGTCATAAATCATTGATCTGAGCAAATACACGCGGCTCAAAGGAACCACGGAGTGAAATAATTTGAAGCTGCGGCGCGCATGCAACTGACCAGCCGTATAAACAATCTAAATATGCAACCGTATAGAATCCGCCTAACACGGTCTCAATCCAGTCTCTTGGTGTCATGCCAGGAGACGGAAGAGCCGGGCTGGACGGAGACCCTCCCATAACTAACTTGGAAAACAACACGCACAATAACACAATAATACTTAACACACAATACTACAATACAAATATAACACTTAGGCAAACCACACAGACAGTTTTGCAAATTATTCTACAAATATAAAATACAATTATTAGGCAGGCATGACGTTACTGAGGATCATAGACCAGAGTACAGATTATCGACAAAATAGGGATAATCACTCTCAACTTATTTATAATTATGTAATATACCCCAATGGGTTCGGGAATACACCGCATCAGGGAAGAATGAAAAACACTTACCCTGATCCGGAGTACTCACACTTCTGACACCAAATTGTTAGTGTTCCATATATGAGAATAGCTCAGGAATCTTCAAATCTCAGACTACGTCTTCCAGACCTCCGCCAGCCCTATCAGCCTGTTCTACCATTACTTCTTTTAACTTTTAGAAAGTGTTGTTTACCGTGGAGCGTTCAGGTCTGGGGGGTATAAAATGAACACACACTGACTTCCTGCATGCTCATACAGACATCCCACTTTATTCATGCAGAGCAGAAGTATTTATACACATTGATAACAGCAATGCGTGGACGGTTTCTACTGGTCCAGGTGTCAGACAGATTTTAACAAAATACACAGCACATAGTCATAATACAAAATAAGTCCTGTGTCATGTTGACATGGAAATACATAATAATATAATCAAGGATAGCTATAATCAAGGATAGCAGCTGATCAGCTTATTCATAGCGGTAATTAAATATATACATTCATCATAGGTATTTGATAGCACAGAGACACACAAACAGAAACTGTAACCCAGTATTCCCCGTATCCAAGGTGTCTTAATACAGTTCATAATATAAGAGTACATGATATAAGAGAATTTCCTTTCAGTAAATACTGGCGAAATAAATACAACAGGCCCAGTTGGTATTGGATAACTTTTTTGCTTCAGTAAATAACATCATCATTTAAAAACTATATTTTGTGTTTACTCAGGTTGCCTTTGTTTTATCTTAGATTTTGTTTTAATTTCTGAAACAATTTAGTATGAGACAAAAACAGAAAAATCAGGATGGGAGCAAATAATTTTCCAAAGCACTGTAAGATATTAAGCAAATAATAATTTTTGCATATCTGTCTTTAAAAAACAGCTGTTCCTTTTTATATATATAATGCTAAATTAGAGATATAAATAATAGTCACACTATTGGATGCTCCAGAGCACATCTCTGTTTAAAATGGGAGGTGCTTGGTAATGTATGTAGAATCTTTGGACGGTATTTGATAGGTAAGTGTGTTCAATCATCCATTGCCAATATTCATATAGACTGCAGGGAGATTACGCAGCAAGGAGAGATCGAACTCTATATATGAAATAAAAACAGATGGAGACACAAGGAGTTCACAACAGTCAAATTTGTTGATGGCAATATAAGGTCAGTACGGATTACTTAACACTTATCATTATTGTTTCCTTTTGCCTATAATTGCTTTAAATGTCTAAATAGAAAAAATTTTTAAAAGACACAAATGATTTTTTTATTTTATTTAGCTTGTACTAGTGGCTGTTAACATGCTCTGCATTATTACATGATAACTGAAACCTACTTTCTACATCCAGAATACAATCATGGAATACACCATGCCAAATGAAAACAGTGGAACAAAAATATCTCTTTCCAACGATTCCTTTCAAACCAATGTTTCATCTGTCTCATGGAATTCTCTCTCTCTTGGTGAGATTATAACTCAGTGTAACAGCAGTGGGATTAGCCCCATGCGTGTACCCATCCAGATCCTTGTCCTCATACTTGCCCTTCCAGCAAATGCAGTCCTGCTCTGGCTGCTGGTAAAGAACAGAAAGACTCTGTCACCCTCTGAGGTTTTAGGTCTCAACATGGCTGTGCTCAGTGTGCTGTTTTGCCTCGGCCTACCACTGGATATCAATATTTCCTCCATTCAGCAGCGCTCAGGACTATCCCTGTGCGTTGTAAATGCCTTTTGTACCCTTAGTTACTTTGGCTGCCCACTCCTGCTGACCAGTATGTGCTTGGAGCGCTATGTGGCTGTGGCACACCCTGTGTTCTTCATAAGCCTGGGGAAATGGGAGTATCGTGCTGCATGTTCTGCCATCATCTGGTTTCTCACCTGTATAATGGCAGGAATCAACTTTGTCTACAGCCTCTCTAGAACAGCTGTTATCTTATCCATCATTATTAATGTGATATTTATAGTCATGGTGGCCTGTCTGTTAGGCATTGTGTGGGTGCTGTGTAAAAAGGTCCCAGGTGAAGGGGACCAAAATAATTCAGTTGTAAAGAAGCGAGCTCTAAAGAACATTGTAGCAGTATTGGTGCCCTCAATTATAATCTATTTTCCACTGCTGGGTCTGGCCCCTTTTCTACTGATAATCCAAACATGCTCACAAAGCATAAATATGATTATCTGTACTGGTCTGTTGATGTTCAGTATTATCCCACATTATGGAGTCTGCATTGGGCCCATGTTCTACATAGCCCGACTAAAGCAAATGCTATGTGTCAGAAATAATGAATCAAGAGACACAAAACAGACCATTACAGACCAGAGAAACTAAGCTATTGAAGTCATGTATGATTTATCTGAAGACTGCGCTACATATGCAATTCTGTGTAATTCTTGTTTTTATTATAGTTGTTGTTATAGCAGAAATGAGAGGAGGACATGGGGAAGTGGGTATGTTCTGCCATCATCTGGTTTCTCACCTGCATCATGGCAGGAGTCACCTTTGTCTACACCCTCTCTAGAACAGCTGTTATTTTATCCATCATTATTAATATGGCATTGTGTGGGTGCTACATAAAAAGGTCCCAGGTGAAGGGGACCAAAATAATTCAGTTGTAAAGAAGTGCGCTCTGAAGAACATTGTAGCCGTGTTGGTGCCCTCAACCTTTATCTATTTGCCACTGCTGGGCCTGGACCATTTTCTGTTGATAATCCAAGTATGCTCACAAGAAGGCACAAATACCCTTATGTTATTTGCTAAGGCAAATGCTCTGTGGCAAGAAAAATAAATCAAGAAACACAAAACAGACCATTACAGACCAGAGAAACTAAACTACTGAAGTCATGTATGATTTATCTGAAGACTGTAATTGTGTGTAATTGTTGTTTTTATTGTTGTTGTTGTTGTTGTTGTTGTTGTTGTTGTTATAGCAGTAATGAGAGGAGGACATGCAGCACTTATGGGTTCCTGAACTAAAATGCCAATAAAAATAAAGCTGATATATACGACAAACATTTTACTATAGAGTAAGCAACATGTACTGAATAAACTATAGCATCAGTAAAGCTATGAGAGAGTGGAAAATCCTGTTCTATAGTGAGTGAGAATAAATTTTCCAACATCACTATAAAGCTTAACAGTGTCTGTCAACTTTCTTCTGGATGTATCATCTCAATTAAGAACTATGCCTCAGTGAAAGCAGAACATCTAGATTATGCACTGTTTAAAAAAAAAATTTTGTTAAAAAAAAAAACAGATTACAGGTACAGAAAATAACATTATATTACAGATAGTTCTGGTCCACTAATTTGAATGGACAAGTGGGGTTCCAAACATGCTGATATTTGGTCAAACCAAAAAAGGAATAAAACACAATCTGCAGTTTCCAAAATGCCAGGAGCCAAAGAGGATATACAGTCATGTGAAAAATAAGTGCACCCCATGGAAATTGTTGGCTTTTTTGACATTTGGACAAGCAAACATCCTCTTTGAAACAGTACCTATTAATAAAGGTGATACACTATCAAATGATGCATAAAATTGACATTTTGTAGTAATTTTCACAATTTAAATGAACAAAAAACAGATCAGTCACATGGAAAAGTAAGTACACCCCTACACGCATCACACCTTCAAATCCATAATATTACAATCAAGTGTTCAACATTGGGTGCGAGTGCTTAGAAACTGCTTAGGGAGTACAGGTGGAACCGGACTTATTTATACCCACCTCTAGTGTCTGGTGTTCCCTTTGTTATTGAGGTGTGTGGTGTCATCATGCCAAGATCTCAAGAGTTTTGTATAGGCCTTGAGAAAAAAAGGTTGTGGATGCCTATGAGTCTGGCAAGGGATTTAAAAAGATCTCAAAATTATTTGAAATACTTCATTCCACTGCAAGGAAAATCCTCTACAAATGATGCAGATTTCAAATGGCTGCCAATTTGTCCAGGACTGGCCATCCCAGCAAATTCAGCCCAAGAGCAGACCGTCTGATGCAAAAAGAAGTATCCAAGAACCCCAAAATTTAATTAAAGGATCTGCTTGTAAGTCTTGCGACAGTTGGTGTCAAAGTGCATGCCTCTATAATGAGTAAGAGATTGCACAAATTTGACCTGCATGAGAGGCGTGCCAGGAAAAAGTCTTTTCAAGACTACAGTTTGCCAATGAACATATAGGCGAAGACCAGGACTTTTGGAATAATGTGTTCTGGACAGATCAGGGGTGGGGAAACCTTTTTTCACCCAAGAGTGATTTCTTTCATTTTTTGGTTAATGCATTTTTTCCCGAAAGAGTCATTGCAAAAACTAATATTTTACTATGATAAAAAAGAAATTTTTTCAATAACATTAACTTTATTTAGGTCCATAGACAACTCAAAAACTAACAAATATGCAACAAACAATTACATGTTGCAATATGGAATTAATTGTACAGGGCTTTACACTTTGAGGTTGCGTTTCCAGCAGCATAAAACCTCCTCTCTCTCTCTCTCTCTCTCTCTATCTCTGTGTGTGTGTGTGTGTGTGTGCGTGTGTGCGTGTGTGTGGGCATAGAATTCGCGGGGGACATGTCTCCCACACTTTTAATAAAACGTAAACTCGTCACCGCACTTTTTCACTGGCCATGGCCAATTAGTGTATCTTTGATTTCTATACTTGCACACGTCATGACAATTGGTCACTCGCTTCACTTGTCACGCTCATGCTCACACCCGCGCTGAGCGCTCAGAGATCGTGATGAGCTTAAAGCTGCAAAAAAACATTCACTCCTTTTTAATTAAGTCGAGCAGTGTAAGTGTAAGTTCTTTTGGTATGTGGTAGCCTATTTATGTTGCACAATGATGAATAATTTTCTACATATTTCTGTTTAAACGCTGCCTATTTCCACTGATGAATATTTAGCTAGGTTTGATGGTAATATTAGCCTACCCACAGTTTTTTGAGAGCTTGACACTAAAAAAAACTTTGTTTACACTAAATGTTATTGCATGTTATTGTTGATATAACATGTTATTGTACTGATATAAGGTCTCCTTACAGTGACATGCTTGTTAGTTGTTCAAATACAGTCTCTTTGCAACATGTGGTTTGAGTGTGTGAATATACGCGTAAATATTATATACTGTGTGCTATGTATATGCAATACAGTGCACACTAAACTCACTAAGCACATTAAACATTTGCAATATTTCAATAATACAGTGCAGTATGCAATATAACATGCAAGCACAGAATAATAAATTGCATATTAAGCCAATTAAGAGCAATAAGAGATAAACCCATCAATTGGACAAAGGTCAGAAAAAAATAATCCCCTTGACAATCCCCTTTTGTGTGTGTGTGTGTGTGTGTGTGTGTGTGTGTTTGAGAGAGAGAGAGAGAGAGAGAGAGAGAGAGAGACTCATGCAGCACAACAGAAAATAAAATCTGCCAAAGCTATATCCGTGCTTTTTTCCCTCTCTATCTCACGTGCCATCACGACATCGCGGTCATGCACTGTTCGGGCTGATAGGGGCACGTATTGTATTTTCTGAATGATTTTCTCTTTCTTCGGGAAATCCGCAAACAGTTCAGTTGCCATACTCATCTTTACATATCCTCCGTCAGTAAAATGTTTTCCTAGTCTTTCAATCTCCAATGAGCCAGCAAACCTGGCAGCATCCAGGCTTCCAGTTGCCCCTGTCCCCTCTTGCAGCTGCTGCTGTCCAGAGCCAGAGCTTTCAATAAAAGCAAGAAGCTGCTTGAATCTGAGCGCGAGAGGTTACCATAGAAACATAAGCGGTTTGCCGTTGACTGGTGTCCTGACACGTGCGCACATCACTGTACGTGTACAGGCTTGAACAGATTGAAATATATTATTGTAAACTGACTGTTCATTAACTTCGGTAGGCTGTAGAGCAAAGGAGTTGTAACTGACTTTGCATTTTCTGCAGAAAACTGACCTCTAGTGATGTGTCTAAGTTTTTAAGGATGATATGTTGGTGAAAGGTGAGACACCTGGCGAGCCATATGATTTTTGTCAAAAAAGCCACATGTGGTTCATGAGCCATAGGTTCCCGACCACTGAGACAGATGAGTAAAAGATAGAGTTGTTTGGCTACATAACAGCAAATATGTTTGGCACAGACCAAAGACAGCTTTTCAGGAGAAGCACCTCAAACCAACTCTGAAGCACGATGGTGGAAATGTTATGGTTTGGGGTTGCGTTGCTGCCTCATTCATTGCATTCATTCATTCATTGATTCAACTATGAATACTGCATCATATCAAAGAGTGCTTGAAGAAAATGTGAGACCATCTTACCAAAAGTTGAAGTTGAACCGAAAGTGGACCTTTCAACAGGATAACGATCATAAGTACACTAGCAAATCCTCAAAAGGAAGAAATGGAGGGTTATGGAATGTCCTAGTCAAAGCCTGGATTTGAATCCCATTGAAATGTTGTGGGGGATTTGAAACAGGCAGTACATGCAAGAAAACCCTCGAACATCTTGCAACTGAAAGAATATTGTGAGAGTTATGCAAATGCCTACAAGAAGTTACTCCTGTTAAAGGGGGCAGTACTAGCTTCTGAAGCCAAGGGTGTACTTACATTTTCCACAGAAGAATATCGTATCTATTGATATTTCTGTTGAATAAATAATTGAAAAAGCAAATTGTCCTTGTGGTTTTGTTAATGTATATCATTGTTATTTATATACACTGTTTCATAGATTATCAAATGTTTGCTTGTCGAAATATGTGAAAACAGCCAACAATTTCCATGGGAAATCACTTTTTTCACATGACTGTATTATCTGGCCACATAATATCTCCTGCCACATAATATACTACAGGGAGTACAAGCTGGTTGTCGGTTTACAGAAGCATTGATCACCTCACTGACCAGAAGAAACACTTGCAGAGGACCACAGTCAACAAGAAGAGAAAGAGTTGGTTGTGTCTCAGTGTAATGCTACATATATACGTTTTGCACCCTAATTATTAATAGAGGGAGTGAAGTTAGAGAAAAAAACTATGCACCTACTCTTTCAGGGGGTCCAGATTTCCTAGATATGGCCCTGTCTCCAAAATGGCAGTACAATTTCCTATGTTCATACACTTTTTTGCCCCAGTTGGTTGGTAGCTGCCCTTTCAACAAAAGAAGTACACTAACCACCCACTTTATTATGAACATCTATATACCTGCATATTCCTTATCCAATCAAGCAATCATTTTGAAGCTTTGCAATACATAAAAATTGGCAGATACAGATCAAACGTTTCAGTTAATTTTCACATCAAACATCAAAAATATGTTCTCAATAACTTTGAGCATGACATGGTTCTTGGTGTCAGAAACTGTTGATCTTGTCAAATTTTCACACAAAAAGTCTCTAGAGCTTACAAAAACCAGATTTCCAATTTTCAACTGTCCAGTTTACCTGAACCACTGTAGCCTCAGATTCCTGTTCTTGGCTAATAGGCATGGAACTTGATGCAGTCTTCTGCTGTTGTAGTCCAACTACACATTGTTTTTAAGCACATTGTTTGGCTTTTAGCTGATTAACTTGGAGCTTTATAGTAGAGCTTAATAGTAGCAACTGAATCTTGAATATAGCCTAGCTAGTCAGCTAGCTGACCACTTGTATTATCAAGGTATATTAATCGATATTCGTCTCTTGTGCTTTGTAAATGTCATTAATCAGATGGTCAAACTTTTTACTATGAGGTTGAGGTGGTCTAAGGTTAACATTTGTCATGCAAAAATACTTTAAGGACGACTAACAATAATTAGCATATAATATGCATGTTTATCTTGGTGGGTCATGTGTTTTAACATCCACAAAGGAGCATAAATAATAAATAAATATGTAAAAAAACAAATTGGGTAGTCATTTTTTAAGTTGTTTAAAATATCTAGATGTAAATGTCAGGAAATAAAAGCTGAAATTCTGATCTATCACCCCATATTCATCTTTTGATCTCAAACCCAATGTCTTCAATGCATAGCAAAAACAATACAATTGGCCTTGCTGTTCCAGTACTTTTGGATGGGACTGTATCTGTAATCGCCCAGCTTTTTCTTGTTTGCAACTAGTTTTCACATTTAAACAAAACCTTTAAAACTGTCCACATGTTCATATTCAACTTAAGTAACTGTTTTATCCTATAGGGTTATGGTGGCTCTATATCAGGGGTCAGGGACCTTTTTTCAACAAAGAGCCATTTTTTCATTTTTTGGTTAATGCATTTTGTTTGAAAGAGTCATTACAAAAATTAATATTTTACTATGATAAAAAACATGTATTTCAATAACATTTCAATAACAATAACTTTATTTAGGTTCATAGACAACTCATCCATCCGTCCGTCCATCTTCTACACCGCTTATCCTTCAGGGTCGTGAGGAACCTGGAGCCTATCCCAGGGAGCATCAGGCACACTCACACACACATTCACACACATTCACACACCCACTCATACACTATAGACACTTTGGACATACCAATCAGTCTACCATGCATGTCTTTGTACAGTGGGAGGAAACCGGAGTACCTGGAGGAAACCTCGGCAGCATTGGGAGAACATGCAAACAAAGTTTGTACAGACCTCTGGGGCTAAGAGGTAAACAGGTTCACCAAGTTTTGTTCCATCTGACTTTTTATTAAAAAGATTAACAAAAATTAAATAGATTGTAGCTACTCTGTATTGAGTACTAGTGATCCAGTGTGATTGTAGCCTAAAGTGTATAGCTGTAAACATACTTTAACTGATTAACTTACACATTATCAAACTTACATTTGCTTATATTTAAAATATATGCCAAAAACTGTTAAAAAATTATGATATAAATTTAACTACTGTAAATAATTTCACTGTACAGCAAGTATACTGTATTTTAATTTACAGCATACTATTAACTACTGTGAATAAAATTACTGTAAAGAAAATGTACTGTGTTCCAATATACAGTATGCAATTAACTACTGTAAATATTTTTAGAGTAACAATATACAGTAAATATAGATAGAATAGTATACTGTAAATACAGTATACTAATAAACTAAACCTGCTAATAGACAACACATGAAAAATAGCAAAGTATGCTAATAAACTAAACGTGCAGGTATGCAAAACTACTAATAAGCAAAGTATGCTGCTAAACTAAACATGCAAGTAAGCAAAACAGCAGTGGTTGTCGTGAAAGGGCTTTGTGTGTTTGCACTGACTGAGAAGTCACCTTATAGCTCAGTGACGACATTCCATACCGGAACCACCTGATGTCAAACCTCAATGCAAAGCACTCATGGCAGAAGCACATCAGCATGAAAAGTTTTCCCATAATGCAACATAGAGCAAGAAAGACTGTGTAAGCAGAAAACTAAACTGCACATCCTGTCTTATTGCCTTACTGTACCACTTTGTTTAATTTTTAAACAATTGTTTAATTTAATATTTTATACATACATGTCTGTGTTTTATCTTGTTGCTTTATGTTGTTGTCTGAAGAACTCAGGTAATACCATTACAATGACAATTTTGTTGTTCTCACTATGGGAATGCCTCAGGCGTGACCAATTGCAGAAGAACCAATGACACCACGTATGCCGATGTAGCAGACCAATCGATGCAGGGATCATCAATAAAGTGGGGGAAATAAGTATTGAATGTGTCAACATTTTTTTCAGTAAATATATTTCCAATGAGGCTATTCACATGAAATTTTCACCAGACTTTGATATTAACTCAAGAAATCCACAAATCCAAATATTAAAGTACATAAATGACGTTATTTGTAATAAAGAGGAATGACACAGGAAAAAAGTATTGAACACACTAACTGAAATTTATTTAATACTTAGTGGAGTAGCCTTCAAGACACTTCCTGTATGAAGAAATTAATCGGCCGCAGTATTCAGATGTGATTTTGGCCAAATCTTCTAAACGTATTGTCTTTAAATCTTGTTCAATTGGATTCAAGTCTGGTGATTGACTGGGCCATTCTAACACCTTGATTTTTTTCTCTGAAACCAATTGAGAGTTTCCTTTGCTGTATGCTTTGGGTCGTTGTCCCGCTGGACGTTCCCCCACTGCATAAGCCGCCGCTGCCTGCCGCTTCGTCATTCACGCTCTCTTCCCCGTGGAAGATTTCTGAAGCTGTACTCAGCAGCCTCATTGGGATTTATTGCTCAAGAGTTTGCAGACGAAGCCTCATGGTAACATTCGAACGCAATTTATTTCTTCTTTGGGTCTGTTGAATGTCAGGCTTAGAATGGGATAACTAACGCATTAAGGTGACTTTTCCTTCTCTATGTTTTTTTTTCTTCCCTTTTCCAAGCTTTGGTGGCACTTACTATGCACCAAAAGAAAAAAACATTTAGAGAAAAAGAAAAAAAATAAGCTCTGTACTAGTTTACACGTTGTGGTGGACTTAACATACGAAGAGGGTGCAGGCTCCATCATGGCCACGGCAAAAGAGCCAGAGAACCCTGGGGGAAATGGCCATCCTCCTCACCCGTGCACATATGGTGTGTGGGTCTCTGTGAAGGATTCGCACAGCCTCTGCATTTCTTGCTTGGGTGCTAAACATGCCCAAGCGGCACTGTCTAACGCCGACAGTTGTCCCGACTGTGCTTCTTTCTTTTCTTTTTTCCAATGCATCAGCAATGCGACCTGCGGAAGAAGGAGGGAAAGGCATTCGAAGCTTATTTCCCCAGAAAACCGTCGGCTCAGCCATATCACCCAAGCCGGCCGAATTGCAGGCCCTCCGGTAAAAGAGGACAGTCTGAATGTCTGCCTTCTCGTGCTCCTCTGTCACAGCAGTCGGGAAACATGGCCCTGCAGCCGAAGCCCAGTTTTGTGAGGCCAAAACAGTCTTTCGCGGTCACAGCTGTGAAGCACCGGCCAACAGACCCTCAGTGTAGCAAAAAGAGGCAGGTGACCTGTGACCTCGCCTGGGCGACAGGAAGGATTCAGAGACAGCACGCAGGGTTTCTCTGTCTCAACCCTTCAGAGAGACACCCGTGGATGGTTCAATGTCCAGTGTGCACAAGAGAGTGGCCCATGTTCCCCAGGTGCCCCTGAAACAGCCTTCTCCTCCACCACCTTCAAGGTTCCGAGGGGGGAAAACAAAAGTGCACAAACACTCCAATAAAAATAAAGTGTTCTCTGATGCATCCAGGCTGAGGGCCGTGGGCACAGAGCATTGTGAAAAGAGAAAAGATACACAGAAAAATAAAGCAAACTTCAATGTCACTCCTTGGCTGGAGCTACAGTCTCCCTCTTTGCCACTAGAGGGGGTGGCAGCACCACTTGTGAGAGAAGATGGGATGGGCCCGGTCGTAGCTCAAATCGAGAATTGGCGTGCATGTGCAATCCATCCCTGGGTTTTAACCACAAAGAACAGTGGATACAGGCTTCGGTTCGCTGTTTTAAATGGAGTGCTAATGTCAGCAGCCCAAGGGGTATCAGCTCGGGTTTTGGAGGAAGAAATATCCTGCTTGCTCATGAAAAGAGTGATAAGAGTAATCCCGGAAGAAGAAAGCTGTCAGGGCTATTATATATCCCTGACAAGGATATCTCCTTGTATTTTGTGATTCCCAAAAGTGTGGGGGGGGGGGGGGATGTTGAGGACCCATTCTGCATTTACGGGTCCTCAACAAACACCTCAGGAAATACAGGTTCAGAATGCTCACATTCAGAACACTGTCTCACTCTATGTGTCAAGGAGACGTTTACGTCAGTAGATCTCCAGGATGCATATTTTCACATAGATATCTTTCCTGCTCACAGATTTCCATATCAGGGCATGGCCTGCGAGTATGTGAACATTCCCTTTGCTAGCTCCGAGGGTATTCAGCAAATGTGTGGAGGGGGCTCGAACCCCATTAAGGAATGTGGGGATCAGAGTCTTATTGTATCTGGTTGTCCTACTGGTCTGTGCACCTTGTCAGTGGAAAGCGTATAGAGACTTGAACATGCTGGTAACACATTTGGTGTAACTGGTTTTCAAT
This sequence comes from Ictalurus furcatus, assembly GCF_023375685.1. Lineage (NCBI taxonomy): Eukaryota > Metazoa > Chordata > Actinopteri > Siluriformes > Ictaluridae > Ictalurus > Ictalurus furcatus. Next base: position 11,690,217 of record NC_071258.1, read on the forward strand.
ATAAACCAAATGAAGAGCTGTCTGATCCCTTCGCAGGAAATAGTTTTCCTAGGTCTCAGGTTAAACTCAGTAGTTTTAAGTGCATTTCTATCAGAGGAGCACATCGAAACATTTTGCAGTTGCATCGCCGACTTTCAACGAGGGAAATCAGTCTCAGTCCAGATGGGTCTTCGGCTACTAGGCTTAATGGCCTCATCAGTGGCAGTAGTTCCCTTAGTACAACTGAGAATGAGGGAATTTCAGCACTGGCGGCATCACAGGGCATTCACCCCAAGAGCCGTCTCAGCCACAGAGTGCTAGTCTTGCCTCTGTCATTGGCGGGCCCCATCTTTTCTCAGAACAGGATGCCCACTGGGTCCTATTTTAGTGAGGAAAGTTGTGATGACAGGTGCATCTCTCACAGGATGGGGAGCAATGTTTTAGGGCAGAACAGTGATAGGAGTTTGGACTCCTGCACTGAGGAAGAAGCACATTAATTGGTTTTAAGCTCTAAAACATTTGGTGCACTTTCTGAAAAATCATCATGTATTGGTCCGGATGGTGATAGCTTATATAAATCAGCAGGGAGGGTTATGGTCACTCGAGCTGCACAGGTTAGCAAAGGAGCTGACCATTTGGAGCAGCACAAACCTCCAGTCAGTGCGTGAGATACATGTCCCAGGAATACTGAATAGGGGAGCGGACTTGCGGTGTAGAGCAAATCCTCTAAACGGGTAATGGAAAATTCACCCTGAGCTGGTTCTCCTGGTGTGTCAGAGATCGGGGCGGGCTGCCGTAGATCTCATCGCATTGCACAAAAATGCACAATGTCTTCTGTTCATTTACCTGGTTAAGCGACGATGCACAGTTGGGTGTGAACGTGTTGGCCCACATATGACTGGATGTATTACTGTATGCTTGAGGGTGAGCCTAATTAGAGCTGCAGAGAATATGGGAATGCAGCCACATGACGATTCTGATCGCCCTGTGTTGGCCGGGGAGATAATGGGTAGCGGAGTTAGTCCAACTCATAGTTACTCTCGTCTCATAGGCTCTGGGGGAAATATTCCACCCTCTCCTCAGAAACTAGCTCTTTGGGCCTGGCGCATGAGAGGTTGAATCTAAATGCAGCCGGTTTAGTGATGGAGACGATTCAGAACTTGAGGGCTGCCTTGATGCGCTCTCTATATAATCACAAATGGAGAGTGTTTGAAAGATGGTGTGCAGATAGGAATGTCACCCTATACTTATGTTCAATTTCGTACATGTTATGTTTTCTACAAGACCTCCTGGGTAATGGCAGAGCCTTTTCTACAGTTAAGGTTTATTTGGCTGCTATCTCATATCAGACTTAACTTAGACTTAACCATAGGCCAGCACTATCTCATCTGCAAATTTATAAGAGGTGCATGGCGCTTACACCCAATATCTAAACCACTGGTCCCGCCTGGGGATCTGTCCGTGGTCCTCTCAAAGCCCCCTTACAAACCCATCAGCTTTTTATCTCTTGGGCTGATTCGTAGAAAGGGAAACCTGTCTCACGTCAACACCTTTCCCACTGGGTGGTGGAGGCAATCGTGTCATGTTACAATAACTTGAATCTGCAGCCCCCAGGAGGCCTATGAGCTCACTCACTCCACTAGGGGTGTGGCTATGTCTTAGGCACTATTTAAAAATACATAAAAATATGTGCTGTGGCGATCTAGTCATCCCCACACACATTTCTGATTTCTGTTATGTTGGTGATCTCTGTGAATTTGATCTTGTCTATATGATCTCTACAATTGTGGTGAGCAGAAAAGCATTTTAAAATGCACAACATATCAAACCTTGAGGTGAATGGGCTACAAGAGCAGAAGACCATGTCGGGTTCCACTTGTGTCAGCCAAGAATAGAAAGCTGAGGCTAAAGTGGGCACAAGCTCACCAAAACTAGACAAGATGATTCTCGATTTCTGCTGAGGCACATAGATGGTAGGGTCAGAATTTGGCACCAACTGCATGAATCCATGGACTGCTGGTGGACATTCCAGGCTGGTGGAGGTGGTGTAATGGTGTGGGGAATGTTTTCTTGGTACACTTTGGGCCTGTTAATACCATCAATCATTGCTTGAATGCCACAGCCTATTTGAGTATTATTGCCAGCTATGAGCATCACTTCATGGCCTCAATTTACCATCTTCTAATGGCTACTTCCAGCATGATAATGCACCATGTCACAAAGCAAAAGTCGCCTCAAACTGGTTTTCTGAACATGGAAATGAGTTCAGTGTTCTTCAGTGGTCTTCCAAGGGGAAATTCGCAGCATGAAAGTGCACCTGAAAAATCTACACGAATTGTGTAATGCAGTCATATCAATATGGACTAGAATCTCAAAGGAATGTTTCCAACATCTTGTGGAATCCATGCCACAAAGAACTGAGGCTGTTTTGAGAGGAAGGGAGCCCCTATATACCCAGTATTATTATTGTGTTCACAATAAAGTGGCAAGACATGGGATTATAACACTGGCACTGTGCAGTTAGTGGTTATTTAAACTACAGAATTTTTTCTCGTGCACTGACTGTGTGATTACCATATACCTACAGGACTGTAGAACTAAATCAATTCAAAAAAGTGGTTAAGTAAGTGTGTGTGTGTGTGTGTGTGTGTGTGTGTGTGTGTGTGTTGGGGAATAAAGGGGTGTAGTGAGTGTTCGGAGTATGAACGACTGTCAGACTTCAGATTTCAGATGCTTTGCGAATTAATTAATTAATTAATCACGTCACACTTTTACTTTCAGTTGAACAACCCCCACCCACCTCAAGCAGAAAATAAACGGATTATTCATATAGATGTCTAGATTAATTATACAATAGTCCTACTTTAATGCCTAATGTGTGTGCATGTATCTACGTGTCTATTTTCGTTGCTTTTATCTGTACTTAACATACTGACTACTTCTAACCAGCCATCAACCCAAAGCACTGATCAATTAGAAGATAACCAAAGATTACCATATCACACCATAATTCTTCCAACCGTGCTTTTGTAATATGTGAACTATGTATAAGAAAAAGTATTATAAAAGTAATCTGAATACGTTGTCCTTTTTTAAGTAGTCTAACTGAACACGTTACTGATTACATTTAATGAGAGAGTATTAAGTATTCAGCCATGGATACTTTATTAAGCCCAAGCCTGTGTATACTTTCACTTACGTAGCTATAATTTTTCAGTACTTTGTCCACCCCTGGCTGTGAATCATATATTTATTTTGCTGTAGCCATGTTATACGATCTATGCGGAACAAGGAGCCCATACAACACACAGGATAACGCCCACCGTGTTGCCAGATTGTTTAATCGCACTGCTATAGAAACGTGGCTTTGTGAGTTGAAGAGTTATAGTGGGCATTTATAATGAGTTGTGGGCGTTTTGACCCGTTATTCTGTTGGACACAGTCAACCTGATCTGGCAAACCTGACGCCCACTAACTAAAGGAACACAGCATTGTGCTTGTGGTCGCGCGCCCGTTACATTAGTGCGGGTGAGTGCTTTACCGTTTTCAGTCGTTGCGTTGTTTTGAAGTAAAAAAGGGGACCAAACAGACTTCCTTTCTCCAAAGCGCACTTGTTAGTCGTTGTGAAGGAGGCGATAGCATGAAATATTAAAAGACGCAAATTTTGAAAGTGAAACTAAGTTAAAGTTTAACGGTAGGTGCAAAAAAAAACAACAAAAAAAAAACACCTGTTTAAACGGCAGCTGTAATACAGACACAGGTCTGGATGATACAAGCAATCTAAATTGTTCGACCGTGAGAGTATTTTCCGTGGTGTGTTTTAGAGAACTCCAGGGTTTGCTGTCGGCAAAATGGAGACCATGTCAGCTGACGACCTGTTCAGTACCGAGTATCGGCTTCTGGAGATTTATCATAAAAAAAGAACGTCAAGATTAAGCCCAAAACCCATACGCACACTCGTCCTAAACAAATATCTACAACTATCTACAGGAATACGGACTGCTGCAGTTGCAAACACTGGTAAGACAGTCAATTGAGCACATAAAATGATCTGAGATGGTGAACACCGCTCAAATCCTGTTTTAATCTTATGTCCTTAATCACACAGATGCATTCGTTCAAGTGGCTGATCAACTGACTCATATTGTAGACAGTGTATCTCCTGCTCAGGATCAAGTAGTAACAGAGAGTGGTGGGTTGGTTTAAGTGCAACTCTTCTCCTAACTTTCATATTTCTGAGAATGTAATGCTGTATGTAAATGGACTGTTCTTTTTATATCAGACATCATCCAGCGACTTGTAGAGTTAATGAAAGAATATGGGGACAAAGTAAATGAAAAGGTAAACAACTGGGCAAAATACAGTCCATGCAGAGTACATACAATTCGGGTAGTAGTAAAAGAAAAAAATATCCTCAACACATTCGCATTTACTGCTTCTGACATAGATTGAGAAGGACCAGGAACTTTTAAGATATCTCCAAGGTTTTTTCTCCTACAACCTGTTTGAGGAACTGGCCTCAGCCTTCATTAGCAGTGTGGTGCCCTCAGGCAAACAGATGAAAGAGGACAATGATCAGAAAATAAAGATTGCTTGGACCTTTGAGATGACCAGCAGGCTGAGTGCCTTGGACCTGCAGCCTATGAACAGAGTAATGGGATTCGGGGCCCAATATGTGCACCAGCATTTTGCACCATGGATTCAGCAACATGGTGGCTGGGTAAGGGCTGAATCATGCACATTAACTTATTAGGACATAGGGCACAGAAATACTATTAAACATAGCACATAATTTCAATTTGTCATGGGAATGCTGTTATACAGTATATAATTATGAATGTCATTACAATCAATCTCTTTCCCTTCCCACTACAGGAGAATGCTTTTAAAATTGATGAAGGTGATGAGGTGCAGTGATGAGTCACTGGCTGCTTTTCCAGAGACGTGTCATGTTGTCCACAACTGCCTCCTCAATAAACAACTTTGCGATGCTCAAATGAAAGATCCTTGGGTTTTTTTTTTTCTGATAACCTTTGAATTTCACAGACGTTTAACAATGGTTTGCTATATGATATGATATAATAATGAATTCTTTCATTCATATATATATATATATATATATATATATATATATATATATATATGAAAGAATTACTCATTATATCATATCATATATATAATATTCATCTTCAGTGAGTGCTTTATCCTGGTTGGGGCTATGGTAGATTCCAGGAACACTGAGCATGACACAGGAATACACCCTGGATGGGACAATAGTCCAATGCAGGGCACCATGCACATACACATTCATGTACTCGTTTACACCTAGGGGCAATTTCAAGTTAGCAATCCGCATACCAGCATGTTTTTGCAAGGTGGGATGAAACAAACAAACAAAAAAACCTGGAGAGACCTCACACATTTATCATAATAGCTGTCTTAAAACTTTAATTAAATAGTTTTGTATTTTCCAACATTATGACAATAGTGAAGTGCCATGGTTGCTAGACAAAAAATATTCAGTGAAAAAAACATAATAAAATACTAAGACAGACAACTAAAAAACATAAAATATATACTTTGTTAAACAAGAATCTGCTACAATTACTTTATCAGCCGCAAATATATAACCAGTACTACTAAGCACTATCCAGACATAGGGACTGTAGTATTCACTCCAACACTTAGCAATTTCATCCATGAATATTCTATACAGATTATACATATAGATTATTTTAGGCACAATACTATCAACATTTATCTTAGCCTGAGTGCTGCAACTTAAGATGCAAATAAATACACATTGATTTACAATTACTCTATCTTAACTCAACTCAAATTTCAGGCTTACATGGAGGTACAGAGAGGTAACACATTTAATACTAGACTCATTATGGTAATGTATTGGATAGATTTACTTTCATTGCCCAATGATTTTCTTCAGTGTAATGTAACAAAACAGTTCCATAGGATTCAATGATAGTGTACTAGCATTCATTCCATATCATTCAAGATGTGACTTAAGACTGTTAGAGCGTCTGTGAAGCAGACTGTGCTGCTAATTGACTAGAGCAAACTGGGATATATTTCTGCCTTAGCATCTGGAATCATCCATCTCAAACATCCTGTTTGCTCTCTCATAGTGAAGTCGGACCTAGTTAGGAACTTGGGCAATTGGATTATAGAATACTGATTAGCAAATTACAACCAGCAACCACAAACGGATGCATCCTGCAGGCTCTGTAGTAATGGCAGTCTTGCGCATATGAATAAACTGACTGTGAAAGCTGGAAAATACATGAAGACACCAGACAGGAAGACCAAGTTCTGCTTGACTTTGAGTTCCGATTATACACTAAAGAACACCATTAGCCACTAGGTAATGTAATGTAGGTAATGTAATTGCAGATAGGTTTTTAGTTCAAAGCAGAAAAGGTGTGGCTAAAACTAATTTGTATGCTTCTAGATGCCAAGGTACTTGTTCATTTTCCCCAGTGCATCACAGACTGTGGTGAGGTCACTGCGGAGGTCCTGCACCACATTCTCAATGCTCCTAGTGTCCTTCAGCAGGTCAATGCTCGAAGTATATGGGTTATAGTAGACAGAGAAAGGCCTCTTGATCGTTTTGGCAAATTCCCTGTGGAGAGGATAAATGTCGCTTCACATTAAAACAGTCAATATTTCTTAATTCATTAAATCTCCTGATAAATGTATACATTTATAAATTGTGCATGTTTCATGAATGACATTACCTCATCCTTTCTTTGGCCTCTTCGAAACTCTCTGAGACAAAGTAAACATCTTGGAAAGTTGTGATGAGGCACTCCTGGTGGCACGTGGTTTTGGGGTCAAACTGCTTCACTACAGCTTTCTCTGATAATGCATGCTGTGAATTCATGCAGGGTAGTTAAGTAAATTCCTTCCTGTTTCACTGTATTGTAAAAAAATAAAGTCTGTACCCGTAGCTCTCCAATTGAAGAAAGCAGTCCTGCTCCATAGGCTCTCAACTGGCCATCTTGTTTGCACAGGCCAAACTCAATGGTGAAGAAATAGCACTGATAAAAATAAATATTTAATATTTTTTAAATGTTTTAAAATATTCTAATATATAAGATACATACATATATGAACACAATAAATAATACATGAGATTAATGTATTGCCAATATGATCACCAAAACAGCATAATGTTTAAAAATAAAGTTTCTTACTAGTTGTACTTTAAATATTCCAAGCTAAACTTCCCACACTCTGAAGAAAGCACTGCCAATTCAATTCAATTCAATTTAATGCAAATGTGCCACCATAGGTCAGATATGAAAGTGAAATGGTGGTTAAATGCCACCATCAGCCCTTGTGACCTTCTTATGCTGGTACAATAGCTGCATTATACAGAGAGCCTATCAATCAATTAGGCAGTGTGACATTTAAGACACACCTATGCTGTGAAATGAAAGTCTGTTTCAGTCTCACTTACTGTAGCCAACTTCTGCACATCTTCGTCCGAAGCTCCAAGAGAGGCTAGGCCAATTTCCTGTGAGAACTGAGCAAACTTAGGATCTGCTAAGAGTGGGACATGACCCAGGAGCTCATGGCAAGTATCCCTGAGAATTAGTGTTAATAACATTGTTAGGAATTAAAAATTCATACAAAAATAAAACAGTTGTTGATGCATTTTGATGTACAAAGTAATGTATGACATGGGAGACAACCAGTTGACAAGACAGTACTCACGGCTCTGGTGTGTAGAGTGGATCAGTGCTGTGGCGTACATACTGAGTACAGTTAAACACTCTATATGCCAGACCAGCCAGGAAGTCTCTTGGTGACAGGTAACCTGCCACAGGTCGCACTGTAAACCCCGACCTCTCTACAAATATCAAGACCAAATATCTGTAATCAATCAGACTGCCTTCCATCACAAGAAAAAGATTCCATGAAGATTTACTTATAAAATCCACACTCTAAAAAGAGTAGGGTTAAAAATAACTCAACCTGTCTCAATTTGGAAACCAAGCACTCTGTCCATTATGGACTAACCCAGGACACTAGGTTGATTTCTAATCCAACTTGTGGGTAAAATGATTACATTGCTGAGCTGTAGACACCCAAATTGTTATGGTTACAGTGTGTGTTGCATGAGCAGCTTTGTTTTTCATATTAGCACAAAATAAGCATTCCGGTAGCATTTTTGCTCTACAATATGCCTAAAGTGAAAGCAGCCTTTCTCAATTAAAACATGATAATGTTTTATATTTTATAATGTGTATAGTATGTGTACAATTTGCAAACATGAAAGATGAATATCAAATGCAGGATTTAGAATTAAATTGACTCCAGTGCTAGCTGATAATCCAAGATAACCTTACAGAAAAAAAAGTCATTTTTTTAACTATGGGTAGAAGTAATATTAATATGCAACTTGCACTGCAGCCCAAAACATAATGTTAATTTATTACATGCCAATTTTTCCTTTTAATAATGTTAGCTAGCAGTTTATGTCAGTTTAGGCCAAAACTAGCTATCAAGCCAAACTACATGTTAAAAAGTTATAACCTAGATAATGTCTACACAATTATAACTCTGAAAGGTTCGGCTAAATAAATGAAGTTACACGTGGACAAAATTACACTTCTTGTAATTTTTCCTTTTTTTTTAATTCAGGCCTTTTCTGGCTGCTGCTGTGGAAACATAATGGAAAATTCCAGAAAATGAATCTTGTTGTAACGTTCCACATTCCTAACCAGTTTACAATTATCAATCTGGTTTGGGTCAAGTCAACCCAATTACCTGATCCAATAAGCTAACCCCAACAACTGAGTTGTAAAAACAACCCAACTTTTTTTGAGTACATAATGACATAAATTGGAGTAATATAGTAATACACCTATTTACCTCTTAGGAATAGAGAGACATCCTCCAGCTGGGGGATATTGTCCTCACGGTATCCACAATGTTTTGTGAGCAATGGCAGGTTTTTTATGTACTCGCGGCAGGCATGGGTGGGATAAAGTTTAGTGAGCTCCCGGAAGACCACCCCCCAAGTCTTCACCTCCTCTCGAGTGTACTCAATGCGTGGTATGGGTTGGCCACTGTAAATTGAATTCATAAACCATATTCATATTCATGTAAACTGTGTGTGAACCAGTTTGAAAACTTTTACTAACAGTTACTAACAATTTGTAGTTCATTGCAACTTCTACAAAGTACTTCCTCCTCTGCCTGTAGATGGTGTCTTTAAATCCCTGAAAAATGCAATACATGAAATAGATTAGTTTTTGCGAAAAGGGCTTCATTATTGAATCAAGATATTATTTCTTTCATAAGTATCTTAAGCTCAGTTCACTTACTGGATGATCAGCGTCCAGCTCTGAGCCATACATGAGCACTCTATGTGAGCACTGGTCCAATTCAGAGATCTTCTGGGGAAACCAAGGGACTCCTTCTACATCTGGCAAGCCACCCAAAACACACACACAGTCCAAACAGTCTAGAATAAAGAACCAGGAGAAGCAGCAGCACTATCACTATGGATATGTTTTGTAGTCATGTCAAACTTTCTCTACTCACTTAAGTTAAGAGTGAATGATCTTTATTTTATGCATTTCATGAATTTTATGCATTATGCATTTCATGAATCCTTGTATTTTTACCTCAAATTAACACTTGCTGCATGTAACAGACTCACCAGTCTCTACAGACCACACATTTTCTGGTGTGTTATATGAGATAATGTTGACATGGTCTTTAAGGTGCTGCACCAGTTCGTTGAATTCCTTTTTAGTGCAGTTACACTCTGCATATATCTCCACCTCTGTGGTGACTCGCTTTGATTTGCGTGATTCAATGTGGGCCAAATTGACATGCTTCTCCTACAGCATAGAATGCGTTCAGATGAGAAATAAAATCACACTGAAACATTTAACTAATATTGCTTTGATTAACATCTTTGACACATTTCTATTTTGATTTCTCATTCACCAGCTGTAGTGGTTGCTAACCTGAAAGAGACGAAGAGCCTTCACCAGACATCCCACCTCGTTCTTCAGAGAGAAAATCACTGCTGTTTTACTGCTGTCAGAAGCCGAGCCTGAATCCTCTTTCTCATCTATGCGACTAAAGGATGTCCTACGAAGCTGCATAAAAAGTGTTGGAAACCCAAAAATAAATAATTTGTAGTGAGTATGCATATTATTATGCATATATAAATTAGGTGTAAAAAGTGCTCAAATCATGATGAATTTTGTTTATTTTATTCACTGGCCCAAAGCTTATGTGTGCTAATCAGAGTGAAGGCTAATAACTTTTTACAGTATTTATTTGGACAGAAATTTGACATATGGTGATTTCAGTTGTTGTTCGGAATTTCTGTAATTTGACTTATTGAAAGATTTAGGTCATACTTTTAAGTCTTAGGCCATAAAATTCAAGTTTACCATTCATAATTTCCCCACAATTTCAATATCCGGCAATATTACACACAGTACACATTTTAGATACTTTACAAATTGTAACCTGAGCAATACAGCTTCCAGTATCCACTGAAGTCTAATATTGTTCTTATACTTACCATATTATTTCCTAGATGCTGCTGATCAAGCATGGCTGAATCCAGAGATAATCCACGACGTGCCCAGTATTTGCTGGAGAACATCATCATTGATGGTTGCATCTTTGGAATTGCTTCTTTACCCCTCTTCCTCAGCAACCCCACCGGTGACTTTGGGATCTCTGGACCCTTTTTCTGACTGTGGTTGTCAGACAGCATAGACATTGTTTCTTGAGGCTTGGTTTTGCCTTGCACTTCAGAATGCACAGAGACTGCTTCGGACCCCTTCTTCTTTTGTACCTGTGAAGCCATTGAAAGCTCAGTGTGCTGCTCTACCCTGGACTCCACCTTCTAGAGCACTGCCAGAGCTCTGCTTATATACTGTGACGAAAGATGGTGATAAGAACTCTTCTCTCAGGCTGTCTTACGTACATTGGTTTCTGGGAGGCTGCTGCATTGTTCATTTAAAAAGTTATGTGACGTCAGTACTTTACTGATCGTGTAACACCAGTGTTAATCTATTCAAGGTCTGATGTACAACAAATCTCTGCACAGATCAGTTTATTTTGATCTATCTCAAGAGCAAAAGAACACAAAAGACATTAAAACATTAACATCAAAATGCAAAAATGAACAATTATATTAGATGTCTCACTAATTGCAATATAATTTCAAATTTAAGTGAGTCTGTATTTTAAAAAGTACAGAAAAAATACAAAACACATGCTATACCGTATATTACAGTATATGCCACATATTTATAGTAAGGGAAAATAAAGGAACCGAAGCAACATTGATTTTCCTACAGGCTTTAATGTCCACTTTGAATTAATAAAATAAGCACAATTGAAAAGATATATTTAATCACCCTGTGTGTGTCCGTGCACCAATGCACATTGTTTATAGTCCACATTGAATGAGTGGTGTTTGCTACAGCGCATAATGCAGGCGCTTCTTTAATGAAAGTGAGCTGAAGGTGAGATAAAATTACAGGTCTGAGGAAAAGCTATCAGTCGCCTCTGAGGCAATTTCCTGTATAACAGGAAATGAAAGAGCCAGAGTGTTGGGAGGCAATCCTGGGTGTCTTTGTTGTGAACATTCGGTTCTGTTATGAGCCGATAAAAGATACTTTGCTTTTCTGTCAAGATTTTCCACTCACTCCTCCCCATCACATCTTGAAATGTCACAGTTCCAAATGCAACCAAATGTCTAATAGAGAAGCAAAATGCCACTTAGATTGCTATTTGTGTATTAAGTGATTTGCATTCAAAATGCTCAGCCCAGGGTATTATCTTAAGTAGAAGGTATGGATCTTATCTATACCTTGTGGTGTGTTTCACTGTCTCACGTGACATAATTTATGTACAGACCCGTCCAGAATTATTGGCCCCTTCATAAAAATGAGCCAAAATGATTATTTAATTAAATTTATTAACAAACACTACAAACATGAACTCAAAATTTCAATCTATAACAGAAATTATTTATATTTGTTATAACAAATAAAATCATTGTCATTGAACTATCAGTAAGTTAGTTCGTAATAAGTTATATTTATAAAGCACATTTAAAACAACAAATTTTGACCAAAGTAGATAGTTAAGATCATATAAACATGGTTAAGCTCATAAAATATAAGTATAAAAGAAAATAAAAGAATGTCAACGAACATATAAAACAATGGAAAACGGAGAAATATACACTCACTGCTTACTTTAATGTACACCTGCTCATTTATGCAGTTATCCAATCAGCCAATCCAGTCCTGTGGCAGTGCAAAAAATCACCAATGCAAAAAATCATGTAGATACAGGTCAAGAGCTTCAGTTAATGTTCATATCAAACATCAGAATTGGGAAAATGTGATTTCTGTGACTTTAACTGTGGCATGGTTGTTGGTTTGAGTATTTCAGATACTCCTGATCTCCTGGGATTTTCATACATCAGTCTATAGAACTGGCACAGAATGGAGCAAAAAACAAAAACATTGAGTGAGTTCTGTGGGTGGAAACACCTTGTTGATTGGTTTGAGTTGCAAGGAAGTATATAGCAACTCAAATAATTATTCACTACAACTGTGCTGAGCAGAAAAGCACAATACATCAACCCTTGAGGTGGATGACCTACAACAGCAGAAGACCACATGAGGTACCAATCATGTCAGCCAAACACAAGAATCTGAGGCTATCACTGGCACAGACTCACCTAAACTGGAGAGTTGAAGACTGGACAATCTTTTAGAAGATTAGAAGATTTTTCTAATCTTCAACTGTCCAGTTTGGGTGAGTCTGTGCCCATGATAGCCTCAGATTCTTGTTGTTGGTTGACAGGAGTGGAACCCAATGTGGTCTTCTGTTGTTGTAGCTCATCCACCTCAAGGTTTGATTTTTCATGCATTGCAAGATGCTTTTTGTATATTTAGTGCTTAACCGATTTACTATAGACTTCCTGCCAGCTCCAACCAGTCCGATCTCGCTTACCAACAAGGTGTTTGAGCCTGCAGACCCTTTGCTCACAGGATGTCTATTATTTTTTTCCATGATTCTGTGTAAACTCTAGAGACTGTTGTGTCTGAAAATCCCAGATCATCAGCAGTTTCTGAAATACTCAAAGCAACCCATCTGGTACCAATGTCCATGCCATGATCAGTAAAAGAGATCACAATTTTCTTCATTCTGCTGTTTGATGTGAACAAAAGTATGGTCACCCTTAGCCTTCAGCCAAGATAATGGAAAAGCCAATAGTAGCGGGTATGAGGAACTTGAGGAACCTAGATGCAGAGAAGCACAGTAGAACAGAGATGTAGTAATGAGTTAATCCTTTATGAGCTTTAAAAACAAAAAGTAAAACCTTAAATTGGATCTTGTATTGGACTGGGAGCCAATGAAAAGTCCAGGAACTTCTGTTGTTGCCTTTAAACATGTCCTGTTTCCCTGTGGTATAAATATGAAGTTGCACACATGTAAAACACCTTAATTATGTATTATCATGAGAAAAACCAAAGAACGGTCAACAAATGTTATAACAGATGCAAATATGACAGATGGTTGTTGACCTGTTCAGGACTAGGATATTTCAGTCTAAATCCCAGCTGCCTCTGCCAGGACTTTCTGCAAGACAATGAGTCAATCATATTATCAATTCAACATAGAAATAGTTAAATAAACACAAAACCAACATTTTGCAATGACCATCTCTATGAAAGTATCTCAGTGTGTGGAGTTGAACCCTACTGAGAACCTGGGGTCTGAATTGAAGAGGAAAGTCCACATGCTCAAACCTAACAATATAAATGTGTTCTGCATGGAGGTGTGAACCAAGATCTCTCAACAAGTGTCCCCAAGCTTGTAAAATATTACAAACAGTAATAGAATCAGTGCTGAAATTCCCTCCCGTCATGACAAAATTTAACTGAAAGGATGCAGATCATTTTAAAACCAGTGTTTTACAGGGGGAAAATGCATGAATTTTTTATGTAAGTTTTAAAAATAAATAAATAAATGTATACAATAATCCTGCATCTTTGAGTTCAAATACCACTTACTGCATGTTGTTCTTTTAATCAATTAATTTTTGCTCATTTTTATGAAGGATGCCAATAATTCTGTATTACGTGTGTGCATACATGAGTATGCAGACACTAGAATAGCATGTATATCTGCATGTCATCCCACAGATCTGCATCATTACAGATGGTTCACTTGATATTTCTATTAAAGATAGAACCAGGTCACAAGTCAGATGAAATGAAAATATGAATGGGGTGCAATTTCATGTTACATTAATCTTGTAAGTCATAGAAGTTACACACACACATAAAAAAGCAAAACACCACAGCCATGAGGAGACCAGATTTTAATTGGTTCAACTGCATGATTCAGAAAAAAAAGGGGGGAAATAAATCAGCATTTAAAATCAACAATGGAAACTCAATCTTTACATTTTGAAAACTTTATACAGTGAGAAGGAATGATTATTTCAATGAAAAGACAATATGGTACAAGAAAATTACAAAAATAATAGTTTTAGGATCACATAAGATCCCAATTTTACATTCATACATATTCTTTTCTATGGTTTTATCCAGGATACTTTACAATGTAACATCTGGTAGCAAATATCTACATGATACCAAACTGTTTATCTTACTGATATACAGGTGCTAAGAAAAACCTATGAAACGTCCTAGGAAATAAAGCCGACTTTACACGTGTTGTGTGATGTTTCTTGTAAGAGTCCATGGCCGTTGGAGCAGGCCTGGTCTTGTCTGTGTGCAGATCTTGGTGAGATTTGAGGTGATTCAAGCACGCTGTATTCACTGGTTTCTAATGTAGAGCTCTCTGTGACAGTGTTCAAGCCCAGAATCTCACTCACTGAATGGGGCAAATCCTAAACATGGGAGAAAAAAAAATTCCTAAACATAAAACAGTCCAGTGCAACATGACCCTCAATGCAGCAGGCAAGTAACATAAAAATGTGATCACATCTACTACATGAAAAGAGCTATCTAACAGCTATGTACTTGTTTACACCAGAGATACCAATTCCAGAGATTTGCATTATGACAGACTACTAGTCTTCTAATGTTTGCTTTAAAACATACCTTGCAATTCTTTAACTGCAAATATATAGCCTCTGATTTAATAAGGATTTCCTCAATATCCAATTTCATGGAGAGTTCATTTATATGCTGTTTAAAACAAAGATGGGGAAAGCATTATTATACAATGTAAAAATCCACCAAAAAAACAAAACAAAAACATTACATGAGTAAGAAATAAAAACAATATTGATTATTTTCCAATAATAGTATGTGTTTTTATTCCTCTTATTATTTGAAGCATCTACCATGTAAATCCTAGTGATACTTGTTACTACAGAAACAGAACCAGAGCAGTATTATATACCTGTGATTTGAATTACAGCTGCCACTATTATCAAGGGTACTCTATTATAGAAAATTCATCAACACCTTTGAGAATTCAACAGTGCTGGGGTATAGATAAACAATAAACCACTGGAGCACTTTCACATCAGTACTAATAAAAATCAATAAATCAACTCATATTCCTCATATTTTTGCAGGACATGCCAAACATCTGCAAGTATTTGTGAACTTACCTTAAGAATTTCATTAAATCCATAATGTCTGTCCATTATTTTCTGTTTTTCTGAATCCAAAATGGCACAACATACCAGAAGATGAAAATTCTGGCAAGGCAAGCCTGTCCACATCACCTGACAAAGAAAGAAGGATTCACTAGCACAAACAAGTATATATACACCTGGGGCTATATAAATCTTTCTTTACTGACTATATTACATTGGTCATTTTAATGCTAATTTCAAATGATTTTTAAATTTTGTCCAAGCATTACTAAGACAACACGTTATTAAGTGAAAATATATAAAATGCCGAATATTATAAAATTATGTCTATAAAATGTAATTTAATACATCCTAAAAACATTATTTTAAATGTGACACAGTGCAATGCTTTTTGATATATTTGGACTGATGTAGCAGACCTCCCAGAGGCGGAGCACATCCTGAAAGTAGAGTTCCCTCTTGAAGCGGATCAGTAACCACCGAAAACAGAAATACAGGTACCCAGAATCCTGAGCCTCTGTCAAAAGCAAGAAACTGAAGTTAATACAAGAGACATCGTCACATAGACACATCATCCACTTTATTAGGAACACTTGTACATTCATTCAGCTATCTAATCAGCCAGCCAATCATGTGCAGAAGCACAACACAAATTACACAGATACAGGTCAAGAGCTTAAGTTAACCTTCATATCAAACATCAGAATGATGAAAATCTGATCTGTGTGACTTTGACCATGGCATGGTTGTTGATGCCAGATGGGCTGGTTCGCTTATTTCAGAAACTGCTGATCTCCTGGGAATTTCACACACAACAGTCTCAAGAATCTCCATTTTGTGAGAGGAGGGTCTGTAGGCTGAAACACCTTGTTGATGAGAGAGATCAGAGGAGAATGACCAGACTTGTCTGAGCTGACAGGAAATCTACAGCAACTCAAGTAAGCACTCTTTACCACTGTAGTAAGCAGAAAAGCATCTCATATCAAACCTTGAGGTGGATGGGCTACAACAGCAGAAAAAGACATCAGGTTCCACTCCTGTCAGCCAAAAACAGTAACGCTAGACACTGTTGTGTGTGAAATTCCCAGGAGATTAGCAGTTTATGAAATACTCAAGCCAGCCCTTCTGGTACCAACATCTATGCCACAGTCAAAATCACAAAGATCACACTTTTTCTTCATTTTGATGTTTGATGTGAACATTAACTGATGCTCTTGACCTGTATCGGCATGACGTTTTGCACTGCACTGCTGCCACATGACTGGCCGACACGAATGAGAAGGTGTTCCTAATAAAATGGATGGTTAGTGCATCTCTACAGAGGACATGCTTATTAAGCTTCTGCACTGACATTTTCTAAGCCATAAGAGATGCTTTTCAGTAATGCATGTAGCAAATCAAACCAGGTTATGTCAGATTACAAAGCAAGAGACATTTACCCAGGTAGTTCCAGAAGGCTAAATCTAGGAGCCGTAGCAATGTGCTAAGCTGGATCAGCTGAGTCTTCATGCCCTGCATCTGCTCCTCAAAGTTCTCATGCTGAACACCAAAAACAGAGATGCCATTTTACTCAAATCCCTGCATGACTAATGCATGACTGCATTAGTCTAGATGCTCATTTTTATATATATTACTCATACACAAGTATTAAAGACCTCAAGCAATGAGCAAAAAATGCATATGATATGATGTGATATGAAAATGTCATATCTGAAAAATGATGGTACCATCTGATCCATGAAGGAGACAAAGCACCAAAAGGCATCTACTTCATTCTCCATAACAAAGAGGATGGGAGAAAGCAGATCACTCATGCCTTGTACATAGCCTGCACCAGAGCATATCAAACTGGGTTACGAGTATGCACAGGAGGCTACTGCAAACTTTAATCAATGAAGCACAATTTCCAGTTTACATTAAAAAGCACTAAGCAACTAAACAAATTATGTGAATAATTATACAGACCGTTTATGTGAACTACACAATGCCAACCCTTTTCAGCAATATTCACTTGCTTTTTAATTCTCCATTCCCCCACCACTTACCCAAATCAAAGTCATACATGCAGTACGTCATAAGAATGTCATGCAGCAATATCAGCCCAGGGTTGTCCAGGCCCTCATAGAACTTGTTGTTGCGGTCAGTCCTGTTTACATCTTTCTCTAAGGTTAAAAAGATATTTAAAAAATTATCCAATTATCCACCAGTTTCCAGAAAGAAGTAGGTATTTTTTCGATATTTTAATTATTCATCTTCAGTAACATGCTGGCAATTTAGTGCAACTAGGTATTTTAATAATTAGTAAGGATAAAGTACTTTTTGTAGTGTTGGCTTTTCTGTACAATAAGTTACTGGTAGTTTTCTTCTTATAAGAACAAAAATGAAACAGAATTTGACTGGACACCTACCGATAAGGCTTTTATAATCCCGTAACCTGGAATTTCTCTTCTCCTGCTCCTCGCTGACTGATTTCCACTGCAGCTTCATTCTGAAGTACTCATCCCTTCAGTCCACAGAGACACAAGCAAACAAAAACAATTTTGTTATATTAAATACAGCCTGTGTCTAAAACCATTCCAGAAATGGGAAAACTCTGATACTGACTCACAGACTACACTTACGTTTTCCTTTTCTGCAGATTTTTCCTTTCTTCATGCGTACTGTCCCAGGGATAATAGCCCAGCAAAAACTTCCAAGCTTCTTTTCTCACAGCATAGCACAGGCCCTTAAGCACACAAACAAACATGGGATTTTGATCATATAATTGATCAAATGATCATCGTTAAATTACCCAATTAACCAGTCAACCAAACAATCAATATATCAATAAGAACTTGGATTTAATTTTTGAAGTAGCAGATATTCTAGACCAGTGAAAGACCAAATCATATACAGGATATAATACATCCATTATATTACATGGAAATTGTTAAAAAAAAGTGATTATTAGCAGTGAATGCTAATAAAAAAAAAAGGAAATACAGGATGCCATTGTGACAATGTGTTCTGAAAATGTTCACGTTAAACCAGTTTCAAAAAGAAACTAGTGCATGAAATTAAGATGCCCATTATTATAAGACCAAAGATGGTATACATTAACTGTAAAGTAAGAAACATTTTAGTTTACATATTAGGGAAACAAAAGCATTTCACATTTTACCCCTTTGAAAATAAGGTGCTTTAAATGAGGCACATTGGACACTCTTCCCTCTGAGTCTTGGTGCTTTGCCCAGTCCTCCATCATTACTGGCTCTCTCCTCTGCACCTCTGGCCTTGTACCCAAGTCAACCTGCAACAAAAACATAAATCCAGACACATACAGTCAGCACAGGTCTGTTAGAACTGTAAATAAATCAGGGGTGAAGAAATCCCTATGCCATGCAGCTGGGAAAGCAGATTACATGTCTGGGCTATCTGTTTTTCATTCTTTGTTACCCATTGTTCTTAATAACTGAATACATTTTCTTATATGGTTGATAGATTAACTTTTTTACCCATCAGCAACATGCAAGGACATGGTACAAAAACTGAACAGCACAGAACAAGGCAGCACAATAATGTCATACAACACTGCTAATAGCACTTCAGTGGTCTGCTCCCATAGCTTTGATGATGTATACCAGAAGATCCCAGTCCCAATGCAGACTTCAACTTTCAGACTTTTGAGACAATGTCTATTGTAAAAAGTGCTATACAAATAAAATTGAATTGAATTGAATTGAATTCAACATTCATGTGGCATAGACATTTGTTAGAGCAAACAGTAAAAGCAGCCTGTATAATTTACCTGTATAATAAGTAAACTGTTACAGATAGAGAACAATGATTTCCGCTGACTTTCGGTATACCTTCCTATTGTTGAGATTTTGTGAATATTGGCAAGGTCATGTTATAAGACAGGAGCCAAACTGATGTACAGCTACTCACTCTGGTGATGACCTCAAAACCAGGCTCCTCCTGCTGGTTGATTTCCAGGCCAGGGATCAGTTCCCCGAGAATGTCTGCCACTTCCTCAGCAGGGCGCTGCAGGCATTCAGACTCAGTCGGCCGAAATGCATCAAAGATGTAGTTTGTGACTTTAGAGAAACCACCCAAAGTTGTTGTGTAGGGATCTTTTTTAAACTTCTGTTGACAGGAATTGAGTTTGATCAGTGGTTTGGTAGCTTTGCGTGTGCCAGTTTTTTTTAATTAAGCACAACAGCATCAATATGATTTTCTCAATATATTTCTCATACCTGAACAAGGCCATAATTGGAGTCATCTAGAAGATTCTCAAAGGATAGTGAAATTGCTTTGTTATATGTGGAAACTAGCAGAATGTTTTTGTCATCAGGACTCCTTCAAAGACAAAAAAGGACTTATGTTACTGTCTTTAAATTGGTTACAAGATAAAGTAAATGAAAACAACAACAAAAAAATAGTACCAAAATCACTATAGAACAGTTAAGCGAGTGACATCGCAGGTCATATCCCGCTCCTGTACAACTGGCATGAAAAGCAAAGGCAACAAAGCCGAGCCCATATTTCATTATGAGAGCAAAGATAAGAACTTTAATAACAGCTATCTGTTTCTCAGCGGCACTGCCTTGAACATGCTCGTAGCTTGATTTATTCATTCTTCTGTGATATTTAATGCAGGGTAGGAAAAGTGCTCATCTACTTCTATCATGAAGCCTCAAAACTAAACTTACAGCTGCAGTCCCACCTGATATCAGCCAATCCCATGCACTTTCGTGCTCACCGTAAGACACATGCCATTTAGCAGTGTCTCTGAGAGGAACTGAAATTCCCCAGCAAAAGTCCCCACATTACCATATAAATAGTGTTGCATTCAGTCCTTTACTGTTTTAGAGAGCTAATCTTCAAGGGGAAATAATAGAGAAGAAAATCCTGTTCAATTCGATAGGGGAAGCTGTAAATGGCTTTTGGAGGCCTCTGATAAATAAACATGAAGAAAAACATAGTACACCTTTTGTCATGGAATAAAAGCAGCAAGGGAAAATGACAGGTTATATAGTTTCATTGAAACAGGTCCGAGCTTTCTCTCTATTTCTGTATATTAATGCACATGACATCAAAAACTCAAGTTGCACTGCACTCTGCTGGACAAATGGCAGGACAACAAACACTCAAAAATAATGCTAAAAGGAAGCGTAAACAAAATAATCGCAGTTCATGTCAGCCTCTAATGTAAATTTATAAAAATTTAACTAACAAAAATCAACTCTTTTTGAATCGACTGTATTTTTCTTTTCTTTCATCTATTTACACTTTCCCCGACTACTTACTCGCTGAGATGCACTGATTTCCTCAAGACATCCAAGAACCCTTGGCTGCCTCCTTGATGGAAGTGAATGGCAGGGATTGTTGAGTCATCTCTCAAGCAGAAAATTAGGTATGACCAGCCTTCGTGTTTTATTGTAACAGTTCTGAGTTCACTGACATTAAAGGAGAAGGCCCACTTGTTGCGCTCATTCAAGTGGTTTGAACCGCCTAAAAGAAATGAGAAGATGAATCCTGTTTAAAATGCGCTACTTTAAATGTCAAGAGTCTTCATTATAAATACCCATATTGTTTAAGGTATTGCTTGTAATGTTTAAATGTGTATCTAGACTTGTAATAAATCGTACAATTTCAAATACACTCTTATTGGCAATAATGCCATCCAATGGATCTTGTTAGATTCTTCATTTCAGTCTTCTACATTTTTCCGATCTGGGAATTAGCTCAGCACCAGCTGGAACTGAGCTCTGTCTGGTAGTTTTTAACAGAGAGGTTGGGAAGGATTGTCAATGTTTTCAATTGCAATTTGCCTTATAAGCAGCAGAGGGCTCTAGATATTACAAACTGCTCCTTAAAAATTCAAAGTAAACCTACAGCTAAAATGATCTGCACTCTAAAGGAAAGGAAAGGAAATGTAACCAAATGTTACTGCATAAACATTTTCTTCTGGCTGAAGAATGAAATCTTCCTTCAAGTCGGGAATACTGCTTCAAAGAGGACAGTACGAGTAGAGACAGTTCACTGTTTAAAAAATGAATGAGGCAGCTCGGAATGCAAATCCTGCCCCTCACTGGAAACAGCCAGAAGCAAATTCTTTTATGTAATATTGCATTCTTGTTAATTTAAGTTAATTGGCTTTTTTTTAACCAGGCAAATATTATATACATTCTGTCTGAGCACTCCTGGCTGATAAAAAGAAAACATGGTTCGTCAAATCAGCATTTTTCTGATGCACAGCACCACAGATTCACACAATGAATTGTTGACATTTTGGAGGTGTATGTGCATTTAGTCATCTCTGCTACTCTTGACTCATAATCATGTCAGAGATGTGCATTCAATCAGCACTGAGGGTAAAGCAGTGGAATTCCTTTCAAGATTCAACCTGCTGACAACTTGTATTTACATTCATATCAGGTCTTAAAGTAGTACAAGGAAATGCTTTACCTTCTCCGTTGGTATGGACCTTCCTCTTAAAGGAGACTGTGTTAACCATGTCCCACTCAGTCTCATAGCTTAGCTGCTGATCTAAAGGACGATGAGGCCTCTGTGTCCACTCAACCACTGAGCTGGAGTCCTTCACATTACAAAATAAAAACAGATGAACACTATTCAACAACTAATGCACCTGCTCAATTCCAAAGACTTAATTATACACTATATGGTCAAAAGCTTGTGAACACGACCATCACACCCACGCATACTTTTTGAACGACTCATTCCAGATTTAGTCCCCCTTTGCAGTTTTAATAACCTCCACTCTTCTGGGAGGACCTTCCAATAGACTGAAGTGTGGCTGTGGGGATTTGTCCGCTCAAGCACAAGAACATTAGTGAGGTCAGGCACTGATTGTGGGTGAGAAGGCCTGGGGGTGCAGTCTGTGTAGACACAAACTATACAATTGTGTCATTCCAAATTTGCGGCAACAGTCTGGGGAAGGCCAATATATGAACACCATTCTTCCAAAAGATAGTCCCTCAGTTTTGTGTTTTGATAATGATGGAAAAAAGCTCTGTCTAACATGCTGCTCCAAAATCTCCCATAAGTATTAAACTGGGTTGAGATCTGGCGACTGTAAAGGCCACAGCATTTAATTTACATAATTTCTACACTCATCAATCTGTTTAGCGAGTCTTTATGCCTTGTAGATAGGGCGGAGTCATCCAGAAATAGACCACTCCCATCAGGACAGAAATATTTCATGATTGAATAAAGGTGATCAGTGTGAATAACTGTACTGATTTGTAATGACCATTCCCTCTAAGGAGAAAAGAAGAGCTAATCCATGCCCCCACAACATTACAGAGCTCCCAGCTTTTTTTTCCTTTAATTTGTAACCCATCTGTATATTTCACATAGACTGCAATATAGTAAAATGAATAAGTAAAAAAAAAAAAAAGCAAACCTTGCAGGCACAAAGCATGTTTGAAAGATCCACTGTATCCTCCAAAGGTTTATATTCCACAAATGTTTCACCATCCTAAAGACAAAAATGCAAGTATGATTTTTCTTGTGAATTGTTTATGCGGTACTTATTTCTTAAAATGTTACATATGTGTTTAACAGCAGTTTTAATACACAGCCTCTGACTTCAATACATGGCATTTAGTGACATAAAATGACCTTCAAATTACTGTATACTATCAATTCTGAGTGATATTACAAAAAAGCAAGAGCTGTTCAAACATAATGAACTCTACTTCCTATCACTGACAGGTCAATAGTACCTTATCAACGATCCGAAGGAACCCAGATATTAGTGAATCCTGATCATCTGATTCTTCTGTGTTTGAATGGATAAAAACCCCTTCATGTTCAAATATTACCTGCAAACATCAACACACAGGAAAACAGTGTCTTCGTGTTCTCTTGTTCTATATCCTAAGACAGTGCTGCTGTATTACAACATTCCACCGAGACAGACAAGCCTAAGGAATTAAAGCTTCACGTTTGCAGAGGCACCCAGGGGCAGACTTAGCACTAGGCAAAGGTAGGCAGCTGCCTTAGGCTCCAAGAAACCAGGGGCTCCCTAAAAATACATATTATATATTAGGGCTGCAACAACTAATCGATAACTAAAATAACTGACAATTTGATTTTGGATTTGTTGGGTCTGTGACATCACTGTGGATATCCCTCATCAGTGACCTCACTTCACAATGGTAAAAAACGCATTTCTATGAAAAAAACACATTTGAAAAACAGCAGAGGTCTAAGAGTGAGCTGCTGTGGGAAACATACACGATCTAGGTTGTCCAACACATGAGAATGTTTTATAATAAGCGCTTCAAACAAACTCGTAAGTGTATTAACATGGCTTGTCGTGTCAGATGCTGCAACAGATGCATGTGCTGTTTAATGTGTTCCAGACATGTTTACTTCAGCGCAGAAATTAAATTTTTACCTTTATATCCTTATCTGTAAATGTTAGAAATTCCCATCAGTATTTCCATTTTACAAAAAGACTCGTCCTGACAGCGAGTGAGTCTCCGTTAAACTTCACTGAATGAGCGTAAGTCCACACGTGCGCGTCAATCAAACAGCGTGCAATAAAAAGGAAGCGCAATAATTCTGAATAAAATATTCATTTTGATCACATTTGTTGTTTGATGCTATATTTCGAAACAAAAGTAATTGTGTGTTTTTATGAGAGCAGTAAATGTAATAGGGTTATAACATGTAAATGTACAGAAATGTAAGAAGTGTCATACATTTACAGAATAAAGTAACATGTTACTGTGTTCAGATGAGTGAATGTGTGTGTTACTGCAGAACATTCAACCTCTTACAAGTTAAGTTTGTGCTTTTTTTAAAAGCATTTTTTAAAATAGTGATTTAACTTACACTTTAAAGCTTGTGGACAATCAGTTGTTGTTTTTTCAAAATAATGTTGTTTTTTTTAATCATTTGCACAATGCATAGCTCACATAGATACATTTAATACCTTTTTCAAAGCCTTCAATTTACACAATGTTTTTTTTTTCAAAAGAAAAAACTACAGAAAAGAAAAATTGGCCTTTACTAACTAATCGAAGAAATAATCGACAGATTAACTGATTATCAAAATAATCGTTCATTGCAGCCCCATTCCTGCAATTTGCCTAGACCTCCAAATCACTAAATCCACCCCTGCAGGCACCCTGGGGTAAATAACAAACTACTCCTTTTAGTTGAGTACAAAGTGTGGTGTAGATTTTCATATAGATCTGTGATGATTTGCTGATCCATGACTATTAGTTCCCAATGAAAATGATGTAGGCTATATGTATAATCTACATAAAGGTACACCCAAACTAACTTAATCACGAGGAAAGACTATGGACATGCCATAATAAAAAGTGACAGATTAAAAAATAGCAAATAATAAATAAGGAACAAGATGTTAAATATATACCTTTGAGAATCTGATAGCTAAACAAGTGTAAAGCATCACTGTGTAATCTGAGTGCTCATCTATCGAAGCGTTGCGAAACTTTTGGCCCTTGCACTAAGTAGCCGGATGCTACTGCTAACAACAAACTTAACAAGTCTGCACTGGATTTAAGAAATTTCTGGATGATTAACTAACATTTCTGATATATATATTTTTTTTAACTCTGAACATAACGTATAAATCTTGGGAGTTTTACGCTTGCTTGCTAACTTATCTAATTTAAATAGTACAACTAAGAAAGTGGGCTAGCTGGCTAACTGAACTAGCTAATTAACCATTTGACTTAGGTAGTATTTTTACAGTTAGCGCTAGCAGGATAGGTATAATTAAATGGTTAGATTAGCTCAGTGGTTAACTGAGGCACGAGACTACTACTGTGAATCTAAGAATGCTAATTTAGTTATGGGCATGGCCGATGTGCCTTCGTGGCATTCCTGGCATAGCAGCTAGCTAGCTAAACAACTGTAACTGTGTAATGTGCTAGTGCTAACTGGCTAACAACTAAAAGCTAAAAACAGTAGTCGGTCACAGCACTGTATTAACTTTAGCTTTTTCCTCAGCTGTTCAAGCGGCCAGGCCACACCAACGCCCCCGACAAAGCCTACCCGCGCCCACTGACAGAGCGGAGCTCATTTTCAGTGTTTAATGGTGAGCTGACATGAAAACTCCAGTGTTTTCAGTACCTTGGGAGGAGTTGTGGCCGCCATGTCGCCTGCCATCGATACTCGACGTCGCACAGCTCACGTGCCTGTCAGCTTTCCACAACAACACTGACAAGTCATCTTCCGCGTGGCTCTGACTGCGCATGCGCAGAAACACAGAGAAAGCGGAAACCATAGCTGTGTCCGAATATCCATACTACCCTACTACACAGTAGGCGAAAAGCAGTGCGCCAAAGAAGTAGTATGTCCGACAGTAGGCGAGAAATGCCCGGATGAACACTGGTAGCAGTAGAACCAGTGGACACTGTGGATACTGCGCCATCCCATAATGCAACGGGACTGACGCGGAAGAGCCGTCAGAATCCGCGCCGATATATTTCAAATAAAATAATATGAAAAGCAGAGGGTATTTTAGGACCAATAGTATGTCTTTAAACATATATACTTACATAAAATGTTATATAACCCCATATGTGTATTATTATTATTATTGTTGTTGTTAGCTTTCATATTATTTACTGATTTTATTTCCAACTAAATTGATATAATGCATATATGTACATGCATATATGTTAAATTGTTCCCAATACAAAAAAACACAAGGGTGAAAAACAAAAACAACAATAGTATGTATCTTTTGTCAGTGTTTGTAACTGATGAGGAATAAATAAAGTTTAGTTAAACAAAGTAGGCTAGTGAGAAATTATTGAACCTATTAAAAATATAAATAGCATATGGGATATTTTTCCTAATTATTTGTTTCCTTTATTATTAAGTGGCATTTGAAAATCCCTGTTGAGGAAATCCCAGTTTGGGAACCTTGAAATTTGACTACTCCATTTAACCTAGTTTAGTACAATTTGCTTAGAAAGGTATGAAAGTCCAGCTGTAATTTAACGGTAATATTTTGGTCATCATGATCTGGAGGTATTAAGTGGGACAAAGCATGGACAATTACTGTACATTTTATTATTAATAAATCTAAAAGTCAGTGAGTGTTTTTTACTTTTACAGTATACTTTCAACTAGACTCTGCTCGCTTTACTTTTCAGATCTTGCTTTCCACTGCAGTTTAGTGCAGCCTCAACATGGATGGGATTATAGGCTGATCGGCATTGTTGTGCCGCCTTTACCACTCCGACTGTTGTGGTCCTTGATGGTTCTGTACTCACTTTTAAGGGTTTTTTTTAAGCTTTTCCCTACACTAGGTCCTGTGGTAGCCGTGTACAGCCAACAGCTGAGACACTTCCTGATAGACTTTTTCATTTCACGTTGCCCCATCCAGCTCGCGTTGGATCCTCTACTCTGCTATTAATGAGAGGAACATCTGCACCTCGCTTATTGACCACGGCATGATTTTGAGCACAGCCATTTCTTTTTTCAAATCGAGAGTCATGTGAACAAATGATACTGCTTTCACTGTTGCTATTTTTTTTTTAATAAACCAGCAGGTTTGATGTCCCGTGTTGCAAATCCACTGACGCTGGTAGTGCAGATTCTCTCTGAACAGTCAGTGATCTGCAGGGTTTTGACGTCACATTTGGTATCGGCTCCACTCGCTTGGACCCTCGACCGAGGTGGTACTAAAAAAAGTACCAGGTACCAGGTACTATCCACAGTGGAAATACCCCAAAAAGCGAGCAGAGTCGAGTCGAGTTGAACCGTAACGTGCAGTGGCGACTGAACCTGGGGTGCTCGGTGTTCCACTGCTGCCCTCTCGTGGTGAAAATAGCGTACTGTTGGCTTTTATTCTGAAATTACAGGAAGGCTCACGGAAGGAAAATCCGAGCAAATGCTCGACCTGGCGGGAAGCTTGAGGGCGAAGAATAGTTTAAACTGACAGCGTTATGTTGGTTGGTTTGTAGAGTGGTTGTCGAACTTTTCGTTTCTTTATTAAACACGAGAGAACTACCAAAAGAAAGATAACCTCAATCATTTTTCTGACCGATGTCTTCATCATAGCAGCTGTTTGGTCTGCATTACTCTCACACATTGAGACTGAACTGCAGCCTGTTTTGTTCTTCTCGTGTTTTCATAAAGCAGTTCTAACATGGTTCAAATAATCATCTCAAGGTAGGTCTTAAACAGGTTTTTAACGCTTGATAAGGAATGTAAGTTACTAAGACAACAAAGAGCGTTGATGTTTCTACACTAGTGGAGATCTACCTTCCTGAAGACTTTAGCTCCAGCCATGATCATCTAGTCATTATCTTAAGAAGTTCTTGATCAACTAAAACAGGTGTGTTAGATTTTGGTTGGAGTTGAAACCTGCAGGAAAGTAGATCTCAAGGAAGAGGGCTGGTGACCACTGATTTACACCCTCCAGGAAAATAGTGTTTAAACAGTAAATAAATAAACACATTCAGAACGTGCTAACTATTCTCTAATAAATTGTATGTCGGCTTTTGCCTTATTACTGCCTTCAACCTGGCTTCTCCAAGTTGCGATAATCCATCTCTGGTTGTTTGTCTGACTTTGCCAGTATCACACACAGCCTACTTCACATCAGATTAACAGCTCTGTTTTTCTGTTCATTTTGCTTAATGTTTTGGCTTGTTGCAGGTCATGCATGTATTTCATTTTTAACATTAACTTTTGTTTCCTTGTGTTAGATCGGTTGTAACATAAAAGTGCATTTTCCATTGTGAAACCAAGGAGGATGTAAACTGCACTCAGCTGTACAGTGTATGTTGTGTAGCTAAGCTGCTGTTTGTGTGTTTCAGTAAAAGCGGAGAGTCTCCTGGAGAGTGGCTGCTTGTGGAGTTACAGGGTGAGACGGTGTCACGACATGACACTGGACTGGCTGGAAATCTTATGGGGGACCTGCACTACACCAAAGAGGTACAGAAAGAACTTCTGATGATATGTGTACCACTAACTATACACACTTACTGTGTATGATGTAACTTGTGCTGCATTTCTGACCTCTATGTTATATCTGTTACCAATTTTATATATCGACACGCAAAGAGGGAAACTCTTTACACATGTAAGGAATAAAACACAATGTGGCATGCTGTTATTGGAAAGTAAAGAATGATTGGGCGTTTGATGTTACCACCCTGAAATGGCTCGTTTTCCAATAACAGCCCATCCCGAAGTGTTTTATTCCTCTTTTACCACAACAATTTGCAAACAAACTAACATAAAAACCGTATTAAGTAAAGCTGATGTAATTTTTATCAATTTGTGGTTACATTTAATGTTTATGACCATTCACAAAACAAGTTGGTTCCTGTTATCAGCCCATACAGGATTTCACAGAGGTCTTTGCAGCCAAAAATGCTTGCTTTTGCTGCATCTTTTTTCAAAACTTTGCGGTGTTTTTTGTGAAAAACTACTTGAATTGGTGAAATTTGCAATTGTGCGGTCTTTCGCAGTGATGTTTGTTGGTAAATGAGACCTTTTAGCTGTACTCATGTTCGACGCACGTGAATTGAAGACGGCTTTTGAATGTGCGTTGTGATGATGTCACATGACGAGTCTTGGCCCAAATCTGCAGAAAATCTGTGGTAATTTAAATTTAAAAAGCGAGCTCCAGCGAATATTGCAGAGTTTCCTTGATTTTGTGTTCATTTCTGCGATCGCAAAATCCTGGAGGGACTGAATTATCACTTACACTCCTGTTACATCTATAAACAGTTGTTCCTTCACCAGTCTCTCTTTTGTCCTCTCTTGAAGTTAACAAGACACAAAATTCAGTTTGTCATGTTACAAAAAAAATCATCCATCCTGAAGACCTTGTCAGAAATCTTAGTTACACAGCTTTACCGCTTTTAGAGTCATTCCACTGATGCTAAACAAATGTGTTTTCACGGAGAACTTTACCAAACCAACGATTACACACATTTTTTAAAAATTAAGGGGCGTGTCTTCCATATTGTGTAAAGCCCTATTCGGACAGGATTTGTTTTCAGGACATTTGACTGTCAAGTCATTGTTACTGCAGACGTCAGTGATATTTATCGTCAATTCGCACAGAATAAGTGAATTTCTGTATAAATTGCAGAGATGGGCGTGTCTTTATTGTTTACGTTCAGACGACCCATCACAGCAGCCGTGTGTCAAACATAACATGGTGTTGCACCTCAGTTTGCACCGACGAAGCAAAAGAAAAGCCACAATTGGACAAGAGCTGAAACTTTGTTTAGTTTCAGTTTGGGGAGAACAACGTTATCAAACGCTGTGTGAACAAATGGTACATAATCAATCCATTTGGGAGGAGATTTTTCAGGAAGATTGTGATAAATGTCTTTCTGTCAAAATGGCGTTTGGCGACCGGATTAAATGTCAAGAACGAATTGACTAGCTAAAAAACTACAGAGAGTGCATTTGCAGGGGATTAATTTAACCTGGGGTTATTTTTACAGGCTGTTTTATAGAAGGTAAAAGATGCTGTAATGTTCACCAGCATGGGAACGTGCAGTGTGGAAAAATAACTGGCATGACCAGTTAGCACAGGATTAAAATCACAGAGCAGCTCTGGTAATTATTATATTACCCCACTTCCCCATATAAAACTAGTCCTGTCCAAATAGCCCTTAAGTCACTAAAATGATAAGGTGTTAGAATTGCTACTGTCTGAGCTGTGTTGTTATAGAACATTTATTACAGTAACAACTTCTGACCAATCTGAATGGAGCATACAGGAGCGCTGTGATGTAAGTAATGATGAAAATAGAGATGATCCTCCAACTGAAACATCGTTTTTTGAAAGTGGATATTTTTTCCCATCTACTAAATTTCCTAGAAGATATAGAACTGCAGAAGTGTGCACGTAGGCTTTTGGGAATGTTTCTGATGGACTTCTAATCAGCAGTTTTAAGGTGAAACCAATACATATTCACAAGTGTTTAAAAACGTTTACTCTGTGGGGTACCAATGTTCTGCCATTGTTTGTGTTAAAGGGTGTACCAGTACTGATTGTGGGACATCACATCCTGTATGGGAAACAGGTCAAACTGGAGAAACCTTTTGCTGTCCTGATGAAGCACTCTGGCCTCCCGCAGGAGGATGAGGTAGCCATGGAAACTGGCCAGGAGAAGCCTACCTCCTACACTGTCTCTGCTATTATCAAAAAGAAGCTGATCTTTAAAACGCGTCCTAAACCTATCATTACTAACGTGCCAAAGAAGGTTTAATGGCCAAAACATATATACTGAGGGCATTCATGGTGTCAATTACCCTCACTTTCTTAAGTACAACAGTTTCAGAAAATGTGGTCTTAAAATCTTTCCAAATGATACGTTTTGAATACAAGACTGTTCTGTGAGGTTTCGATAGATGTGAAATATTGAAATTGGACTGCTGGCATTCTTTTGGGGCAAATCCTATTTGGATATGTGTGATGTTTTGGACCATCAGTGTAAAAATAGACGTGACGCAGGTACGTTTTCTAGGACAAAGAATGATCAGAGTCAGAGAAAAAGTTTATTTTCATAAAAACAATTTGCAGGTGTTATAAAGATCTGCAAAAATAAACAGTAAATGTTGCAATATTGATATAAAACTTAAAAAAAATTTTTTTTTTTACATATTTAACAAGTTGCACAATAAATGTAAATGAGTTCAAACAGTATGACTGGGGTTCTCATGCATTTACACAATATATGAAAGGAAAGTTTAATGGTGTACGTTGTTATTAGCGTTGCACAGAAGTGTAGTGCATAATAGAACAGTTTACTAACCCATAATCATTTACGACCCAAATGTGTTGAAACTCACAAGACCTTCTAAAATAGATCACACTTTCTCTAACCATTTAAACAACCTTCATGATGTGGTACTTATTTTACAGGACTCACAAAAATGCTATTGTCTATTTATGAAAGAACTACAACACAAAATGTGTGATGTCAGTATTTTTGCACTGGTTTATATTAGACATGTACAGTAGATATTTAAAATTAAAGATTTAAATAAGTTTTAAATATTTGGAACAATTAGTGAATTATTATTAATCCTGCACACTGAATGGGCAAAAATTAAATTTCATGATCCACTTTATCTGAATGACTGACTGTGACCTGATCAGTGTCTACATTCAGCATTGTATATTTCAGTTGCAATAACATCCAGACTATACATAACATCATTAGCTAGCTCGTTGGGAAAGCTCCAATGTGTTTTCCGTGTACTATGCTTTGGTTGCCCTTAAACCTAAATAACTAGGCTTAAAAAGTGGTAGCTAAAATCATTTAACTAGAGTGTTGCAAGTTATTTAGTTAGTGAATTAACTAGGGATGTGCTTTGAGATAATGTTACTCAGAGACCATTCTGTGGATGCTGGATGTGAGGGGGGAAATACTGGTAAACTCTATATCAGCAGCTCACCAAATGTAGACCACTACATTTAAAAAAACAACAACAACAACAAAAAAAACAACGCTGGGACAAAAGCTGCTCATCCTGGGCGCCCAGGCTTGTGATTTGTCTATTTCTGCTCCATCATTATAGAATGTCCTGCAAGCTTTAATTTTGTTAATAAACTCCAACTTGCCTAATAATGTCCCTTTCTATAGTGATTTGGAAAACTGTCCTGAAAAGCATGTAGAAGTTTTAGTTATTTACTTAATTCCTACTCTACACATTTTACACCTAAACCTCATATGTGCCCATGAACAGTGTACACATTATATGCATATTGGCTGTCTGTTACTCAAGAATAAACCGTTGCACTGGATGTTAGAATGCCTTAACTCTGGAATTGTCTTTATAAGAAGCAGTTCTGCAGACAGCCATTTCATGGATTCATCATTTCTCTGCTTAAATTCTTTAGTGTACACCATAACACACTACACAGAGATTATTCCTCCTCTCTGAGTGTGTTGTCAGAACAGGAGGTGGATATTGTGCTTATGTAATAAATCAGTAAATCCACATGCTGGTATTGGGAGAGTAAAAGGGGCAGATTTTGGACAGTAAATGTCCAAAATCATTATATTTATTATAACATTGTATCTGCTACTTTTGCATTTGTGCAGACTCTAGGCATACAGAGGGCAAAACGTAAATGCAAAGCCTTGTGTATTTAACAGATTGTAATTCTACAATTGCTAATAAACATTTAATTAACTGAATTGCATGTAAACATCATTATTTTAGGGTGTCTGTAATGTTCAGCCTTTTGCTGGTATGAAAAATTACATAGTTAATATGAAGTCGATATGCATTAACAAGTACTTTACTAATCTTGTATCTATATAAAGAAAAGAAATAGAGTAATCTATAAAAGGAATTCTAGCTAATAAAATGTCACATTATTATTAACTTGTAAACAAACAATATCTTTTAATTTTTTGCACATTCAAGTTTCAGGATGCACAGTCAAGCTTGATGCAGTTCTTCTTAAGGAGAATGTGGTTGGTGTGTTTAGTCGCAATGTGTAACTGGATCTAGAGTACCAGCAAGTATGAAAATGTTTGTGGTGTATGATTAATTAAAAGCAAATAAACCTTAAAAGACTCTTTGGTTGTTCCCAATACGGCATAAAATAATGTTTCCTGAAGAATCCTGAAGCAAATGAAATAAAATTAAATTCAATGAATTTTGGTATAGTAAAAATCCCAAAAGAATATTGATTAGTACTGCATTTGTTCAAATCACTGTTCAGGCTAAGGCAAATGATGTGAAATTTCATGAAAATTACGACAGATCATTTTCACTGTAAGTGAATTGCACTGACTAATATGGGGTTCTTCACAGGAACAGTACACATTTCACCACAGTGTGATTCATATTTGAGTCCAAGCACCCAAACCACTATTCACATATGATGGTGTGAGCTCAGCACCATGATGGAAAATTTCCTCTGATCTATGCTCTATATTTAAGAAGCAAAAATACTTCATGGCTCAATTGTATCCTTTTCAAAGGTCAGCGGTATATCTCAACTGGTGGGGAAAAGCTCCATGGTCTTGCAAATGATGTGAGTATGTATAATTTGCCAATATGACAATGAGCTTAGCACCAAAGAGGTAGAAGACTGATTCAAACCAGTCCCATATAGTTTACCCAGCAACATTGTTAAGGCATTCTAGGCTTCAGAATAGGGCAGGTGATACTGCTCCTCCCTCTTGTTACAGCGCTTGGCCACTATAGCCAAATAGAGCACCAGAAGTATAAGCCAGTAGCAGGCATAGAGGATGACCCCGCTAATGAGCAGGACCTTCTCAGTTTCACTAAAAGATTCCTGCGTCTCACAGTAAATTGTGTAAGCTACTCCACCAAGCAAAAGAAGTGCCCAAACAGTTACAGGTACAGCCCCAATTAAGTTCACCACAATCTTCTTCCTCCCAGATGTGCCCCAGCCTGCTTTATTGATTGTCAACAGGGCAAAGATCTTAGCTGGCAAGAGGCTAGACATGTACAGCAGGGAATAGAGGGACATAAAGATCATGACAAGGCTGCCTCTTAGGAAGCAGGCATAGGTGGCCTTCACCATTCCCACCAGCTGAACTGTTAGCAGGAACAGCAGAATATTCCAAAGCCGTCCACGGTAGAACAAATGGATTACTGTAGCCACCAGGAAAAAGGGAAAGAATCCAGTGACCACAGACTCATAGGTCATCCAGAGGCTGTGTTTGTGGAACCAGAGAGCATTGTAGAGCCATTCCCGGAAGTACGACTTGCTCCAGCGGGTCTGCTGGTTGAGCCAGCGGATGTAGTGAGTAGGTGTCTCAGTCTGGCATTGTGAGCGTGCAGTAAACTTAGTCTTGTAGCCGAAGCTGAGGACTCGGTTGGTAAGGTGCCGGTCATCACCAAAGCTACACTTGCTGCCCAGGAAAGTCTGGTGGTACCAGGGCTCCAAGAACTGCTGGAGGAGGGAGTTGCGATACATGCCCAGAGGCCCACTGATACACTGAACACAGCCAAAGTATGATTGGCAGGCACGCTCCACGTTGAAGGCCATCCAGTACCTGACACTGCTTAGAAAAGATATCCAGGAGTCATATTTGTTCAGTATCTGAAACATATCAGGAAGGGGGATTAATTTTGAGGATGACTTCTTGCTGTGGTAATGTGGAACTAAAAGATTAGTCATGAGTACAGCAAGATGTTACATGGTGAAATTTACCCTACAAAGTCTTCTCACCTGTACATCTCCTCCTACTCCGCCCACCTTTGGGTCCTCCTCCAGAACCTTCAACAGCTCAATTGTGCAGGCTGGATCCAGAACTGTGTCCGAATCACATACCTACAGACATACAGTTGCAATCAAAATTATTCAACCCCCATTGCAAATCAGGTCTATTGTCAAAATTTACAGACTTTCAACTGTTTGCAATGAACAAATAAAAACAAAAGCCACTGAAATAATTCAACACAACAAATGCTTCAGGTGGGTTTCCCAAATTCAACTGAAAATGCAACTTATAATGACTTCTTCAGTCTCAAAATTATTCAACCCCTTCATGGCAAGCATCTTTAGTACTTCACATCTTTAGTAGAGCACCCTTTTGCTGTTATGACCTGCTGCAAACGAGATGCATAGCCAGACACCAGCTTTTGGCAGCATTCCTGAGGAACCATTCCTCATGAGCAATGGCCTCCAGTTCAGTAATATTTTTGGCTTTGTGTGCTGCAACCACCTTCTTCAAATCCCACCAGAGATTTTCTATGGGGTTCAAGTCAGGTGACCGTGATGGCCCTGTACAATCTTCCAGGACTTCTTCTGCAACCAAGCCTTAGTGGAATTTGAGGTATGCTTGGGATCATTGTCCTGTTGGAAGGTCCAATGACACCCAAGCTTCAGCTTCCTCACAGATGGCATGACGTTTTCTCCTAGGACTTCCTTATACTTCAATGAATCCATCTTGCCTTCCACATGCTGCAGATTTCCAGTGCCAGAGGATGCAAAGCAGCCCCAGAGCATCACCAAGCCACCACCATGCTTGACTGTGGACAGAGTGTTCTTTCTTCATTCTTCTTCCTCCAGACATACCACTTATCCATCGTGCCGAACAGTTACAGTTTTGTTTCATCGCTCCACAGAACAGAATCCCAAAACCTCTGTGGCTTATTTATATAATTTTGAGCCGAATGTTCTTGTGCTTTTGGGTCAGTATTGGTGTATGTCTTGGAGTTCTGGCATGGAAACTTTCTGTGTTTAGTATGCTCCATACTGTGCTAACTGATACCTCAGTGCCTGTTGCCATCAAGTCTTGCTGCAGGTCTCTTGCGGTCACTCGAGGGTTTTTCACAAGCTGCCTTCTCAGAAATCTGGTTGCAGCTGTTGACAACTTCCTTTTTCTGCACTGTGCAGGTATTTTATGTATTTTAGCCCCTAGCCAGTTCAGGTATTTCATGTGTTTCAGCTCAAGCACACCTGGTGCAACTAATGAAGCCCTTGATTAGTTGCATCAGGTGTGCTTGAGACAACACCTGTTTAGCATATTTGTACTTGTTGTGAGGGATTCTATTCAGGGGGTTGAATAATTTTGAAACTGGAGAAGTCATTATAAGTTGCATTTTCAGTTGAATTTGGAGAAACCACCTGAAGCATTTGTTGTGTTGAACTATTTCAATTGCTTTTGTTTGATTTGTTCATTGCAAACAGCTGAAAGCCTGTACATTTTGACAATAAACCTGATTTGCAGTGGGGGTTGAATAATTTTGATTGCAACTGTATAATGATAATGACAGAATGTTGAACTTGACATAACAAGAAAATATGTGATGTATTCAGAAGGTCCCAAAGAAAAGCTAAAGAAAAGCTAAAAAAAAAAAAAAAAAATGGAACTTATTTTCTGCACAGTGATCTGTAGCATGGCACCAAATGCACTTTTGCAGAGGATTCCAGAAAATAAGGTTTACTTTTAAAGTAAAGTCAAAACTAATGTTTGCTTTTAAACTACCTAATTAGAAATGCCTATGACTGAGAGTGGCAGATGTTTGCAAGCTACAGTTGGACTTTGCAATGAGAAGTTGTTGACAGCACACAGGTGTTCTCAGAGTGCAGGTGACAAGGCAATGAAATGACCTTTGACCTCCATATAACAGTGCTTCGGATCATAGGAAGAAGAGGAAAAGAAGGAGCCATTGTTTAACTTAACAGTGATAGTAAAATTAACAATAAGGAATTGTTTTTGAAGCACTGTCAGTGATGATAATAGCCTATGGCTCATAATTATGCCTTGAAGGTAACAACGTTTTGTTCGGTGAAGCTCATTTCTAAGACTAAGACTCACCTGCACATAATCCACAGAGTTCCCCAGTGCTTTGAAAGCCGTATACATCACTTCTCTCTTCCCGCCCCACTCCTGCATGATGCAGGAGTAGCGGCAGCTGTGCACTATCCTGGCCACCCGAATAGCCTCCTCCATATTCACTGAGCCTGTACCTGCGCCTTTGGCCCCATTGCTATGGTAATTCCCCTTCCACACCATGCATCCAGCCTGCTCTGTTCCCCCCATTACCTCCTGGAAGATGTCCATCATGTAGGCATCCTCGGGTCGGTTACCATCTACAACAAGCACCACTTTTAGAGTGGGGAAGGAGATGCGGCGCACACTGCGCAGGCATTTGCGTAGGTAGTCCGGGTCCTCCTGGTAAGCAGCAATACAAAGAGCAACAGTGCAGTGCAGGTGCTGTGGCCGTGAAGGTGCTCGCATGCGCCGGTGTTCCAGGTAAGCAAAGAGGCTCTGCAGCAGCAGATGTAGTGACAGGATGGCACCATACAGGCCAAAGGAAAGGTGGTGCTGCTCAGTGTGGATGAACTGGTAGCCAGTCACATAGGCCAGCAGGATGGCAAAGAGCACCACAGCTGCAAATAGAGTGGTGATGAAGATCCGCACCGCTGTTCCACAGCGAGAGGGCATCTACAGAAAGAGGGTGAGAAAGGAGACATGAAAAGCAAAGATGGGGATGATGAGAGAGATGAGAATGTGGCTTGAGAAATTGTGGAAAAGTACTCACTTATCCATGAAATTTTATTTTCTTTAGATATGATTTACAAACAACAAAGCAGGTTATGGTGCTTATTGTATGTGTTGAACCTAATGAGGATGAGGAGGATATAAACAGAGCATTTGCGTTGAATTCAGTAGTGACAGACCTGTGCTGACAAGCATTTTCTCTTGTTATTACCACAATAACTGTGGTAATATTTTTTGGATAATAATAATAATTTTCAGAATTTTGCCTCTGTACACCACCACAATGGATTTGAAATCAAGACTGTGTGATTGAAGTGTAGACTTTCAGCTTTAATTCAAGGGGTTTAACAAAAATTATTGCATTAACTTTGATTCCAAGAGTTGAAATTGTATTTGGTAGATATTCATGGGGCCATTGAACAACTCTCAATTTGCAGTCCAAAGAATGCAAGTTATGGAGGCCATAATTATGGCTGAAAAACCAAAACTGACCTATCAGAGAGATAGCAGAATCTTTAGGAGGCAAATCAACAATTTGGTACATTTTTTAAAAGAAGGAATGCTCTGGTGAGCTCAGCAACACTAAAAGGCCTGGAAGACCACAGAGGACAACTAAAGTGGATGATCTCAGAATTCCTTAATTGGTGAAGAAAAACACCTTCACAACATCTAGCCAACTAGTCTCTCTCAAGAAAAGGTTTTGGCTAAAACGAACAAAGAACAGAAAGGCCAGGTTAGACTTTGCTAGAAAAAAAAACCTAAAAAAGATTCTTTGGACAGATGAAACCAAGAATAACTTGTATTAGAATGATGGGAAGAGAAGAGTATGGAGAAAGGGCTCATGATCCAAAGTATACCACATCATCTGTCAAACATTATGGAGGAGGTGTTATGGCATGGGCATGTATGGCTGTCAGTGGAACTGGGTCACTGGTGTTTATTGATGATGTGACTGCTAATATAAGTAGCAGGATGAATTCTATGTACAGAGCTATACTTTCCGCTCAGATTCAGTCAAATTCTGCAAAACTGATAGGACGGCCGTTCACAGTACAGATGGATAATGACCCAAACATAACAGTGAAAGCAACCCAAGAGCTTCTTAAGGCACAGAAATGGAATGTTCTAAATATCTAAGTCAGTCACCTGACCTCAACCCAATTGTGCATGCTTTTCACTTATGTGATGTCCAGGGGTTCCAGTACTTAATACTTGGATGCAGTCATTTGCATCCAAGTATTAAAAATAAATGAAATAAAAAATAAAATATGTTAGTTTGTCCAATTACTTTTGAGCCTGTGAAAATGGAGGACTATGTCAAGAAAAAGGCTGTAATTCCTAAACGGTTAATGCAGCATTCTCTGTTAAACCCCCTGAATTAAACCTGAAAATCTAAACTTCAAGCTCATCTTGATTGCTTCATTTTAAATCCATTGTGATGGTGTACAGAGGCAAAATGACAAAAATTGTCACTGTTCAAATACTTTTGGGCCAGACTATAGTGTCTCATCTGTTAGCTGAGCAACTACTGAATATTGGTTTCCTGCTTATTGAATGAACAAACTGATCTCAGTTTCCCTCCCCCTCAGGTTAATGATTTTATTTAACAGCCAGGCATGGTTTGAACAAAAAAACAATTTTCCCTTAATTTATCCCTGCACCCTCTGCCCACTGGAAAAAAAAAGAAAAGCTTTCATTGAAAAACAACCACTTCCATTGACCAAACTCTAATTGACACTGCTCCATTAGTTGTAAGTATCCAAACTTAACAATACCAGCTCTCTGAACCTAGGCTGGAGAGACAGCTGCATGCAGAGGATCAGAGGTAACCCTAATTAGAGGGCCTGCTCCATTGGGGGTTTCTTAGTCCAGGGGACTATCTGAAAAGAAAAGACTCAGGACAATCTAAAGTACACTTCATTCTCTCACCAAAGGCTGTGCACACAGAGACACGGATGTATGTGACGATGAGAAAAGAATAGCCTACAGAAACCAACACAAACAGAAGTCAAAGCTAAGCCTTTGAACTTTCAGAAAGGCAATATAATTGAGAGGTTGTTTAAAGCTGTTTATAGATATAGGCAGAAAAAATATACATATAATATTTTCTAGACATATAATTTCCAACAAAACTTAACCTCAGTGATGTCCATGAACACAGTAGTCCATCATCTACACATTATTGTCCCAGAAGACCAGTATAATCCAAGCTCAGGTGCAGCGAGTATAGTGAAGAAAGTAATTATCTCACCCAGACAGTGCAGATGTGGTCCCAGGTGAAGGGCACAGTGTTTCAGGATTACAGCTCTTCCTCAGGGTTAGGGTTGAGGACAAGAGCATAATGGAATGTAGAGAACTCTGTGTGTTGGTGGTTGGTGTTTGTGGTTGGGAATTCAATAGCTCCCTTTGTAGATTCAGAATGTTATTATACTTTCTGTCAATACCATGGTTTATACCTGCCTGCCTGTCTGCCTGACAATATCAAAATAAATTAATCACCTACAGAGCCTACAAAGATATATTGTCTTCAATTGGGAATATATACAGAGCTGACAGTGATTAAACAAAAAAAATATATTAATGAACAAGCCTCCTTCATGAAAGGGTTTGATTGAGAGCACAATTTCCTACCACTAGGAGGCACACTCATTACAGCGATGTACAATATGTCACCCTGTACAGAACCAATACATTTGCTTAATTAATGAATTAGGCCAATGTGCACAGTACATTATCAGTGGGAATGAATGAAGTTCAACCAAGCGAATAAGTAATCAAAGTTTGACTGAAATCCAACCAAGTGTGTAAGCAGAAGATACCCCATAGTACCCCATAATCCATCTATTGAGGCATACACAATCATATCAAAGCTTTGAAAAGACCAGCCACATCTGGTCTGCCCTGTTAATGAATGGATATGTGTAAGGCCTGTCTGAGTGTTATAATCTAGTTTAGTTGCTTGTGAATCCCAGGAGGTTCTTTTTCCTGAGGCCGCCAGACTCTTGTGTTAAATAAGTCTCTTAAGACATGGAAAGTAAAGCAGGCTGCATTTTCCTTGGAGAGGACCCACATCTTCAAACAGAATTCAGAGGCGTTTTTAAAGGGAAAAAAGGAAAGTACAAAAAAAAAAAACAAAAAAAAAAACAAAACAAAAAAACAGTGTTGTGCACCATGTATACTGTAAATGTAGCCAGTCTAGAGACATGCATGTTACCACATTTACAAAGATTTCAATAAGTTCTAAGCCAGTCTATCTCAGAGAAAATTAACCATTCAGTAAAAGCAATTAGAGCCCACAAGGTCCTTTTCCTGTTCTATTTCTTTAAACACACTAATACAAAAACTTATTTGTGCAAGTTTTGAGTGCACACCCCCTAAACCTCCGAAAACACATCTTCTGAGTCTTTTGCTCTCTTACACGCAAAACACACATGCACACATAACCTTTATAAAGACAAATTCAATCCTTCCTCCCTCCTGTATGAAGACAAATTGAATCCCCTCTCCCTCTGCTCCCTAACATCCAGACACAATACACACACATAAGCACTCCAATTGAGTTCCATACCTTCCAAGCCCTGCGGCGGTAACGGTGGGTTCTCTCTGTCCAGAGAGAGTCTTGCTGGATATGCGAGTGGGGGTGTGTTCACCCGGCGTCTACCACACTCCTCTCCACTGCAGCACAGCACGCTCCTTGTTCTGCCTCCTGCTCACACTACATCTTTATTTCACCAGCTCTTAATTCAGGATCTCCTTCATGCAAAAATCCAGCACCCCGGTCTCCTCCTTCTCTGGTTCCTCCTCCCTCTCCCTTTCTCTCCCTCCTCCTTAACTCCTGTCGTCTTGCACACTCCTGAGGCATGAAGGCCTCTCAGTTTAGAAGGCAGTGTTGGTAGACGGGTAGGTTGAGAGTGGTAGAGCCTGGTTGTGGCTCACCTGGTCCTGGCTCCAGCATGCATGCGGAAAGAGCGCCCTGCATGGTGAGGGTGCTTTATCTCTTTCCCTCTCTCTTATTTAGTCAACACTGTGCTGCAGTGGTAGCTGCTGTCCTTTCTGCATCTCTGCAACGCAGTGTAACCCAAATCTTAGCACCCCCTTCTGTTAACACACTGTCCTGGTTTTCTGTCTCTCTCTGCAAAGCACACTCGTGTCCTTTCCTCCTCCTATCCTCATCTTCACTTCTGCACTCTGTCTCCTTTTGCTGCTATTTTCTGCAGTGCAGCCAGCTACCACAAGACTCAGAACCATTTGGGCGGACCCCTTCTCAATGCTTCCTTTATGCACTTATTTATTTATCCATCTTGTGCCCTAGCCACCGACAGCCTGCAGGTCCAAAGAGAAAATGAAGAAAAAAGGGGAGAGAGAGAGACTATTGGAGTGCAAAAGGAGGAGGATGGGGGGAGGGTTGAAGATGTGTAGTATGCTATAACAGTCAATATACCCTTTGTAAACCGTTCACTCCCCAAATGTTCATATCTGGGTAATACCATCATACAATACAATCATCATTTGCCCCCAAAAATACTTGACATGTTTTTAATTCATTTCTCAAGAATAAAAGTCATTTTCTTTCAGCCAGTGCATCATGGCTAGTAGGTTATTGGTGTAATAGCTCTTTCATGGCTGGGCAGCAGGAGAACATAAATCATAGTAGAGGAGGAGGTCATCCTGAGTGCCATTGATAACTTAATGATGTGCAGTGGCGTCATAGCTGCCTTCACATTCAAGGAATGTCCTTGAATCTAAACCACTAGCAACACAGTCCTGTAAACCATATGGGATGTCTGTCTCTCTCTCTATCAT
Organism: Ictalurus furcatus; assembly: GCF_023375685.1. Lineage (NCBI taxonomy): Eukaryota > Metazoa > Chordata > Actinopteri > Siluriformes > Ictaluridae > Ictalurus > Ictalurus furcatus. Next base: position 11,732,631 of record NC_071258.1, read on the forward strand.
ATATAGGTGTGTGTGTGTAACATTCTGTACATCCCATATGGTGTACTCTGTATGTTGCCAGGATGGTTTAGATCCAAGGACATTCCTTGAATGTGAAGGTAGCTACAATCAATATATTTGATTTATTGTAGCTATATACAGTCAAATACATAAGCATTTGGTCAGTGACATTTTATAATTTTGCCTCTGACCACCACAATGGATTTGAAATTAAGCTTTCAGCTTTAATTAAAGGGGTTTAAGAAAAATATTGCTTTAACCATTTAGGAATTACAGCCATTTTATACAGAGTCTCTGCATTTTTGTAGGCTTAAAAGTACTTGGACAAACTAACAATAATAAATATTAATATTATATATATATATAAATACTTGGATGCAAATCCTTTGCAGTCATTGTTTTGTTCTAAGTGAAAAGCATGCTCAATTGGTTTGAGGTCATGGGACATTTAAGAACATTTAATGTCTTTACCTTGAGAAGCCATTGTGTTGCTTTTGTGGTATGTTTTAGGTCATTGTTCATCTGTACTATGAAGCACTATCCAATCAGTTTTGCAGCATTTGACTGAATCTGAGCAAAAGGTATAGTTCTATACGCTTCAGAATTCATCCTGCTACTTCTATTAGCAGTCACATCATCAATAAACACCAGTAACCCAGTTCCACTGGCAGCCATACATGCCCATGCTATAACACTTCCTCCACTTTGACAGATAATGTGGTATGCTTTGGAACATGAGCCCTTCCCTTTCCTTCTCCATACTCTTCTATTCCCATCATTCTGGTACAAGTTAATCTTGGTTTCAACTGTCCAAACACTTCAGAACTGGTCGGGTTATTATCTTTTTTTTTTTTTAGCAGTCCAATATAAAAGTCTAATCTGGCCTTTCTGTTCTTGAGTGTTACCAGTGGTTTGCATCTTGATGTAAACCATCTGTACTTAGATTCACTAGGCATTTCTTGATTGTAGACTTTTACAAAGATTCACATACATCCTCCAGAGTGTTCTTGACTTGGCTAGATGTTGTGAAGGGGATTTTCTTCAACAAGGAAAGAATTCTGCATTCATCCATTTTAGCTGTCCTCCATGGTCTTCCAGGCCTTCTGGTGTTGCTGAGCTCACCAGAGAATGTACCAAATTGTTTATTTGGCCACTTTTTAAATTTCTGCTATCTCTCTGATAGGTCTGTGTTTTGTTTTTTTTCAGCCTAATGATGGCCTCCTTCACTTGCATTGACACCTCTTTGGGCTGCATATCAAGAGTTCCCATGAGCAGCTACCCAATACAAATTCATTATATATATAGTAGCTGGCTTCACATTCTAGGAGTGTCCTTAGAGCTAATACAGAAGTTCCTCAACTGAAACATGTTTCTCATTTGCATGCATCATTCCAATGTAATTAAAACATGTCAACCTAAGCTATTTATGGAAAACACAACATTAATGCTTAATTTTATAAAATGAATATGTTTAATAATAAGCATCTTCTACATCAGTCTGTCTTAGGTAATAGTCACTCATGGTGCTCAAGGAAAGCAAAAAAAACCCCACAACATTTATTTCACTGTGCTAAATAATTTTCCCTAAATTTAAAACATTAAATTTAATTTATAGCAGATATATGCAATATATCAAGGACAAATTTTCACATTTTTTTCACCAATCCTGGAAGCTAAAGGACATGGAAAGGTTCATTAGCATGTATAGCCCTTTTAAAGAACACCAATAAATGGAGTAATGAATCGGCCTGCGATGTCTTTGTTTTCAGTGGTGTCAAAACCCTGTTTTTTTTTTTCTACATGCAGTGTAAAAGGGTGGTGAGGGGCACAGGAACTACATACATAGTGTTGAGCAGATTGCTGTTCAGTCATGTGTGTAAAGTAAGACCAATCTCACAGTCTTTTGCTTTTCTCTATTTTCTACCCTTTGACCTCTGTGTCTGATGACAAAAGCCCAAAGTTCAGAGAGTATGAGTAGTGGGAATTCCTTATTTTATAATCTCTTATTTTATGCCAGAGAAACATTTTAGGTTTAGCCCTGCAGGTATCCAGAGTCAGGGCAAAACCACAATCTTCTTTTCTAATTTCTGCTGAGGGAAAATGAATTTCCTCATGACATCATCAAGTTCTTCCAGGGCCAGTTGAGCATGGAGTACAGCCACCTCATCAGAGTCAGAGCGCACCACCCACTTCAAAGCGCGATACAGCTCCAAAAGAACATCTCCTAGAACCTGCATAGAGAAAGAACATCATAATCAGGCACTGAAGCAGTAAAGGTTTGGGAAGAAGTGGTTTCCTGCTTTCTGTACTACAGCTGAAGAACAAACAATGTCAAAGGCAAGATCAGAAAGTAGGTCCTCAGCACTCTCATTTGCTTTACAAACCTTCATTAGTTAGTGCAACAGCTGCATCCATCCATCACTGTTCCAATATTGATCTAGCAATCCTAGCAAAGCCACGCCTATCTCAAATTGATCCCTAGCACTACTGACAAAGTCAATATGTCAGTATTTCCAAATAGTCAAGTCTGGCTAAACACATTCTCTCACATTTACAGAATGCCATGCCAAGGGTCAAGGTGGTAACTAAGGTGATGACTGGTGTCATATAGCAGAAGTTCAGGGTCTTATAATGTGTAGGTTGTGTTGACCTTGCTATAGCCAAGAGACTGGCTCCGGAAAAATTAGAGGGTCAGCAAGTGTTTGAATAGCAAGGGTTTCATGTGTAAACCAGAGGAAACCAGAAATCTAATCCATGGCCTTTCACAAACAATTTATCATTTTGGTGATTGTGCCTTTCTATTAAAATTGTAGTAGTTCAGTCTAGATAAGTAATGACATGAAGCTGCTGTGTTTTAAGGCTTTTTATACTACAGTGCTATTTAATTCTCAAACTTTCTCTGTTCTATGGTCAGATGAATCGGAATTTGAAATTCTTTTTGGAAACCATGGACACCGCGTTCTATAAACAAGAGGAAAGCGACCATCCGGCTTTTTTATCAGCACTCAAAGGCCTGCATCTCTGATGGTATGGGGTGCATTAGTGCCTCTGGAATGGGCAGCTTGCACATCTGGAAAGGCACCATCAATGCAGAAAGGTATATACATGTTTTAGAGCAACATATGCTTCCATCCAGATTCCATCCCATCTTTACTTCTGAGAGACTCTGCCTCTCTAAGATATTCTTTTTTATAACCAATCATGTTACTGACCTGTCGTCAATGAACCTAATTAGTTGAAAAATGTTCCTCCAGCTCTTTCTTTTAAGTAACACTTACCTTTCCACCCTTTTGTTGCCCGGTCCCAACTTTTTTTTGAGACGTGTTGCAGCCATCAAATTCAATGCCATGCAAATCATTGCATTCTGGGGTTTTTTGTTTTTTACATTTTACACAGTGTCCCAACTTTTTTGGAATTGGGGTTGTATGTGTGTATGTTTATTTTAAAAGGAATAATCATTGATTTGGTGAAGTTTTCCGCAATGAGATAATTATTTAACATTTATTAATGGAGTCTCCAGTGTCAGCACTTTGAGAGATTCAATATGTTTTTCTCCATGAGAAAGTCTTCGGCACAAAGGAGTTTGCAATTTCTGCATTTTTGCTAAGAGAGAGGGGAAAAAAGGGGGGTTTGTGAGGGAACAACTGATTATTGCTGCTAAAGTAAGCGATAACAGGAACTAATCTGTCTGACATGTTCGTTAATAATTGGTAATCTATGGAAAATATCTGTGGTATAAAAGGAATAAAACACTGCAGGGAATGCTTTTACAAGAGAATAATCAACTGTGGTGTGGTCATTAATTATTTTTTTCCTATAACAACATTCTTTGTCATGTTTTATTCCTTAAACTGCAAACCACAAGTCACACCCCAGAAGAGCTCATTCTCATGAACCAGTCCTATCTGGCGCAGCAAATAGTTTGCTTATGGGTGGTGAATTTGGAAGAATCTACATTTGAATCCTTTTACTTTAAATTAACTGTACCATTTCTAATGCTCACTTCAATGACAAACCCCTTCTCTAGTGTGGGATTTCTTCCTATGTGAAAGCAAGCAATTATTCTCCCTTTTGTTCAAACAGAGACAGAGTGGTCTATAATCACAGGAGTACGGGTTAATTACTATCTCCTGACTAGCTGTCTACGTGAAGCCTAGACACCAGAGACATGAAAGCTAAAACACAACACTTCCCACTGAAATCTGCTAATAGCTATGTGTCATGTTCAACAACAGCAAGTTTAACAGTGCTGAAAAACAATAGTAAAAGTGCTTTTACAATCACATGGGGAATATCAAATTGGTGCTTTTGGCTGTTGGTACAGCTGGATCCTGTGTCCTGGACAGAATTTTTTTTTAAATAATTCTCTGTACATTCTAGTTAGCCACACTGTAATCAATTTCATTTAGTTCTGCAAAATGTTTAGCTAAAAGGATACCTACATAACATCATGCTTTGGAAGGACTTAAAAAATTATACAACAGCATTAATCTAGACAAATTAAACTAATGTATAAAGCAATCTGAAACAGAATGAAACAGCAGGAAGGATTGAAAACAGACTGATTGTAAGTAGCTACCACTGCTTTAAACCTCTAGATCAAACCTCTCAGTTGCAGGATATTCTCTATGTTATTCTTGTATGAAAGCCTGATGATTTAGTTGGCAGTTTGAGATTCATAATCTCTCCTGAAGCAGTAATGCAGGTTATCCCACCATTGCTTTATGGGGTTAAACGTGTCTGCAGTTTGCTGAAAGTTTAGCTGTCGCTGGGACACAGAGCAGTTTTACACTCTAGCTTTTGGCACTGCTTACACACGACATGTCTGCAGTGTGCCAGTGGCCCTCTATGTCACTTCTTGTGACATTTGAGGCACAGGAAACTGACCATGTGTTGCTTTCTTTCTGCAACAACCAACCTTTGAAACAATGTCTGCTTTAAGCAACCAGATTATGCACTGTTCTACAGAGACTCAGTTAGTTTAGCCTTTTTTAGATAGACAAAGAAGATGTAATGTCTCACTGCTTCATATTGATTCTACATTTCTCTTTCAAGGAAATTTTGCATTAATGTATAGCCTTTCTAACTATTTTTGGTCTCTGACTCTTTTGTTTTATTCTATCTAAATTACGTAAGCCTTCTGGTCATTAATGAGGACCACAACCATGCATGTTTTATCTGATGTTTGCACAATATTTTACTTGTAGTCAGTCTAATTTACATTCCAGCACTGTTGAATTCTCAAATCTGATTGGTCAGAATGTGTTGATTGATTTCTTATAACAGCAACTCTCACTGCAGTTCCACTGACAGTTTTATATTGATCCACTTGTTCTAATACTATACCGTTTCTATAGTAACAGCTTGTTCACAGGGACTTCTATGGAGGAAACGCCACATAATCTTTAAGTCTGATTATGAATGGATTAAAATGTGTTTATATGTAACAAAGAAAAATGGATAATCAAAGTTTTCTGGAACTACATGTTTATGTAACATGTATACAAGGAGTCTCGAGTGTGCTTTGTGCCCATTGTAAGCCTTTTTAAAATGTTTTTACACGTCAAGCTTGACATTTTTTAATCATTTTGCTTCTTTCTAGAAATAAATGCTTAGAAATTGAAAAATTATTTGCCAATAGAAGACTATTTCAAGCTTGAAATTAATAAATTGTCTAGAGATTTAATTAGGTTTAATAATCATATATTTGGCTTATAATAATCTCATAATAAGAAATATTATATAAATGTGCCCATATTCAAGATATTGCTGTAATTTTTTTTGCAGCACAAAAGAATGACTTAGTTCTGCCAGATTAGAAAGCTGGGTGACTGGCCAAAGCAAGCCACTTCATGTGATGTCACTTTCAGTGTAATCACACTGAGTGCCAGTGTTAACTCGACTAAACCATTTCTCATCGCTGGGTAAACTTCTGTCTTCTTCAGTCTCTCTATACTCTACTTCAGTCCAAGCAAGATGGCTTTTGAGTTTCTTCCATTCTAGGGAGAACTGATCAGTTCATCGATTTAAATGATTAAAAATGGTTCACCCAAAATCTTCACCTTTACTTATAAATAATCACGGATGCTGTATCAAATTTAATATGTACTATTTACATGAGCCTACTACATGTAATCAGAAATAAAATAATGCCACCAACTGAATGCTGTAGTAGTTGTAGCACAGTGGTGGCCTACAGAGTGGACTGGACCTTGGCCTTATGCAAATGAGGAGAATTAGGGAAAACACACATTGCTTCACAGAAGGGTGGGCTTGATGAGAGACCAGTGGTTTTCAAACCATCTGCCTCATCCACACTTCTAAAGCTGCATGCTGAATTCCTCCCTTTAAACCATGTGTTAGACACAGCTGTGCAGTGTATTAGCACACTAAAGAACAGTTTACACCGAAAGGGTTTCTAAAGTGGACCTGATTCACCCTGATGCTCTTCTTCTTCTTGGAGCCTCTACACTTCCTGCTGTTATGGATGGTCTCACATGGATTTGTTCTTCCCCAAAACAATTTATGCCCAGGTCTCATCCTTTCTTCAGTAGATAATCTCATCTGGATACTGTAGACCTGTGCCTAAGAACTGCTGCTGCTGCAATCTGAAAGACAGTCCCATGCTCATCCCAGGACTCCTAGTCATAATATGCTCACACTGACAATCCTTTCAACACACATACTACTATATGATGCTATAATATACAGTTGTAGAAGAATAATGATTTATAATCCCACTATCCATTGTCATTCAGAAGGGAATGGGTTCCCTTTGTGTCTGGGTCCTTTCAAGGTTTCTGCCTCATGTCGTCTCAAGATGTTTGTACTCAACCACTGTCACTTCTGGTTTGCTCTTTAGGGATGTAAATCTACATCTGGATTTCTGTACAGCTGCTTTATGGCAATGTCTATTGGTAAAAAAGCTATACAAATAAAACTGAATTGAATTAAAGGAGTCATTTCATGATTTTTAATGTTTTCCTTTTGTTTGGGTGTGAAATGTATGTGTTTGTGCATGTATAAGATCTGCAAAGTCATAAAGCTCATAGTGTACCCCAAAGGGATTTATTTTATCTAACAGAAAACACTGCTCCAGACCTGCCCATAACGTGTTGTTCAAAGTCCAGATTTACTTCCGTAATTCCTCTACGTCACAGCGTGCACCATCAGCATAATCCCGCCCAAAGGCAGCCACGAAGAAAGAAAGCGGGGACGAAATTAGGAATCGGTGGTTACCGTTCATTTATAACGCTGTTCCTGAGCAGTACAACCCAAACGTTTGCTTGTGCACAGAGCATTTTACGAAGGACAGCTTCCTGAATCTGGGCAAGTACAACACAGGCTATACATGAAGGTTACAACTGAAAAGTGGGGCGATTCCCATTTTGCTTGTACAATCTTGGGCTTCTGAATCAGAACTGTAAGTATGTTTGCTTATTTTATGATGTATCTGCTATTGCTGTTCAAATGTGGCGTTTTGTGTTGTGGCTCAGTTGTAGACCTCTGCTAACGTGCTAGCTAAAGTTTTCTCAGTTTTTTTAGTGTTTGTTTGTATGCTCATGGTCTGATAGAGATGTTGATTGTAGCTGCTGTTGTGACTGCATCTTGAAACGGTTTATATCAATCAAATCACAAGCATCTTAGCTTTCAAAGGTATATCGCATGAGTACCTATGTACACACAGAGGCTGTGTACATAGCATAGATGGCCCACGGGCAGGGATGGAATTTACATTGTATCTGAAAGGTAAGAGAGTTACAAAATAAAAACTTGCCACTTTGAAATGTTCTGCTCAAGTCGTGCTTGCAAAGTTGGTTACGCTTGATCATCCGCATTTTCTGAATCGACACGGGCTCAAACTGGTACGGTAAAACCGACATATTGCTTAGGGACTTAGAATTGCTTTAGAAGCTTTGGAGGCTAAAGCTAAGCCAAGGGGCGATACATTTCCGACACAAGCTGAGGCTTTTGGCCAATCACAACGCAACGGGTCAGCTAGCCAATCAGAGCACTCTGGGCTGTTTGGAAGGAGGGGCTTTGGAGAAATCGGAGCGTTTCAGGCAGCCTGGGAATAGGGGTACTGTGATAATGTACACTATTTGACAAATAATGCATTTTATGAACATTAAAACATGTTAACCTATTTTATTACACCCAATAAACAAAGTAATTAACATTTAAAAACATTTTAAAATCATGATATGACTCCTTTAAAATATATATTTTTTTAATTCCCCAGCTCACGTGTCTCACTGTGAAGAAGAAACAGATACGCTTCCTACACCAGCTCTGAAGCATACGATACAGATTTTTACTTTTTGTGCAACACATTTTCTTTTCTATATGCACGAGTGAAATCCAAAGAAGCCTCACTTTATACACTTTGTGAACTGAAAAACAATGATATTCAGTACACTAACATTGGAAAACAGAAAAAGAGATATGTAAACCACATACAGTACGTTTATTCTGGCTGCCCATGTTAGTGTAATGAGTATCATTGTTTTTCAGTTCATCCTACTATTTCATGTTTTTAAGTGAACTGTGTGTAATCATGGCTGCAACTATCTCCTTGCCCCCATGGTCCACGGACACGAAGCACACTGTTCGCCTATTCCCCTACTTTGTGATTTAGACTGGAGGAAAGCTCACTTACGTTATGCACCCATTATATGTGCTAAATCTGTTGTGCATTTTAGGTAACACTTTCATGTGTTATGGCATTTAATGGGTGATTACACTCATTCTCACATCCACCCACCTGAGTGGTTTTATCACTGAGGCCCCTCAGTAGTAAAGCAATCACGTGGACTGCAGCTCTCCGTACTTCTGCCTCTTTTTCCGTCTTTATCAGGGTTGTGAGACACATGCTCAACTATTGGATAAAACACACACACAGTGTAAAGATGAGAAACACATTTTCCTGGATGCAGTACAGAATGCAGTAGACTGCAGTGCTCCACTCCATGCAGATACACTAATGAAAGTGTACTAGGTCAAAGATTACACACGCTTTTCCTCCATAAATGAGAGTGGCCTGTTCATGAATAAGCAACCCTGTTATTCACAGTGACAGAGCTGCTTATTCATGAAGAGCTCAGACATGCCCCACCTCTCTCCTACTGAACCTCAGCCATATACAACTGCTTACTCAGAAATCAGAAGCATACACAGAAACTAAAAAAAAAACTTTGAAAAAAGTGTACAAATTCACATAAATATCTAGACACGTCATACACTGTATTTACACAGCATAGTATAAAAATGCATGCCAAATAGAGTCATGCTAGCGAGGTAGCTCTGAGTTTTTGCCAGCTCAGATATTGATTAGACATATAAGAAGTTCATGTTTACCCCCCCCTACTTTTAACACCAGCACAAACCATAATTAAAGCAATGGGGAAAGGTTCAGCAGAATTCGGTATCCTCAAACACACACATAGATACATTGTTGTTATGCACATAAATCAATAAGTGCTGTGTTGCAGAATTTATATTATGCAGTGAGACCTGAGGCAGCGTTTCATCCCCTCAAGACAATGTCCTGACTTACACATCCCAAACTTTCCCCTTGACCACGGGTTACAATGCAGCTGCACATGTACAAGGTCAAACTGAATCAAAAGATCTACTTATGTCTCACTAATAGCAGACTGCAATATGATACTTTAAGGACCTGTATAAATGAAACTTGCAAACACAATTGAAAAAAGTTGTGTTATTAAAAATGCATGTTACTACTGTATTAATTACTATTTAAAAAAAAAAAAGTCCATAAATCAACAATTTCAGCCAATCTGTCTATCCAGTGTGACCGCTTTGGTGTAATGGTCAGTCGGATTACCTCCTGTGCCAGTGAGCCGAGGGAGAAATTTAGGCGCTGGCACAGCTCTCCCAGGTTGGATAGGCAGCTGGCACGAACGCTGCTGTCCTCGTCTCGTGTGCCACTCAGGAATGCCCCAATCAATGGGCGGCCATAGTGTGGTGCAAGGTCACCTGACATGGAAGCGAGACCACAGAATCAAAACGCAGTTAATCAGACACTAATTTACAATAGATAAAGGTGGTGTTGGTCTCATTCTGAAAGGCTAAAGCTCTAAAGGCTAAAAGAGTAAGTAACAAATAAAACTACAAGAAGCAGTTAAAGTCCACACACTTAATCTCCGGATCCACCACAACCCTGACCAGGATAAAGCAGTTACTGAAGAAGAATGAATGAATTACATATATTTTTTAAAATAAACTAGTAGTGAAATTATACAATAATAATAATAATGCACAACAGAGAAAGAACATGAAAGTCCATGGGTAGTATTAGTGTAAACTGTCAAAAAAAATAAATACAGAGTTTGGTGTGAATCCCCAATAGTGTTGCTAAGATACTGTCTCACTTCCAGTTCCCAAGAGTGCCCCCTTTTTTACCAAAGAACCCAATAGTCCATTGATACTCTCAAGGCATCACAGCAAAGACAGACATTTTGTAGTCAATACATAAACGTAAAAAATTGTGGACAAAGTAGCAAGTTCATAGTGTATGTAAATAATCAAAGGAACCGAAGAACAAAGAATCATAGATTTATGGCAAGTGGCTCAGATTTTATAAGCATTTAGGTCATAGTTTAATTGATCTATTCTTGGGGACCTTTAAGGCGTGGTTCTAAACCCACTTACCAAGTTTGGTGTCAATATGCCATACCATTGCTGATGTACAGTCTGGTTTCCTGTTTGGCATCTTTGTTGTCAGCTGGAGAATGAATGCAAGGAATCGATGGATAACTTTTGTGTGGTACAGACTGATCATACGCTCACTCAATTTAAAAAAGCTTTGAAAATATGTAAGAGTAGTAGCAAAAAACCAACACGTTTTGTCGGATAGCCATTTCTATGTAAGACCTTAGTAAAATCATAATCATGGAACTTAGCATGTCCTAAAGTATCTTTCAAAATTGGAATGATGAATTTATGACCAGGTGTCCCATTATATGTTCAACTTGTATGCCTAACATTAGCCTGTTGGTGGTTCTAGAGGGTTCAAAGTGCATACCTAAAAATTGGTGAAAAGACATTGGACAATTTCTATTGCATTTCAAGATCAGGTTGATTGGCCAAATGCTAGGAATGAAGTCATCCTGAAGAACAAGAGGCATTTTACCAGCTCATGGACTGCACTCAAATTGTTACAAACCATGCACACATCTGCTGGGATTCAACACAAGGCCTAAACAGAAGTATAAATTTCCATCCCCTGATCCTCTATCCACCAGACCCCAGCACTACAACTTGCAGAAATTTAACCTTTTTACCTCCTGCCTTCCCAACTTATTATGTTGTAGAATTACTTCATTTTTAATTTGTTCATTAATTAATTTGAAGACATTCCTGGCTGTTTTGTTTTTAATTTATTAGCCTTGTTTTCAGGGACAACACATTTTCCAACATCCCATACACAAGACCTGATCTATTTTAACAACTCTGCAGTGTACACTTTTCTTCAGAGATGTGACTTCCTGTGACACAACACATAGCCAAAGTGCTGCGAAAATAAACACAGCTCAGACGCCACAATTTCTCTCCATCTTTGTGTGAAAGTGTGAGAGTGACTTAATCACATACCTTATGCATGAGTAACTGGATAAAATGGTACTTTTTGAGTCACTGTGCAATTTGGGAAAATGGAAAGCAATGGCTTTTTTTGTAATGTTTATTCTTTTTAAAGCACTATGTTTTCTTTTTCTTTCTTTTTAAGTGGCAACGGATGGCTGTACTTCTAAGTTAATTTTCTATTGTCTCCATTGATATGAGCCAGTCGTAATTCAGTGTTCAATACTTGGCATGTGGGTCCAGTGGGACTGAGCCTCTAGACAAAAGAGAATATAGCCTTCAGAAACAGTCATGTGAAAAGGACCTTATCTGATGCATGTGTTTAAAATATTAAGAAAGTTAGCATGAGCATCTGTTTGAGCCTATTAATTAACCAAAGTAAGTTCAAGACACAAGATTGAAAAGGACTCAAACAGCATCTTCAGGCTTTAATATTCATCAACCATACTCCTTATGTTAATATAAACTAGGACAGAAACCTTAAACTTAGACAATTTTTACTATTTAGTTATATAATGCCAGAAAAAACAGAGCTTAAGAGTGGCATGGAGAGAGTGAGACAATTTTGGGTTGCTGGTGCAGTGCAAGGGAGCTGACGGGGGCAGTCACAATGTGTGTTTTTGGAGACGGAGCGAAGCAGCTGTTGGACCCTTTGAGAGTAGGTTCTGTTAGATGTGAGGAACAGTGCCAAACTCAGACACCCAGGCCCAGGCTGAATAACACAGACACAAAGAATAACCCCATGCTCCTGCCAGGAACACTGCACTACCCAAAATCTGGCACAAACCAGAAGAAGGGTAAGGGGACTTAAGAAAATACACTTCAGCTCAGAATTAAAGATTCATATTAACGTGTCTGATCAACTCTGCTGTAAAAAGAGAAAGGCAGAGAGGATATGAAATATTAAGCTCATATATGAGAAAGACACACAAACAATAGATTACAAATTACCCACCCATGGCTCTACTGGCTCTCATCAAAGCCTCCCCCACCTTGAGGCGTGTCTCCAGACATCGCCCCCTGCTGGAGGAAGCCGCACCACTTGGAGCTGCCTGATACTCGGCCAACAGCCGCTGCAGGATCTGGTCAGGAAATGAATCAGCCAACAGGACCAGGCCTACACACACACACACACACACACACACACAATAATATTTCAAAATAATGACTTTTTTTCACAACATCTGGTTCAGGGCTTCTGCAGATTATGAATATTTATTTTTATAGATGAAAAATTTGCTTTCAAACTGTCAGGTAGGCTCATGTTAGCTAGCATTCACATCAAAGATTAGGAATACATTTATTTACATGGATTAAAAACTAAGAAATTCTGTCAGGTTAGCTTATGTTAACTATCTAGTTGATGGCATTAATAGTGTTTGCTAAGCTCTTCAAGTTCACACTCTTCACAATTTATCCACAGTGCTTTCGACACATGTTCAGCAGTAAAAAAGTAAAAAAGCCATTATAGTTAGCACTGGTTTTGTATAAAAAAACACAAATTATGGGACAAGTATGATTTCTAAAGCAAGTAAACAAAATATAATAAAGTAAAACAATATTCTTCATATTGTAAATCAATAAAGAAAATCCAGCTGAATGGTGGCAGTAAAACTATAATTATAGCCTGTTGGGCCACAGATCACATCATTGTCATAGGTATAATAACGTCTCCATAAATATATATTGTATTATATAAGGGCAATTCCCATTATCTATCTGGACACAAACAAAAGTGGGAGCCATTTCTCTGTTAGTGTATGTGCTGTGGTTTGCTTTTTGTAGGGCAGCAGAGAAAAGAAGTATCTTTTTTTATATAAGAAATGCTGAAATGTGTAAAACAGAGCTCTCAGCTATGAGCATACAGAAGCTTTTCTTCAGCTGAGGTTAAAAAAATGTGGTCCCCAATGTCCTCTCAAGTACAGTTGAGGTTGGTATCTACATTAATAATGCATAAATAGCAAAGTGTGCTCAAGTTTGGCTGATCAGCTTAAAAAAAAACCTCACCAAAGCAGCAACCTAAAGTTACAATACTATGGCTAATATGTCTTGTAAAAGTGTTTGTTTTTTTTTAAAAAAGGGAACGTAAAAGTACTCTTCTTAAAATTTGTTCTCTTATTTGTCTCAGTACGATTTACAGGTCAGAGGTAATAGTGGTATAATGATGGTATGATGCATTACCAAATACATCCTATAGTTTCTGACTACATCTCAGGTATGACTGATTAATCCACGTAAGCCTCTGCTGAATAAAGTAGTAAGAAAATCCATATGGATTCATTTAGATCTTAAGACAACTTTGGTGTGAGTCTGGTACCAAGGCTATTGTTTACTGATGTTTCATGCTAGTGTGGTAAAACCTGACATTAATTCAATATAATAAAGAATTTATAACTGACACTCACAATTTTACTAAATATTGTACATTATGATGTGGCCCAATTACCCCAAGCATTTTTCACTTAACATCAGACCCCCATACCTTGAATGGCAGAAAGGTACACAAATGAGTCTTCATGCTCCAGGTTCTCCAAAAATATCTAGAAAATACAGATAAAGCTTCATTAAACACTGTGACAAAAATTAACTCAAAGTAATAACTTGTTTGTTTATCCTTACAACAGTTGAGCACGGCACTAGCTCAATTCTCAGTACATACTTAAGGTAAACGAAATAATGAACACAAATGAAATCCACAAAACTGGCTTTAATTGCTTTTTTATGGCTTGAGGTTACTGAAGATTAGAAAACTAATGCACTAATGTACTCTTTTGCAACCAATATAAATTCCAAATACAGATAGCAACTATTATATGTTTGATCATTTTATACCAACCTTGAATTTATTATACAGCATTCCACTCTTTACCATTTAAAACCATTATACTCATGCACCGACACATATGTGTACTACCATATTGACAAAATTACAGCTTCAGTAAAAAGACAGGATTTATACAGTAACAGTAAACACTCCATTCAGTGTCAGAGTGTGTGAATTAGATGTGCACAGGACTTTGTTTATCCCACACCTGCTCCGAAAAACAATTCTGATCAATCCCACCTACTCCTGTATTTATTATATTTGTATCCACCACTGATATTTTATAATGAACTCAGCTGGTTCTATTTCTCCAAAATCTAAATAAAAAGTAACCAGAATGACCCTGACTGGCAGTGGAGTAGGGGGTGGTTTTTGGGTTTGAACCCCCTTGAAATATTCTGAAAGCTCTAAAAGCTTATGTGTGGGTGGTTAAAACAATAACATTCAATCCAGTTGACTATATGTGTGTCAAATAACATGTTTTGCACAGTTATTATGCTATACTGATGTTCATAAAAGGTCATCATTATGAATCCATATTTAAACGCCTCAAATGTCAGGCATCCTTTCATTTGATTAATTACATTTTACTGGCTACCATCTGCTACGATGAGAAACAAATTTAACCAATCAGGATCAAGCTTCTTCCCCGTTTCTATTTGAAATCTTAGCTCAGGGATACTAAGGTGACAGGAAGTACAGGAAGAAAAACAAGGGTAAATCTGGTTTTATAAGATACAATGTTATTTCTCGAATATAACTAGCATCTCATTTTAAACATTTTCATTGGAACTGTCATAAAGGGATTTCATGACAAAATTATTAATATGGGATGACTGGTTGATGATCACCACTCCTACTACTTCTGGCATCCATTCAGAATGCACGAGCATGTCAAACTTTTCAATATAATTGTACAGATCACTCTGTGATTTTATTAATTTCCTCATGACCCCCTGAAATGAATTCCAGGCTATGCCACTGCTGACCAAAGAATTTACTGAAGATTAATATAGGAACTCAGTAAACCTGTGCAGCGCTTTTATGGCAGTCTGATACACTTCCATGTTAACAAACATGGTCTTTCTTTATCCCATGAGTTCTTTATCTGTCTGCCTGCTCCCGTTCACATGAAACTAAAAAGAAATTGTTGGGTCCTGAAGCACACCTCTATGGAGTACCCACAGCAAGGAATCCCATCACACAGAATATTAGATTAGTTACAGGATCGCAAGCAATGTCCAGTGGACCCTAGCCTGGCTTTAGAGTATTTCATACCAAAGATCTCCACTCATTCATAAAACATTTGTAATGCATCTTTCCCTTTATCACCCAACCAACAGCAAAAGGAGGTGAAATGGTGTGCCCCTTTTAAAAGGACCAACCAGTCAACCAGTGTCTATTACACTACACAAAACCCAGGTCAAAATCAATCAAAAGGAAAATTGTATTAATATGGTATTAATTACTGAATCCAAGAACCTACACCTGTTGCAAAAATCCATCCATCAAGCACTGTGAAGGAATTCAGTTTTTCTACCTTTCAGCAAACGTTAAATGACAAATGGTAAACAGTCTACACTTATATTGCATTTTTTTTAACCTTCTGCAAAATGCTTTATACTGCTTCTCATTCACCCATTCACACACACACAAATGGTAGCAGAGCTGCCATGCAAGGTGCTAGCTTGACATCGGGAGCAACTTGGAGTTCAGTGTCTTGCCCAAGAACACTTCGGCATGTGGAGTCATATGGGCCTGCAATCAAACCACCAACCCTATAATTAGTGGACAACCCGCTCCACCACCTGAGCCACAGGTTCTAAGCAGAACCCATTTGAGAGCGATAACTGCTACCAATCAAAGAACCCTTGAGGAACACCTTTTTTTCAAAGAATATTTGCAATGTACTATAGACTACAATAGACCTATTAGGCCAAGCATTCACAGACTCTGACATGCAAACACACTCATCTGTTTTCTTTCAAAACTCAGACTCACCATCAGAAGCTTGTCGCGGGCCTCTAGTGCCTCTTTGTTTCCCGCTTTTACACACTGGGTGAGTGCCCGCAATGCGATGGCCCGGGTGGGCACATTGGGGTCACAGGCCTCCAGCAGCCACTCAGAGAAGACCTTCTTTGGAGTGGGAGCAGTGGGAGAAGTGGAAGCAGACGTGTGTGTGCTGGCAGCAGGCTTCGGTCTAAATGATTTTCCATTTCTTTCATCTCTATGCTGAAAACTCTGGGCCTGCTCCCTTACTTGTGCAGATGTGCTAGCTGTGCCAAGATGTGCTGTATTTTGGGAATGTGAAGGAACTGAGGCAGTGGACTGTGCGTTCCCTGAACAGCAGGTAGATGTAACTTTAGATGACTGTTGACTGACATGCAGCTTCTCAATGTTTTGACGAACAGCTTTTGGGCTCTCTGAGGTTTCACTAGGTTTGACAGGATTTCCTTTGTTCTGGCTTGGTACCTGATTCTTTGTTTTAGCATAACCACTATGGCTGTAGCATTGGGCAGCATTATTCACAGAGTCTGACTGATAAGCCCCTCGTGTAGCTATGGTAGCCCGCAGATCTGATGCCAGTTCTTGGATCACCGGCTCTGGGTGCTGCTGTGAAATCTGTTCCAAAGGATCCAGCAGCCTAGCCATGGAGGAGTAGTCCTCTGGACTCAGCTGAAAAGAAACACAACCCTTTACCTAGGAAACAATTTTATACATGGATAAATGTTAAGAGCAAGTGCCCTACTCTAAGGTGCTGTTAAGTTTAAGGGCACTTTCTCATCTGTTAGACTGTTTGAGTAAAATTTATTGAGTTTTTGGTTTGTATTTAATTCGTCCGATTTGTTTTCACACTGCACAAATTTAAATAAGCCATACGAAAAACATTTGCTCTTGAGGCATACTAACAAAAGTATTTCATTCACAGGTGAGACACGACAACAAACAGTGCATCCGGAAAGTATTAAGCGCTTCACTTTTTCCACATTTTGTTATGTTACAGCCTTATTCCAAAATGGATTAAATTCATTATTTTCCTCAAAATTCTACAAACAATACCCCATAATCACAACGTGAAAGAAGCTTGTTTGAAATCTTTGCAAATTTATTAAAAATAAAAAACAAAAAAGCACATGTACATAAGTATTCACAGCCTTTGCTATGACACTCAAAATTGAGCTCAGGTGCATCCTGTTTCCACTGATCATCCTTGAGATGTTTCTACAACTTGATTGGAGTCCACCTGTGTTAAATTCAGTTGATTGGACATGATTTTGAAAGGCACAGACCTGTCTATATAAAGGTCCCACAGTTAACAATGCATGTCAGAGCACAAACCAAGCCATGAAGTCCAAGGAATTGGCTGTAGACCTTCGTGACAGGATTGTATCGAGGCACAGATCTGGGGAAGGGTACAGAAACATTTCTGCAGCATTGAAGGTCCCAATGAAGCACAGTGGCCTCCATCATCCGTGAATGGAAGTTTGGAACCACCAGGACTCTTCCTAGAGCTGGCCGCCCGGCCTTACTGAGCGATCGGGGGAGAAGGGCCTTAGTTAGGGAGGTGACCAAAAACTCGATGGTCACTCTGACAGAGCTCCAGCGTGTCTCAGTGGAGAGAGGAGAACCTTCCAGAAGAACAACCATCTCTGCAGCATTCCACCAATCAGGCCTGTATGGTAGAGTGGCCAGACAGAAGCCACTCCTCAGTAAAAGGCACATGACAGCCTGCCTGGAGTTTGCAAAAAATCACCTGAAGGACTCTCAGACCAAGACCAAGACAAGGATTGAACTCTTTGGCCTGAATGGCAAGCATCATGTCTGGAGGAAACCAGGCACCAGTCATCACCAGGCCAATACCAACCCTACAGTGAAGCATGGTGGTGGCAGCATCATGTTGTGGGGATGTTTTTCAGCGGCAGGAACTGGGAGACTAGTCAGGATCGAGGGAAAGATGAATTCAGCAATGTACAGAGAGATCCTTGATGAAAACCTGCTCCAGAGCACTCTGGACCTCAGACTGGGGAGAAGGTTCATCTTTCAACAGGACAACGACCCTAAGCACACAGCCAAGATAACAAAGGAGTGGCTACAGGAAAACTCTGAATGTCGTTGAGTGGCCCAGCCAGAGCCCAAACTTGAACCTGATTGAACATCTCTGGAGAGATCTGAAAATGGCTGTGCACCGACGCTCCCCATCCAACCTGATGGAGCTTGAGAGGTCCTGCAAAGAAGAATGGGAGAAACTGCCCAAAAATAGGTGTGCCAAGCTTGTAGCATCATACTCAAAAACACTTGAGGCTGTAATTGGTGGCAAAGGTGCTTCAACAAAGTATTGAGCAAAGGCTGTAAATACTTATGTACATGTGCTTTTTTTGTTTTTTATTTTTAATAAATTTGCAAAGATTTCAAACAAACTTCTTTCACATTGTCATTATAGGGTATTGTTTGTAGAATTTTGAGGAAAAGAATGAATTTAATCCATTTTGGAATAAGGCTTGGAATAAGGCATAACAAAATGTGGAAAAAGTGAAGCACTGTGAATACTTTCCGGATGCACTGTAAGTGGAGTCGTCGTGAGGAGTGTAATAAATACATACACAAACAGACACTCGTAGTGACTGAACTTACTAATATGGACAAACACTGAGCGTATTAACATGACATTAAAATGTTGGCATATTGCACTATGCTTTTGCATTATACCAGTTATGTAATCAAGGGGAAAAGAACTGTTGTGTTGTCAAAAAACAGCTTAATGCCTACTGATTTTTCAGAGGTCAGATTCAATTCATGTTCAATGAAACGTACATGAAGAACAAAAATCAATTTCTCTCTGGATTACTGATGCACTTAAACGTGACAATACGAGCACCCATTGTAAATCTGAACAATTACAGGTATGATATTTGACATCAAATCCTTCTTTTTATTAACCTTTCTATAAAGCAAACCAAAAAGTGAAGATTTGATTTGGCCCAATCAGTGAATCGTATTCTGGTAAACAGGCCAATTAATTTTAGTCTTTACCAGGTTTTAGTGGTAGGCCTTATCCTCTCTGACCTCAACTGTCTGGATTGTATTGTATTGCAAGGAAGGAATGTGAAATTATTATTTTTTTGACTGTGGGCACTGGCTTATCTGCTAGAGCAGAGTAAAGAAAAACAATTGGTGCAAAGACAGCAAGTAAACTGAGGTGAATATGACATTGGCGGTGAGCACCAAAAGGAAGAGAAGGAATTAGAAGGAGGTTTGTATGAACAGTGGGTACAGGGTAGCATCTTTATGTATTTTCTATGACACTAGTCGCTCTACCCAGCAAACAAAACGTGCTTTCGACGAAGTCAAGCGAACCCCCGCCATTGAAATGAAAGCTACAGTTAGTCGAAAAGAGGCTTAAAAAAATAATTGACGTCAAATATACGTAGAAAAGAAGCTTGAACAATTTTAACATTCTTGAAACGCTATATTACTTGGAAATTAAGCGAAAAAAAAATGATTAATGTAGTTACTGCTGTGTAATTTCAAAGAAATATATCTAGATGTGATTGTTCACTAAGATTTATTTTAATGAAATTTTTTGATAGCGTATTCTCCAATTACGGGAATACGAAATCTCTTGCATAACATACGAAGCTAAGCACGCGCATGCGCAGATATCGTCCCTAAACCATGTTGGATTTCATTGTACATATAGGCTGTATCTTGAACTGGTATGTTTGTGTTATATATGAATGGATTGTTAAGTAGATTATACTCTAGGCATGGTTTCAACGATAAAATGCATATAAAAGTGTCCCCGTTTTACGGCTTGAAAGCGGCTTGATTATACGTCATATCAACCATGATCTTTGCGACTTTTCGCCGACTATTCGGCGTCGAATTGTTTGCTGGGTAGGCACTAGTTTTTTGCATGTTTAACTCTCAATCCTGGGTAGAAGCAGGAAAAATAATGATAGTGATAAAATGGTGTTGCCTGCAAATACACTCTGGGTATGGTATTGGTGGGATTCAAACTTGTGACTGCCCAAAGATCTGGCAAAAGATTTTTTTCTGTTGAGCCAAACGTGAGCCCATAATCAACTAAACAGTGTGTTTAAAAATAAATAAATTAATTAATTAATTAAGAAATAAGACGCCTATAGGAACTGGAAGACTCAATGTAAAAGTAAACATGTAACCAAGCATATGTTTTTAAGGCAAATAATCATATAACACCAAGAGCTGCTTAAATTAAAAATCAGAAAATATAAAACAAAGAAAAAAAATATGAAATAAATCAACTTCAGGCCTGATCCTCTCCAAACACCTGTGAACGATAGGAAATGTATTTTCATGCACTCTAAGTAACATTTCTATTTTGTGTTCTTCTGCGCAGGTGGCCATAATACATCTTCAGCTTCACAGCTGTGCCTGCAACTTTGTATCACTTGCTGCAGCTGAAACGATTTAAGGATACGTTTTGTTATCACTGAAATCGAGCTGCACTGCAGAGGCCATCTCTTTCTCGTAGATTTGATGGTTGGTTGTTTTGATCCAGTCATGAAATTCACTTTTGTGTTCATACCTGCCTAAACACACCATTCTGAGGGGGTAAATGCAGCAGGGTTGAAGGTGAATGTACTATACCTGCGCAGCTCCAGACAGCAGAGTGGCCACCAACCCCATTCCCATACTCAGAGTCTGACTCTCAACTGAGCTCTCTGAGCCATGTTCTAGACCCACACATGCCCTCTGTAGCATGGCCTCTATGAAGCTCACAACCTAGACAGAAAGAATGAGGGATACAATGAGAAAGTATGTTTAACATTATTAGACACATACTCATATATTGAGATGAAAATTGCCTGGGTGGCTGCATGGCTCTTGGCAACCACAAAATGTACAGGACACTTTTTTCCCCAAGAAAAATAGTGATATAGAGATATTGGCAAAGACCAATAAATTCTGTGTGCTGTTTTTAAGATTAAAATGCATCATGCGTCACTCCCAGTAGAACCTTGCCACAAATACAGATACAGTCACACAAGGACAGATGACTGTTCTACAAAAAGAAGCTTAAATGGCCAACAAAAACAGAGCAAACAAAGCTGCTAACACCAAATTAGGTAAGGAATTACCAAACGTTAGGTATGGACTTCTGATCTAATTTGGGCACTTGTGGTCTATCCAGAATTATATTATGAAGCTCAATATGGCCTAAACGGTTTCATCTAACTCTGAAGCATAAATCACCAAGCACAAAACCAGTCACACACCTGGGTGGCCTTACGCAGTAGCTGTGTGTGTGGCAGAATCTCACACATAACAGCCAGAGTCTGTAGGAGAGCCAGCCTTTGACCATAGCCACTCACACACCCTGTGAGGTGTTTCTCCAACTCCAGCAACGTCATGGAAGATGTGTCTACTCCCTTTTCGGGCTCCTGCTGCTCTGCTGCTAAGTCTGTCAGATCCTACATGGGGGAGAAAAAAAAACCTGGCTTGTTTATTTTTGCACTATTTCTGTCTTCAAATTCAAACAGAGTACCTACAGGATAAAACCAGTCCTACTTCAGTGGTGTGTATTTGTGTTTGCCCTCGATATACCTGTAACAACTGACATCCTTCATACTGAACTGGTAGGTTGTATTAATATTATCCACCCACTAATCATAACTGCCTACAATGTACAAATATAAAACAGTTTTTTGTGCTTTTTTTTTTGCAGAAAACTACTTGAATTGGCAAAATTGCAATTGCACGAAATTGTTTTGCACAGACTTTCACAGTGATGTTTGTTGCCAAATGAGACCTTTTAGCTGTATTCGACACACATCAATCGAAGAGGGCTTTGGCTGAATGCGTGTTGTGATGACGTCACATGACGCGTCTTGGCCCAACTATGTGGAAAATCTTCCTCCGAATACTGCAGAGTTTCATTGATTTTGCGTTAATTTCTGCGATCGCAAAATCCTGGAGGGACTGAATATGAAAAGAAAATACCTTCTTACATACCTGAGTCTATTTACAACAAAAAGATGAAGATGTGCTCAGGGAAGTTATTTACTGCTTAATTTAAAAGAGTGTAGTTTGTAAAATATGAAGATAAATAAAAATATGTGATGTGATTTATACCACTGTTAATGCCACTCCTTTCAAAACATACCTGCAGGAGGGAAAGGAAGAATTCTCCAGGCAGGTCGGTGTCCTTCATCTCAGCCAAGATCTGTATAACACACTCCACTTTCCACTGATCCCCTGACACTTTCTCATACAGAGCATCATCCTCATCACTGCGTACATAAGACAGACCAAATGATTCGATATTTTGGAAAATCTACTTCAGTGACATGATATCACATCATAATGCTGCATCTCGGTCACCTGACTGGGTCTTTTCGGGTGAGTCTGACGCCTCCTTCACTGCCAGGTGAGAAATGGTATCCAGATGCAACACCACCCCCACCGCCATTTCCACTCCCCTGCATGACACACAGGTGTTTGAGCAGTAAAAGTACTGATGACTGCTCCACATGAGACAGGTACCACTGCAAGATTTCCTGACAGGGGGTGCTGTTGAACATAACATTAGGGCACTTAGGATTAACAAATATTTTAATATTATCATAACTCAGGCTTTTACTGACCGTAGGTGAGAGACATTTTGTTTGGTGTAACAAAACAGGCTGACGATTGTGGGAATTACTTCCCCCAGAGCACTTAGCAGTATTCCTGATGGGCTGTTACCCACCACATAGATCTGTTAGAAATGAAAAATGTTATTATTAATAGTATGAATTTATAAATTTACAAAAGAGTCCATTTCACAGTTGCAACACCCAGGTAAGCTTGTACTATAAAGAAATAAAGCTCTTAGATAGGATGAAACCTAAAGCCACAGAATGCAATTTTTTTAAAATCCATAGAACCAAATAAGACAAATTATAGAAAAATAAGTATGAGTGACATTTCGAAATTGTAATAAGTATTTCTGTTAAATCCCCCAGTGAGAATGATTATTATTAGGAACATCTTTACACCTACTGATCCAATTATCCAAACAGCCAATCACGTAGCAGCACAATGCATAAAATCATGCAGATACAGGTGAAGCACTTCAGTTAAAGTTCACATCAAACATCAGAAGGGGGAAAACTTTATCTTAGTGACTTTCAGTGTGGCATGGTTGTTTGAGCAAGACAAGCTGATAGTACTAAAATGGTAAATTGCTGATCTTTTGGGATTTTTCTGCACAATAGTCACCCGAGTTGACCTAGAAATTCTGTGGGCAAAAATGCTTTATTGAGGAGAGATGTCACAGGAGAAGGGTCAGCCTTGTTTGAGCTGACAGGAAGGCTACAATAACTCAAATAACCATTCTTCACAACTGTAATGAGCAGAAAAGCATCTAAAAACGCACAACATACCGCATTTTCAGGCGGATGATAATTTTCTACATTTTCTCTCATTTTCTACACGAGCAGAAGACCTCATCAGGTTCCACTCAAGTCAGCCAAGGACTAGAATCTGAGGCTTCAGTTGGCACAGGCTGTTAGGAACTGGGCTGCTGAAGAGTGGAAAAGACCAGGTGATGTTTTTCTAATCTTTAATTATCCAGTTTCATTGAGTCTGTACCCAAACCATGCCACGGTCACTGATGAGACTTTTTCTCCATTCTGATGTTTGATGTGAACATTAACTAAAGCTCTTGAAATGTATCTACATGACTTTATGCGGTGTGGCCGCCACATGACTGGCTGATTGAATGCAGTGGTCAGTGAGTGTATATACAGATGTACTAAATTGCAGCAAGCAGCTCAGTGCACATTTGACAGCCAGACAGAGAGAGACAGAAAAACAGAGAATGTATCTGCACCTAAGGGAGGTGAATAGTAGCGTAATAGCTACATTGTTAACATTCTAGAAGTAAAATCAGTAAAACAAATGAAATCTTCAGAAAAATCATTAAAATAGTAGTTGATCATCCAGCTCTACAGGAAGCATCTGGAAGTTGATGATGCTAATTAAAATATTTTAATAGAGTACTGTGATTTCTGATATTGCAAACATGACCCAATAGTAGTAAATTTCTCACTTTGTACACATCCTCCACACAAGAGGTCAGCTCAGACTCGGGTACTACCTCCTCTCCTGTAACATATGCCGCCTCTAAAATATGAAAAAAGAATTACCAATGTAAAATATTAAGAGGCAAAAACAGTGTGACGCTTCTATTCAGGACTGAGAAGATTCAATGTACACTCGAGTGAAGGTTTACAACACACATATACATTGATTCTCTGGCACCATCAATAACATAACTGCAGGTCTTGCTGGACATTTTAACAGCAGAGAAATCTATACTCAATCAGTCACATGCTATTTAAAGAAAACTGCTGTCTTTACATGCATCCACACACACAGACCTGGGACTGATGCACAGTGCAGTAGGGGTAAGAGGAGAGGAGACAGTAAGAAGCGTTGGGCAAACTCAGGCTGATCCTCCACCATGGTGAGCGCCACCCTGGTGGCCACTCGCTGGAACTGCAGTGCTGTTATCTTGTCCTTGAAATGGAGAAGATCTAGAACCTACACACAGCACGGTGATATAATTAGAGAATAAAAGTGCAAAACGATTCCAAGTGGTGAGAATATCAACCCAAAATATTAGAGTTTCTAACTCCTGAATTATATATCACTGAAACCAGCCCACCTCCTACTGAAAGATGGGTGCGTATGACAAGTGGTGCGACCCTAGATGGGAGTTAAGACATAATTTTTACGTAAGATAGCCGTGTTGTGTATTTTGTGACTCTTTGGCTCATCATGTTTTCTGCATTGACATGGTGCAATAGCAAAGTAAATGATGGATGTAGTATTGCTGCATGTGACATGACATCAGAAACAGACTAAACAAACTATAAGTGTGTCTCAAATTACACACTTATGTAGTATTCTAGACAACTTTTATGCATACTGTTTACATACATACATACATACCTGAAAGCATGTCCCTACTTACTAGCCTTCTAGGTCAGGGGTATCAAATATATAAGACCAGCATGATAAACATTCTAACATGGCCACCAAATGAATTTATTCAATTTAATTATTTAAAATCCTTTTGTGTATCGTAATTGAATTGAAAAAAATTGAATAAGTTTCAGTTCCAGGATTTAACACTACAAAATGTGGGGGATATCAAAGCTGGTGAATAATTATGCAAGACAGTGTGTTTTTTTTTTTAATGAATTGCAGTTATGTATGTATGTATACACTTACCCTACACTTTATTAGGAACACCTGTAGTATAATACACCTGTATTATCTAATCAGACCTGCACTCTAGCATTTATACCTCATAATCTTCCAGATTCACATTAAATACAAAGAATGTGAACAATGGCACTCACATAGTGCGCAGCATAGCGTGTACGCACATATGCATAGTTAATCTTTATAACGCAATTATTCTAGTATAATTCAGGTTTATTAACTGCTGCTTGTTTTTAGACAAGCCATGCCATTTTTCACTTGAGTAAAGTGAAAACCAATCTTTAAACCAATCTTTACCTGTGGGCACACTTGACTGTAATAACTCTCAGCAGAGAGCGACTGTTGGGGGCAAGTCACCAGTATCTTGGCTACAGCATCACATTTTCTCCAATCTGAGTCTCCACCTAGGGGACAAAATAACGGAATAAAAGTCTTGAGGTAATTCAATACATAAATCAACAAATCATATAAACATGTAAAACCAAATATTATATTAAACCCACATTTTTTCGAATTACTTAAATGAATTTTAAAAGAGCACTTTTCCCCATCTGTAAGTACAGGCTGTTACAAAAGTGTGAAAAGCATTTCAAATCAATCACAGCCTTAACTACACCACAACGACACCAAAGATCTTTAATGATTTTCTGAATTTATTTATACTCCAACATCTACTAAACAAGATCAGTGCTATTACTACACACTACAGCCTGCTCAACACCAACTCTAGGAGCTTGACAACAACATCTTACATCCCGATCCCTCCAAGATAGCTCTGACCACCGCTTGGACCCCGTGTGGCTGCATCAACCTCTCAGAGAGCAGCTGACCACAAAGACGCCTCAACCAGGGGGGAGCCTGAGGCAGCCTGGAGCCTGGAACCACCTGGAGCCGTACACCAGCATAAACAGTGAATAGGGTACACTACTGAAAAATTCAGTTCAGAAAAGAAAAACAGTCAAAGTTCACACCTTAGGGCCCCCTTGAAGAACCAGCAGTTCCTTTATAGCAATTGGCTGATAAACTCTTCCCAGAAGACTCTGAAGTTCTTGTTTGCACATCTTCCGCTCTTCCACAGTGAGGCCCTGTGAAAAAAAAAAAAAAACATTATTGGAAAAAAGTCCAATGCTAACAGAGGTTGAGTTGACAACCCCAAGAATCAGCTAAACAATGCAATTGTCAAACTGCGATCTTTGCCTCCTTTCAAGAGATTTTCTTACTATGTCTCTGATTGTATTTGAAGGGTGGATTCTGGAATCCCCGGCCCCTTCAGTATATATCCGTTGAGTGATTTGTAATGAGTTATTAATCTACCTTTATCTTTCAAAATATCAAATGATTTGAATGGCTTCTTCAAGCTTATGAGGTTTACTACTACATGTGAGAAAAGCACTTAACACCTGTTAAAAAAAATAACTAAATTTACTCTTCTAGCTGACCATGACAGCCCAGGTCATTGGGAGTCACTCAGGCCTCTGCTTACTATTGACTATTCTTAATTAAAGCATTTACTTTACTTTTCATCTTCTATCATTAGAGAATAATGACAAACATTGTCTGAACTTCTTACTGAGAGAAAGTATATCTAATCAGTTTGTTCTGGGAAAGTTTCCTGGTCAGAGCTAGAGCTTGACCAAATCCAATCTTGAAGAACCTGTGTATCTGTATGTGTGTGTGGGGGTGGGTGTGTGTCAGCACTCTTGTCACAGGATGTTGGGAGGTTTGTCACAAGAGGTTCGGATATCTTGACTCCTAATCTTCATTCATCATATCTGATCCTTTGGCCTTTAACTGTAAAATCCCCTACATACTTAATGGCATTAACCAGTCAAACTGACTTGTGTGGATCAGCATCCATCTGTGACTTTTTTTTAAAAACTTGTTGGTTTTCCCCAGGGTGATGAATAACAATGGATTATTTTGCAACAATGGGACTTTGTGTGTGTAACCTCATATTCAGTCAGTTACAAATCAGGAATAAAAGGGAAACAATAAAAAAAAAAAGGAAACAATACATTTTCAGACGACTGAGACAAATTTAAAAATATATAGACTTTTTTCAAGGGTGACAGTTTATTTCCATTTATTTTAAGTAATTTTTGGGGGATCGATAATTTGGCCTCATTGGGCGCAAGGTTAGAATACACTCTGACTGGTATGCCAATCCATCAAAGGGCACAATGCACACATGCTGTAATGTATATTTTCTGCAATAATCATAATTTCTCAAGGTGCCAATAATTCTGGAGCAGACTGCAGTTAGCCGTTCAGTTTTGACCTACAACAAGGGGCTCCAGCAAAGTCTCTGACTTTGAAATTATTATCTGTCATGTGAAAAATCTGTGTACACTATGACAAATCTCCTTGCAATGCCACACACTAGTGCAATGCCATACACTAGTGGAACCAATCACAAAACTTTAAATTACAACGCGATACACGGAAGGATGTTTGGTATTGGACTTTAACCAAGACAAAATACAAGACAAGCATTCTTTTAATGACAAAAGAGGAGCGATTTCACAGATATTCATAGATGGACACTCTCTGGTCTGATTATTGAAGTGACAACATGGCGTCTTAAAAAATTTAAGACAATGAAAACAGAATATTTCATAGAATATGTCTGGACAGAGAAGTATTTGCTTAGTCTGTAAGTTCAACACAGATGTATCTCATCTTTTCAGAGTCCATGGCCATTGTTGATAGCATGTTTAAAGCCATAATCTAATCATTCATTTAATGTATTATAGTATTAAAAGGTATTAGGTCATCCCATCCATACACATGTACAGTGGGACGAAATATTGTGCCTCCAGTATCATAATGACCCATTTCCGACAGTAGAGTGCATATGTACACAAGATTCTACAAAGTGCAAATAGTGAAACTGTACAGGAACAGCAATAATAATAAACACTTGGAAAAATCTATCTTAAAAATAAACTGTTAACACATGACAATTTTAAGTAATATTACCTTATTAATCTCTGCACTGTCTCCTTCAGGCCGATGAGGCTGATACCCTAACTGGCAAAGTGCTGCCATCAGGTCACCCAGGTGGCGAGTAAAGACCAGAGTGGCCAGGGACGACAGTGCAGCCACCTCAAGAAAAACGGTAGTGGTTATGAGAAGCCTGCGTTCACAGGGTGGGGCCACATCACGATGCACTGCTCCCTCCACAGCAACCCCAAACGCAGAGCGCAGAGCCAGACTCACCCCCACTCCAGGTACCAAGTATGGACACAGGCCCAGGGTGACAAGAAACTGTAGCACGGTGCCTAAGGTCTTCTGTTGAGCTACACTAAGGACATCCGGAGGTAATGGCGGAGCTGCCTCTGGAGCACAGGGGTTTGGAACAACAGGACTTGAGTCTCTGTTAAAAGCCTCCACCAGCCTGCTGAGGTGGCGCGACAAGCAGAGCAGCAGAAGGAGGCATTCCTGTACAAAGCTCCAGGTTAGGTCCTCAGTGTGAGCACAGAACCACTGTGTCTCGCTCCTCACTTCCTCCAGTAAACAGCGGGCATCCTCCAGCTCTCCGCCATCTAACATTCGCTTCAGTTCCAACTGGTTCCTCTGGAGCGCGGACACAAGCACTTCCTGTTGGGTTGTTTGTGCACCAGTCGAATTGGCTTCTGTTAAATAGATAAATAAATAAATACGGTCATATTAGCAAACTGGCACTAGTTTGACTGAACTGTACTACACAGATGTCACTATAGCTGGGTGGGAGGACCATGGAGAATTAATGTGCCAGATTAATCTAATAAATAATTACAGTTCAGTGAAAAGGTTTGCATCCCCTATGGAATCTGAATGAAAAAAGATCCTCTAGTTTACAATTTTTCCACAAGTAAAAACTTTCCAGAAAGTAAAAATGAAATGTGTCTGAATCTTACAACAAGAACTACCACTTAGGAGTTCAGAGGATATGAGAAACTGGAGGCAGTTACAGAGGCAAAGGCATGGCACCCAAATAAATATAGAATATTTATATAATACTCAGAAAAGAAAATGCTAAGCATGTAATTTAACACACACTATTTGGCTTTTGTCACATTTTGTAATAATAAAAGAATAAAGAACAACTACAGAAAACTGTAAGAGGTGTAATTGTGCTCAAGCTTGTTCAGTTATGACAGACAGTCAACTTCAGAATTACTAGCAAATCTCACAGAAAAAGAATATATATAATGAATAACACGTGTGGAGTTTTGTGTGTTCTCCCCAGGTCCATATGGGTTCCCTCTGAGGTCTCTGATTTCCTCCCACCTACCAAAAAAATGTCAGTAGGTAGATTGGCTACTCTAAATTGCCCCAGGTGTAAAGGTGTGTGTGCAGCATCCCATCCAGAGTATATTCCTGTATTGGGTCCAGTCTTCCTGGGATAGGCTTCAGATAAGTGGTAAGCAAAGCTGAATGAATTAACACATGCATTAAGTGATATTTCCACCTTAAACATAGCATGCCAAAACTAAACTATTAACTATCTTTTCAAACATAAAAATGTTTTAATGGCATTTTTATGTAATTTATCTGTAAAACACTTGTTTCAAAATTATTGGCACCCTTTCAAATAATAGCTGTGAAGTGCAGAACAGTCCAGAGCCTGTACTGTCTATAAAGGTTGGAGACTTTAGTCTTGGCCCACTCCTACATGCAGAAAATGTTAAGCTCCCAGTGTTTTCCCTAACATAAGAAAGATTGTTTTTGCGTAGCACCTTAAGCCGAATGAATGTAAAAAGGCATTTAGGCGACATATCAGAATTAATGTAAAAGCAACGGTGAGAGTTCTATGCGCTGACAAAAAAAAAATGCAGAGATGGAATGATCTCAAACGGAAAGGTAAGTTTCTCTGTACCATCAACTTGGGATGGTAGTCACAACCATCAACCCAGATAAGCATGTTGCAAGCCATCGATAAGGTTAACCTCAAAGTATAAATGAAGTATAACTAGGCAGTAATTCTTGTGGATGTTAATAAAAGCGATAGCAGACAGAGAAAATTTATAACTAATGTGGCCCATTTTACAACTAATGAAATTGCTAACTTACGCAAGATATTCATGTACTGAATTAAGTTACGTTAGCCAGCAAAGATAGTTAGTTGATGTTACATAAAGATACCTTGAGTGAAGTGTTGATATCTAACATGGTTTGGTTAGCTAAAAGAAGTTAGGTTATGTTCACATGTAACATCTTTTTCTGATTAAAACTGTTGGACAGAGCGTTTTTCCATATACATAAAAAAACAAAACAAAACAAAAAAAAACGCTATAACAAAATGCAGTTGAGAGTGACCCAAAAGAAGTCCAGGGCGTTTTTGAAGCACGGTCTAATCCATAGGATTATTATGTAAAATCTTTTTGCTTAAAAAAAAAAGATGTTACTTTTCTTTATGTCCTTTGGCTGCATTTTTAAAATAATTACATATGCATTTCAACATGTTTATTCTTCCTATGCATACAAGTTAGGTGGAGGGGGTCTCCCTTTAGTCTCCTCTTCAGGAGGTAAAGTGCTGCGCAAGTGGGTTAAGGTCTGGTGATTGATTTGGCCAGTCTAAAACCTTCCTCTTTTCCCCCTGATGAAGTCCTTTGTGGTGTTGGCGGTGCTTTTTGGGTCATTGTCTTGCTGCATGATGAAGTTCCTCCCAAATAGATTGGATGCATTTCTCTCTGACCTGGCTGACAGATTGTTTCTATAAACTTCTGAATTCATTCTGCTGCTACAATCATGAGTTACATCATCAATAAAGATTAGTGAGCCTGTTCCAGAAGCAGACAATTTTTTCAATTCAATTAAATTTTATTTGTATAGCGCTTTTTACAACGGTCATTTTCTCAAAGCAGCTTTACATAAATATATAAACATGGGATACAGATTTTAAATGTGTGAATTTATCCTTATTGAGTAAGCCGGTAGCGACGGTGGCAAGGAAAAACTCCCTAAAATGTTAAGAGGAAGAAACCTTGAGAGGAAACAGACTCAGAAGGGAACCCATCCACATCTGGGTAACAACGGACAGTGTGAAAGTAAAGGAAAGTTCAATATGGTTTTATATGAAGTCTGCTTGTTGAAATAGTCCACTGTTCAAAGGAGACCCGAGTGCAAAACTGCATGTGGTGACTGCAGTCCCAGGACCAAAGTAGCAACTGTAGTCCCAGCAACCACAGTGAGAATGTCCATCTGGAATTGGAGTTGATGAGAGCTCCATCCAGAGGTAGGGCATCCGAACGGATCCGGAGGTCCAGAGAGCAGAAAGGATCAGGATCACTTGCATCTCCATAAAATCATGTGTGTCTCGACAGAAGGAACGAGGGAGAGATTGTTAAGTAAGACTGTGCTTTGTGTTAAAGAAAGTCTACTCATTGTAAGCTTTAGTAAACAAATACGTTTTAAGCCAGGACTTAAACACTGAGACTGTGTCTGAGTCCCGAACACTAATAGGAAGGCTATTCCATGGAGGATCATAGAAAACTAAAAGTTTGCTTAGATACTGCGGCGCAAGACCGTTTAGTGCTTTATAGGTCAATAATAGTATTTTATAATTAATGCGTGATTTCACTGGGAGCCAATGCAGTGTGGATAAGATCGGGGTGATGTGGTCGTATCTTCTGGTTCTAGTTAGGACTCCTGCAGCTGCATTCTGGACTAACTGGAACTTGTTTATGCTCCTACTGGAACATCCAGACAGTAAGGCATTACATTAATCTAGTCTAGAGGTGACGAAAGCATGAACTAATATTTCTGCATCATGTAGTGACATTATATTTCTTATCTTAGAAATATTTCTGAGATGAAAGAAGGCTATCCTAGTAATATTATCTACATGAGCTTCGAATGAAAGACTGGAGTCAATAATCACACGAAGGTCTTTAACTGGTGCACATAATGAAACAGAGAGACCATCCAGAGTAACTATGTGATCAGAAAGGTTATTTCTAGCCACTCGTGGTCCAAGTAAAAGTACTTCTGTCTTATCATAATTAAGTAAGAGGAAGTTAATAAGCATCTACCGTCTAATGTCTTTTACACATTCCTCAACTAAGCAGTCATGCAAGCCCAAGTCATGACACTTCCATACTTGACTGATGAGCTTCTATGTTTTGGATCATGAGCAGATCCTTTCATTCTCCACACTTTGGCCTTTTCATCACTTTGGTAGAGGTTACTGGACTTTACTGGCTCATCTCTGTATTTCTTTGCAAATTCTTATGATTATTACTGCTGATGAGTGGTTTGCATCTTGTGGTATGGACTCTATATTTCTGTACTTGAAGTCTTCTTCGAATGGTGGATTGTGATAACTTCACCCCTGCCCTGTGGAGGATGTTGGTGATGTCTTTGACTGTTTTTTTTTTTTTTTTTCACAGCAACGTTTCTGTCATCAGTTGCTGTTGTTTTCCTTGACTGATCTGTTCCACGTCTGTTGCTCAGTACACCAGTGGTTTCTTTCTTTTTCAGGACATTCCAAATTGTTGTATCGGCTATGCCCAATACTTTTGAGTTGAGAGTTTCCCTCTTTTCTCCCACATACTGTTGTTTGGTCTTCATGCAGATTTTATCCATTTTTACCAATAAATGCAGTCTTCAAAGGCAAAACCTGGGGCTCAAACAAAGAGTAGACATTCAGAGCTATTAATTCTTTAAAACAATTAATTTAACAGGGCACACCTGGGCAGCAAGAAATACATATCAGTCACGTGCTCCAATAATGGGGGGAGGGGGGATTCTGATATATCGTCTCATATTCATCTTTTG
Source organism: Ictalurus furcatus (assembly GCF_023375685.1). Taxonomy (NCBI): domain Eukaryota; kingdom Metazoa; phylum Chordata; class Actinopteri; order Siluriformes; family Ictaluridae; genus Ictalurus; species Ictalurus furcatus. Next base: position 11,766,076 of record NC_071258.1, read on the forward strand.
ATCTCAAACCCAAATGTCTTCACTGTATAGCAAAAAAAAGAATTGACTTTGCTGTTCCAATACTTTCAGAGAGTTATTGGTCAGTGATGTTATTTGCTCAAATAAATAGACTTTTGAATATAAATACAATAGGTGTTGCCAGCTTTCTTTCACAAATACTTTCCAAAAGAATGTGGAAAAAAATGTAACTTGAAATTTCCTTTGAATAATTTCAATCCCCCCCCCAAACCACCACCATCCCCTGGAGCCGAGACAGCACCTAAGCCCTCTGAAAACCTAGGGGAAAACCCTGGCTCCTTTATATTCCTAGTTAATTCGTGCATTTATTTTTTTGTGTTAACTTTGAAACTTGAAGGAGGAATCAAGTAAATTCTGCAATTCTGGAAAGTTCTTTTCTTGTCTCCTTCACCACCATCTTCACTATGCGGAGAGCCTGGAAAGCATTTCTAAGCTTTATAGTCATTTGAAACAAATTTTTTTATTGTGCTTAATAATATTTTTAATTGCTAATGTAGTTTTAAAATCCTGTATCTGCCAGTGTTAGGTCAACACTCATCTGTCTCTTTTTGTCTTGAACGCTCTTTGGATTGTGATGGATGACTAAGGGATTTTTTTGTGTGCGCAACCACATATTTGACTAAAGGCAATGGGGATTCTACAGTGTGTACTGAAAGTACATAATTCTACAGTACATGTACAATTTAATTTAGATTACAATTTGTATGTATTTATTTAAATGTATCTTTAGGGGTGTCACCCATTTTGTTTAAAGAACAATTGTTTGTTGTCTGTATCTATATTCAGTTGTATTGAGTAGTCCATACTCTGACCAAGTACAAGCATATTCAAACTCAAATCCTCCTTCACTACTGATTCAACCAAACGCTGTCACTGTCCATCTGAAGCATACTGTTTTGTAGATATGATTACATGAGATACATAATAAACAAGAAAAACAACACAATTAACATGCAACTAATAGCATTATAAGCTCTATCAACATACAGAAAGATATCTCTGCCCCAGTGGCAACTGGTGAGCTTTACACTTATTTGCAGTATTTACGAATTACAAAGATAAAATATGAAATACTTGTGTGTTAAACTGTTTCAGAAAGACTCAACTAACCATTAATGCAGTTCCAAGTGATTCCAATTGGTGCTGATACATTTACGTTTTAGATATCATTGTTTCAGTGGCAGTAGGTTACAGGGTTTTGCCCCTTTAAGAGATCTCTCAATCAGCATAATCAAACAAACGAAGAGCGCACTGTCCAGTGTACACCGAGATGTAAAACCCACCCACCCAACTTTGTATTAATGATGTATTAAAAGCCCATTGTCCAATGAGCATTCATCTGTGTGCCCATTAAAACACATCGCGCTTGAATCTCTCATAGGAGCCCATAGAACCATGGCATTTCTAGGTTTCTATCAGAGCTGTTTAAGAGGCTTCAAAGGATATTTTCATGCAGACTGCACTGTGCACCAAAAACAGTCTGCAATTAAATGAACAAACAGTGCAATATTGCAGGGAGATATTTGATTAGCTAAAATATTGAAGGTCACCAAGAGTGATGAATAACAGACAATTTGGTCAACATTTCATTGCCGCATTTTAATGAAATTTTAGGGGAAGTCGGACTTCCTGTTTTGTCATAAAGCAATCACCTGTGCTCTGACCACATACATTATAAGTTCATGACTAGGCTGAAATAAAAACCTAATACACTTTCAAGAATTTCATTATTTTATGACTTACATAAGCAGTTTATTTATTTATTAAGCCTTTTACTAATTTTTACACATTCAATACTCTCATCTAAATGAAAAATAGCCCTATATTTTTTACCACTAGAGGCCCTAATCCCACTGCTTATGTGTAGATGAATGAAAAGAACTTGATCTATACAGGCTGGACAATGTAGTGAGATATTTATCAACATTTCCAAATGTTTATTGCTTACTCCTGTAAGATGGTAGAGCTGTGTGGAAGCAGAGGTTCTACTAGAACTACTACAGAACTTACACTGCTCACCTTCTTTCAAAACGGAAAGAAAAAACAATTCAATTTCATGGGTTCCTGTATGCCTTGTAACACTGTACATGAAAGAAGGAAAGCGAATTAAACAAACGAATGCTTTCGAGTTGTAATAACAAGTCCTAATTGTAACAAGAATCTTTAACACATCTTCGATGAACCGTTGCAGTGTGTGTGTGTGTGTGGTGGAGGCTAAAAAAAACCGCATAAAATCTCCATCATGGAGGTAAAATAAATAAATAAAGGGAACTGGTACAATATTTGCATGTTTGATTTCAGCAGACAGAATCACTTACCTCGAATAGGTTTGGTAAGGATGCTCAGTGCAGTTATAAGCGCCGTAGTCATGTTTGTCAACAACACGAGCGAAGCACATGTGAAACTGTGTCGCACGAATTAAGCGTCATGACTACGTAACTTCGCTAAGATGGGGGGAAAATACATAAGCCAAAAGTCATAAACATAAGTGTTGATCCAAACCACATTTACGCCTGTGAAAATGGCAATATAAATAAATAAAGAAATAAAATGTATATAAATAAATAAATAAATAAAAAGGGGAAGACCCCATACTTGTTAGTATGTGAGTGTATGGAAATGGATAAGGAATCATCGTTTATTTCTTAAACGGCATACTATGTTTTTAAATAAAGTATTTTATTAAAGTATACATGTGGTGGTATAGATAGAGTTTGTGGTAGTTTGTGGTAGTATGTGATTTGTATGTAGCTTTTATTCTATATTAGTTTATTTTTTTTATTACTTTAATTCCATCCTTATCTCTAACTGTGTTGGGAAAATGTTTCACTACCCCCACCATGGTAGTAAAGTTACGCATTACATAATTCTAAAAATATTCATCTATTGCCTAAGTGGACATAAGCAATATTTTCAGTCCTGCATGACAAAAATATTTTAATCTAATTCAGAGATTATTTAGCACAGTTCTGTGGAGGCATATGTCAGGTTGGATATCTTTATTAGATTAATAGATGACATATTTGAATGTCACACCATAATTAAAAGCATTTACATTTACACCATATTTAAAAGCATTTAGCAAATCGGTATAATACACATTAAATAAAATTACGTGCAGACTATTAGTTAAACAAACAATATAAAATAACAAATAAAATAACAAAAAAAATAAAAACTTTCAAACAAACTTCAAAAACAGAAGTTGAATAATTTAAATAAATAGTCAATAAATTATCACATAAATAAGAGGAAAAAATATATAGTAGTGTATGTACAACAATGTACCCAACTGCAATTTTGATTGCATAGTAAATTTATGCTAAAAACGCAGCTTATGGAACATAAGTATAGCACGTAGTGCTGTTTACACACACACACAAAAAAAACTAATCTTAACAATTTTGCATTTTAAAACAAACACAACCTTACATGAGACACGTCTCTACATTTTTTGTCTTGGTTAAATGATAACGCCTCTACAAGAGGTTATTGTCTGGGCACAGCGCATGTGCAGGCGACCGGGATAGTTTTATACACAACTTCGAAAGAGTATTTATCCGGATCAGAGGAACACGAGACCTTTTTCAGGAACATGACACTCTGCATCACGGGGATGGAGTTGTAGTCTGTGTTTTCGTAGCCGTCAATTATGCAGCCGGAACACAGACACTCGGCCACTTCATATGCTGAAGGGATCAGGTGATGATCAGTCTCAAATCTGGGGGGAAATAAAACATAACACCAGGTCAATGAATATACAGTACAATGCATAATATCTGTATAGGGATTTTTTTTCTCTCTCTCTTTCAAATAAACACTTAACATGATTAAGGATTCAAGCGAAAATATTAAATCATCATGCATCATACATATCACATGATGCATGATGTATCATGTCTTTCTGTTTTCATTTCCACACCGGACTTCCTTTATTCGGTATGAAGAGTCCCAATCAGAGCGAGTTTTTTTCCCCATTCTTTTTTCTTCCTCTGATATAATTTGTTTAGTTTTGTTTAGTTTCACACTGAACATAGTTACATAATCTTAAAAAATGAAGAAAACACTGATGTGGTGGGCTATTTTTGGTCAGAAATAACTGTGTGGAAATCACAAAAAAAATCATCTGAGCACAGAGAACACAGAGATAAACACATGCTCAAATAATTATATAAATAACCTGATGATGATGATTATTATTATTATTGTTATATTTATTATTATTATTATTATTTACCATCATCATCATCGTCATTATTATTATTAATATTATTATGGATTAACATTATATGTACCACATCCAGCTTTAATTTCGACTATTTACCTTCTGCATTTGGGTCAATTCAGAGAAGAATGTCTCTCACACTCTCTCTCCCTCTCCCTCTGTCATGCTCTCACTCACTTTCTCTTTCTCTTACACTCACTCACTCTTTCCCTCACTCTTTCACTCTCTCTCTCACACTCGTTCTCTGTCACTCTCTCTCTCTCACACACACACACACTCTCACACTCTCTCACTTTCTCTCACACTCACTCTTTCTCTTACACTCTCACACACTTTGTCACTCACTCGCTCTTTCTTTCACACTCACTCTCCCTCTGTCACGCTCTCTCACTCACTCTTTCTCTCACACTCTCTCACTCACTCTTTCTCTCACACTCGCTCACTCTTTCACCCTCTCTCTCACGTTTTCTGTCACTCACTCTCTCAGTCACTCACTTTCTCTTTTTCTCTCACACACACTCTCTCATTCTCCCTCTCTCTCTCTCACTCTCTTTCTCTCTCACACTCACTCACTCTTTCTCTCACACTCACTCTTTCTCTCTCACACTCACTCGCTCGCTCTTTCTCTCACACACTCTCTTTCTCTCACCGGTTGTTCTGGCCTGACACAAATGTGGTGTTCTCACCTGCTTAAACTAACAGGCCAATCATACCAGTTTTCCTTGGTCCTATTCCAAGTGACTTCTAACGAGTTTGGATTGTGATTCAGCTCTGAATCGACCCAACCACACACGCATTTCCTGTCGAGCTGCTACACTGAGCCAGAACACAAACAACAAACAAAAACACTAAATAAACCCTGGCTGCGATACACAAAAGAATTTAAAGGTAATCATCTCTAGGTTATAATTATCCAGCAGCCTAATTTATGTAGCGCCGTTGCTGTGACAAAGTAAACTAAACTACCTGTCGAAAGATCCGGTCGTATTAGTGTTTCTGCGCATGCGCGCTGAGCCTTTGCGCGTCCATAAAATCACGCTTCTTCATATATTATATAAAACATATCGGCATATGCTACCTGTAACTTTCTTTCTACTGGAAAGCATTTTCTGATCAAATTAGACAGCAGGACACACACTACTCCTACGTGTGCTTTTGTTTTACGAAGATTTACCATTTCTACGCACACTTGCCAAATGTATGTTTACCTTTTATTATCATCATCATCATTATTATTATTATTATTATTATTTTTTTTTTTTTTATTTTATTTTTTTTATTATTATTATTCTGCCACCGTATTTCTGACCAGTGAATGAGGCTTGTGTGAGGAGTGTGTTTTCAGATGTACATGCCCCCTGCCAACGTCTTGCCTTTTGGTTTATTGAATTACGTGCAGTGTAAAACTAAACCAAACCAAATCACAATTCAAAACAAACCAAATCAACTGAACTCCGATTAGGATGAATAGACGAGAACGCGCAACATGCTTTCTGTCTTTAAGGCTACCAAACGGAGCGATGTGCAATGATACTTGCAATATTTAACCCTTTAGTTTAGAAATCGGACTAGATTCCCTGGCCGGAAAAGCAACCTCAGCCACTGTTTGCACGTAGTGAAAATGGGAAAGGTAATAACTACATCCGGCGTAAAACATGCGCCAGAATCAATATGCGGATGGATGATCAGCTGTGGGAGCAGTTTAGGAAATGAGACTCACCTTGATCGCCAAGGAGACAGCGACCGGTTCTTCAGATCAGATGAGAAGACCCAGTGTGTGAAATCGGAACAGGACGGGGAGGATACAGCATGTACAGCTCTGTGTTCAGTGTGTCTGCCCGTCCTCCGCAGTAATCTCTTTGCCTGCATCTCCAGTTCATCTCGAGTCAAACAGCCTTTATGCTTCTGTACTGCCAGAGCATCCGTGAGGAAAAGGAGTAAAACTCCCACTATCAGAGAAGACTGGAAAAGAATGACAGCATGATCCATCTAAAATTCAACATAATTACTATGTTTCATTCGAAGTTTATACCTGTTCAAATAATAAATACATCTCCTAAGGGCATTATCAGTCATGTTGCACTAAAGGAATAATAATAAATAAATAAATAAAAAATCACTAGATTATAGGCTACTGTACTTACCCACATGTTTAGTTTGGCCTGTTAGTCCACATCAAATTGCTGAGTGATCCACAGCTATAAGTAGTCGAGCAATATATCGTCTCATTTGGGAAAATCCAAAGAATGAGGAAATGGAAATAAAATACTTACTTCAGTTTCCTCTTCCCCTCCACCCCCCCAAAACATAGCTCAGTTACAATAGCGCAGCATTGATGACTGTTTATCTATTTATTTATTAGACAAGGAAATGACTAGAATGGTAATTGCATGTGAAATATGTTCATTTGGAGGAAAAAAAGGACATTTTTTAATATATCCTTTATGTTTTTATTATTCAGTGTTGTCACCTTCAAAACTTTTACATTGTTGTTTTTTTTTACATTACTGTTGCAATTGCAACAAGTCATGAAGCTGAATTAATGTTAAAAACTTTACAATTATTCTCAAAAGGGAATTAAAGATTCATTTAGGTGAACTCAAACCAAAATCAGTAGCCTAGCTCTGGGCTACTGGTTAGATGTCTAGATTACTTGCGATGGGTGTATTTTGATATACGTGTACCACATCTTGATCACCTGTAGTGATTTGTTGTTTGATATTAGGTTTTTAATATTTCCTATGGTTACCCCATTCTGCCATCCCTCATCCTCAGATGGCACCTCAGTGTGTTTCCTTATGGCTTCAAATTATTCCCCCATTACACATTGGCCTTATCAAAAGCCTCCGCAAATCCCTAGGTAGAATTTCTTACCCACATTTATAGAGAAGAGAAGATAAGATAAGAGGAGACCAACTTTACTGATCCCGAAGGAAATTCTTGTATTGTTCTGTGCTAAGGAAACATTTGATGTCCACTCCAACTGATAAACCAAGTAGTAGATCTGTTGTATTTATTTCTAAGCGCATCCTTGGTATTTTCTAGATCGTCTTGGCAATTTTCCAGAACAGGGTTATGGAAAGCACAGCAAACTGTATTAATCAATAACATCCTGGCTGCTTGCTCTCACAACCAAACAGGGAATTTGGTGATTTTCCCACTGGCTCTCATCTAAATTCTGATGATACACACAGTAGATAACACATGCTCCAACATTCCCAGTTCCTCATCAGCATTTTCAGGCTACAGTGGCATACTTTCACTAGATAGAAATTTCTTATTAATTCACCTTCTTACATTGACTAACTGCAGGCTTAATACCATAAACCACCCATTTAAGAGATTTAATCACTTTATTTGTTGGCGGTTGAAGTGTAGTCATTCACTGTTTTTTAGCCTAACTATTCATTTGCATACTTTCCATGGATAAACAAACACGAAAAGTCAAGTAAGGATCCTCTTTATCAAAATAGTTTATTTAGAAGCTTTCTCTGTCACAAAAAGCAAGATATTATTCTTCCCTATCGCAGAGTGTCCCAAAGACAAACTCTCGCACTCATCTAAAAATAAGGAACAAAATAAAATACAGTTTTTACTTGAAGAGCTAGGGGAACGAAAACCAATGCAATCTTATAAAAGCAATACATCACATCACTGTCATTTGTTCTCTAGTTTTATACACTTTAAGAGGTGCGTTTCCTCAACTGGCTTATAATATTTGTACACAGTCAAACAGAAGACGGTCAGGAAATGCTTAACATACAGAACTGGAAAGAGTTCATTGGTTAAGATGGGAACACTGGAACCTAGAGGTCTTCAGAGTGTCAAAACTTTAGCTAGCCAGGAAGTGTGTGCACAAAAGCAGTCACCCTTAGTAAGGCAGTCCTTCTTGATGATCAAAATCTTTAGTCTTGGATCAAAAGACTATGATACAGACTATTAACAAAAAGTGAATAAGAGGGAGAGAGAGCGAAATGGAGCGAGACAGAGGGAGAGAAAGAACTTAATAGTACATTTTTCTCAGCATAGAGACACTACAGTAAAGCTTCCAACTTCTTGCAATAACAGATTAAGAGTGAACTGTCACCCCACTACAATATCACATCAATATAAAATGTAGACAACCTCTCGCTGGGGGCGAAATGTGCGAATAATGTAGCAGCGGTCACCGTGAGCTACTTAGACGTCTGCGACTTTAAACACAATGACCGTTTTTTATCCACTTCTAAACAACGCTGGGTGTCCTCGGTGACTGATGGCTTGGAAACCAGATGTTGCAGGTTCTGGCCTATTCCTCACTTCCCCGGGATTTTAGCCCTTTTGCGGGCGATGGCATCTTCCACGGCCTTCAACTGCTTCAGCAGCTCTTCACGGCGGGAGAGAGTGCTGCTGGGTTTGCCTGAGCCTGAGCCTGGTGCAGGGGCTGGAGATTTACCAGCTGATGCTGCAAGACCTTTCCCAGAAGACTTGGGTGGTGGGGATTGGGGACGCTTCCTGGAGGAACAAAAACGCAACCATGAGTCATGAGGAAACAAAATTAGGTCTTTAAATTGTATTTAATCTTTGAACAAATATATACACACACCTTTGTTAAATACATACTCATTGAGTATTTTTTTCTGTGGTTAAGCAGAAAAAAAATTCTCAAGGAGGCACTCTACTAAAACTGGTATGCAGGATTTGTTAACTTTACACCAGCCTGCTAACTTTATAGTGCTTCTGCAATAAATGATGTTCTATCCATATCCATAATTATAGGAAGTGCCAACAATGTGAATAGAAGGTAGCTGTAGTGAAATTTTAATCCCGTCGCTGTAGTATCTGCTTCTCATCCCGATTGGTTGGAGGTTGGTCTGCATCACATCAATTTTTATCTCTTTACTGAACCTGTAATACCTCATAGATGAGAGTTGTCCTCTGGGGAAATATTTTATTGAAGCCGCCAGAATGTGAGAACCTTTACAAATGCTGTAAAGTGTTATGTACAGCTGTACTGATGCTAATGTAAGCAAACAAAGTGCTAAAATGTTCAGCAAAAATGTCTCATCTCAATAAAAATTACTTCAGAGTCTGAAATTCAGATATGTAACACTGCTGCACAATGTACAACTGTTTTCAGTTATATAAGCGCGTGCATGCTAATTTGACTCTGATGGGCAGAGATGCACACAAAATTTGAACAAAACCTGAGTGATGTGTTACCTAGCACAGCAACAGCTGAAACAAACACTGTGAGTGACACGGACTGGGCAGAGAGTGATAAGAGGTCTTACACTTCATAATAATCAGCCCCTTAAACCAAGCAGCACTCTCTGATGCAGTACAGTTAAGGAGCTACACAGGCAATTTTAAATTAACAATTTTTTTTAATGCACTTACTAAATAAGAAAAAAGAAAAAAGGGAAACCCTTTAGAAAGGCATTATTTGAAAAGCATTTTGTAACTATTTTAGGTACGAGGAAATATCAACACGGCTGACATTTAGGTCCTATCCAACAGTTCAAAAGCACAAACATATATATATATATATATATATATATATATATATATATATATATATATATATATATATATATATATATATATATATATATACACACACATACACACACACACACACACACACACACATATATATTCTATAGTATTATTTTCCATCAAAACCTGTGCAGCTAGAGGTTATATTCGTGACAAAGCATGTATGTAGCAGGAGGAGGAAGAAGAAAAAAAAAAAGAAGTGAAGTTACCCAAACAAAACAGGTATATTGTTTTTGCATTCAATTTCTTTGTCTTTGATGACCACTTCCCTCCTATACGGTGTGCGTCATCAGGTTTGTGCGTACTGTCCGTGCACACAGTGTATACATCCCTGGGGTTTCCCATTTTAATAATAATAATTAATAATAATAAGCCACTTTCTAAACAAAAGACTGGAGACTCAGCAAATATTTTCTTCAAACCATGATCGATGCAGAGCAGCATATCTTGAAATATCATGAAATTATCCAGGAAAGGAAAAAATGATTATTTATTATTATTGCATCCTTTCTGGTGACCTTGGGTCAACGGTTTTTTGATTTGTTTTGTTTTTTTAAACAAACGTTAAGGAAGAGACAAACTTTTCCCTACACTGGGAATTTTATAAAACAGCCACAATTAGGGTGCACAATCTGTGTGCAGTATTGTGCTTTTCTGGAAAACGCAGTCAAGCCAGGGGATAATGTTGGAATTGTAAATGAGATTAAAAATTAATTAATTTGTTATTGAGGAATAAAAGATCATAAACTGTAAAGTACAGAAGTTGACATGTGAAGCTGTTTTAGATGCAGTTGAAAGTTCTAGGAAGCCCATGAAAATCTGCTGATGTATAGAAGGGCTGTTAATTGTGAAATCAGCCCATATGGAAAGGAATTTACTGATTTAAGTAGAGAAGAAGGAACAAGAACAATGGAACCATTAAGCAAAAGCATTAGTACAAACCTGTCTCCCTGTGGAGGCATAGGCCGTGGGCCCTGACCTCTGGGCCGGTCCATTCTAGGTGAAAGTGGGGAACGTCCAGGCCTCCTGTCTCGACCTATAAAATATAAGATTAGATCATTTAGATAACCACCTCATCAACTGAAGTGTGGTGTTGTGTGGCCGGCCACTAAAATGAACTGAAACTGCTGACCAAGGTGATGTTTCTCCTAGGCAGGATTTCCTTCTGGAAATCCTCATTAACGAGCATACACATGCACGTGCCTGACAAACGCAATTTTACAGACTGGATTTCTACACTGGTTTTTCCTAGTAAAAGACCTTTATACATGGATGACGAGCAACCTCTCACCTCTATCAGGAGACAGTGCCATTCTCTTGTTGAGAGGAGATGTTGGTCTATCTTTGTCTGCAGGGAAGTACCTTTTTCTATTGCTTCTGTCTGCTTGTTGCTACATATGCAGGGGATGAAAAAAATAGGTGGTTGCTTGGTTGCTATTTAAATTAAAAAATAAATATAAAAACAATCTTATGGTAAGCAGCTACCTTGTTGAGTAAGGTGAGTTTGATGTCCTTATGTGAACCATACCCCCCTGCAGGACCCATAGGTGGTGCGTTCATCGGGTGCCCTCGGTTTCCAGGCGCAGATCTGGGCATGCCCGAGTCAGCTTTGGGTGGGATGCCAGACTGATCAACCCTTTTCCTTTCATTCCTTTCATCTTTAAAGGTCTCATCTTTCTTTGTGGGCTTTCCTACACAGAACACAATGCAACCTGTGAAGCAGCACACGTCAACAAACGGAGCTATCCATAAAAGCTGCTATTGTGTATTAGCTAACAAAATTCTGATCGGTTTCAGCGATATGACACTAATGATACTTTGAACACTGATTATTATCTTTAACAAAAGGTTATCTCAACCAAAATGGAGCTACAGTGTGCACCTAGGCTGGCCAAGTTTACAGTGGGGGAAATAAGTATTGGATGCGCCAACATTTTCCAGTAAACATATTTCCAATGAGGTTATTCACATGAAATTTTCACCAGACATCAGTATTAACTCAAGAATTCCGGAAAGATAAAGAATTCACACATTAAAGTCCATAAATGAAGTTATGTGAAATACAGAGGAATGACACAGGAAAAAAGAATGTTGACGTGTCCAGTACTTATTTCCCCCCACTGTATTCTGGAGATTTACCTCCATACAGGTTTAATTAAGAATTTAACAAACAGGTGTTGCAAGTAAAAATCTACATAAATCAAATCTCTCTTTAAAAGCAGTCTTGGCTAAGACCAAGTTAATTTAGACTTGTTTGGCTCCAGGACCAAAACTGGACAAAGTTTAAAAAGAAATCAGAGAGCACACAGAACTACATGCATCACATTATAGCATGACAGCATTGCATCTTTCATTGAGTGCAAGTATGTCAGTCTACTACCTCTGTCTTTATTGGCATCCCTGTCTCGTGGGAGTCCTCTCTCCTTGCGTATGTGACCTGGAGTGGGTGAATGGGAGCTAGCTGAGGACACAGGGCTGGCCAGGTCAGCATACATATCATCAGAATCAGCACTGCGCACTGAGCTGCTGCTGGAAGAGGCAGATGACACTGACGACACACTGCTCACTGACAGAGACCTGCAACATGAATGAACACACACCAAGTTATTTATCTGAGCGCCGAGTTATAGGGGACAAGTTGTATGTGCAGTGATTTTAGCAGTCTGCACCTGGACTTGTGGGATCCAGACTGAGAGCGAGAATGAGAGGCGGAAGAGGATCGAGACCTGGAGTGAGAGCTAGAGCCTGAAAAACTGCTGCAGCTGCCACTCACACTACCACTTAATGTCCTCCTGTGAGAGTGTGTGTGAGAGAGAGAGAGAGATAGAGATGGAGAGAAATGGTCAGAAACTCAATTACAGCTGTGAATTTGCTTCATCTGCAAAAATGTAAGAATTTGAAGACAGCATCAGTCTCTTGCTTCTTGCAAGGAAATGTGTATACACAAAAGAGCAGTGATCCACACTGCAGAAAACTGTACAAAACAATGTATGTGGGTAGAACATCTGAAACTGAGATAAACAGTCCAAATAACATCATCACATCCAAAGGCCCCATGTCAAGTCCAGTCCAATAGGGCAGTGGCTCAATGATTAAAGGATCTGGGCTATTGATCAAAAGGTCACAAGTTAAGCCAAAGCACAACCAATCTACCACTGTGGAGCCCTTAACCCTCTCTTCTCTGTTGTACTGTATTATGACCGAACCCATTCTCTGTCGCCAGTATCCTAACAAACTGTGATATGAAAAAGGGTTTCAGTGTACTGTACTTGTATATGTGAAAAGATTATATCTACATGAATTGTGCTCTGGGAGATGACATTTCTTTAATCACACACAGCAGTTGTACTTCATTTGTAATAGCGTAGTTCAAGTAATGTTATGAAATGTTGAAGAAAACCATTTAAGCAGCCTATTTATGTCAGAGCAAGCAACTCTGAGTCAGAGCCACATAAGCTTAGGTCCAAGTCAGATGTCAACTTACACTACCGATCAAAAGTTTGGAGACACTTGACTAAAATGTTTCTCATTATCTTAAAAATCTTTTGATCTGAAGGCATATGATCAAATGTTTGAAATCTGTGTTGTAGACAAAAATATAATCGTGCCAACATATTCGTTTCTTTCATTAGAAAACAAATGACTTGGAGCGAAATATTTTGAAAAGCAGCCAATAAGTGTCCAGTATAGGTGGGAACTCCTTTTATACTGTTTAAAAAGCATCTTAGGGAGATTCCTCAAGAAATCGGTTGAGAAAATGCCAAGAATACATTTCTGGAAATTCTAGGCAAAAAGGATGTCTACTTTGAAGATGCTAAAATACCAAATTATTTTGCTTTATTTTGGATTTATCATCACAGCATAATTCCCATAGTTCCATTTGTGTTATTCCAGAGTTTTGATGACTTTGTTATTATTCTAAAATGTGGGGAAAAAAAATTAAAATAAAATAAAGAATGAGTGTGTCTAAACCTTTGACCGGTAGTGTACATATTACAAAAATTGTGATATAGTCCCAGTAAAGGACTCAACTACCATGTGATTCCAGCTATGCATGATTACTTTTAAGTAATCACTCTTATTTGCAGATAATGACAGGGGATATTTTTATTAGAAAATGGAGAAGCAAAAAAAAAACCATTACTTTTAATGGCCTGAAGCCAATAGAATTTTGCACAAGGAAGGTAATGTGTGAAACTACCTACTGGGAAACAACATACAATAACTTTCCTGCTTTCTCAGGTCTAACTGATTATATATGATTTAATTTAATAAATTAATTTAATAGAAGTTTAAGAAGATGGGTGTAGAGACTATGGTCAGGATATGATCAGAATTCAAAATAATATATATAATAAATAATACATCTATAAATAACAATTATAATAATTTACATGATAAGTGTTCTAAACTAAAATACTAATAAAAATAAACTAAATAAACATTACTAAAAAAAAAAAAGAAAAAAAGTGAAAAGACAGACATGACAGTCATCATCATGGCATGGGACTCAGGACTTCCCTTAGGGAAGTCTCAGTCAAAGGTTATATGACACAGATAATTTGTCAACAAAAGCTCATTTATATCAGAGTTCAGGAAAGCCAGGAGAGACGTGTGATTTCCCCCCCAGAGTCCACCATAATTCCCACACAGGGTATTCCACATCTCACACTCCCACACACACACCTACATACACAAACAGACCTCTGTCTTTGCTGGATACTGACACTGGATTCATGCAAATGCATCCATAAATCACACAGTTCACACACACACAGAAAATTAGTTTGTGTTTCCCCTTTCAATTTGCAATTCCATCCAATTTGCAAATTATTCAAATCAGTTAATGAAAAGATGTTTCAAAAAGTGTCAAAGTAAATACGGATTCTGTGCCTTTGTGTCAGCTTCTCATTCTCTACCTACCCACCCACTCAAACAAACAAAAACACACACACACTCTACCTGCGAGGATCCTGTGGCTGTCGGTCTTTCCTGCGGCCCTCCCTCACAGTGGGTGGTTTTGCCGGTTCTCTTGGTGCAGCTGGTCTGCCCACATCACGGAGGTTGGGGGGTTTAACTCCTTCCACTGTAGTTTTCAGAGGTTTGCCTGGCAATGAGGGACTGGGCATCTTCTTGGAGGGGCCCTTGTCCCTGCGAGGGGGGGGCAGTGTACCTGGCTTCAGCGGGTGGCTTAAGGAGGAGAACAGACTTTTGTTTGTGTTTGCATGCAGTAAACAAACATGTTGCTTGGCAGTGCTGCTAGTTCCAAAGAGATTTCAGCAGGGACTTTACCTAGGCTTATTGATATGCCTGAATTGGTTAACTGATACATATTCAAAGTGGTTGATACGTCTTTTTTAGTCCCAAGCTAGCTAGCAAACCCTCGCAAATCCAAGTTTTGTTTTTTTTTAATTCAGTGGTACCATTAGACTAATTACTCTAAGCAAAGTGTGATAGAGTGTGAGTAATATGTCTATAAATGAGTTAGTGTGTATGAATGTATTAGGTGCATAGTAATAGTGGTGTGTATATGTACCCCTTCACTGGTCCAGGAGGCTGCTCTGCTTTATTCTTGCCTGCGTTTCTCTGGGCGGAAGGTGTAGGGGAGGGAGATGATGAGTAGGATCTCGATCTTTAAAAAGGAAGAAAAAAAGGAGGAAAATTTGAAAAAGGGCAAAGTTAATAATAATAATAGTTTACCAAAAGTGTTTAACAGAGACCACATGCCTTGGAGCACTGGTTAAAGAAAAGCAATTTCCTGTATTATTATGGCAAAGGAAATTTCCTTTCCCATTAAGTAAATAAATAAATAAAAGAGTGAAATAAGAACAGGCAACCTGACCCTCCAGTGTACTGTATATTAGGTGCATTCATCTGTGTGTGTGTGTGTGCATGGATGGATGAGAGATTCTTGCCTGGAACGGCTGCCTGTAAAAGAGCTATGTTGGGAGGAGTGGGTGGAATAAGAGCTGAGAGATGAAGACCGTGACCTTGAGCGAGAGGAACCGGAACCTGTGTATGATGAAGACCGCGATGATGATCTGTGAAAATACCATTCAGTTAGTACTCAATTTCACTTAGTATCCATACCACAGCTCAAAATACAATGTGCAATTTAAGTGATAATATTAAACATTACCGCGATGTGTTAGAGAGTGACACAGATGAGCCTGAGGGCCTATGCCGCCTGCGTCCGCGGGTTGGAGACCCCATGAGGCCAGGTCTTCGTCTTGGAGACTTTGACCTGCGCCAGGGGTCCTTCCATTCATCTGGCCGTTTCACCATGGGCACTGTCTCCTTCTTTGGCTGCGACTCCATTGGCCCTCTTGAGAAAAGGAATGGGTATAGGGTAATTTTCAGGCTTTTGTTTGTCACTACATTTTCTGGGCAAATGCTGGTTGTGACCACAGGACAGAAGTGCTAAATCACAGTGATGCACATGCCACTTGACAAATGCACTGCTTTACAAACAACACAAGCCAAGGTTGTATTTCCAGAACCTTCCAGAGTTTCTCTGCTCGATTATACAAAATCATTCCCTTGCACCGAGCATGTGACAGTGACGTATATACACACTCCCACATACATAGTTGTGTTGAAGTTGTTTTTCCACATTCACCAAATTTATTTGAAAGGAACGCATCAAGATCACTGCCGCTAGCAGATACCAGTAACACATTGTTTGCAAGTTCGTCTAAGAAGAGATTGTTTATGTTAGGCAGTGATGAAGTAATAGCTCAGTTATTCTCCACACATTAGGGGAAATGATTACATTACATTGCAATGCTGGTTTTTGATAAAGAAACCGACAACAAGGAAAATTTGATAGATACTTTTGCATAATAACCATGGCTTCATGATTTTCCTGGGTAACATTTTACTTGAACATTAGGGTGTCATTAGAGTGATGTATCCATTTCACAAACTTACTTGGAAAGAATCTGTTGTTACAACAGATTATACCACATGCCATTTTTGTCATGTATTAGTAATGTTAATATGACAAACTTATACCACCAGATATAAATGGTCACAACAACATATGAATGCATGTGACATCATCCGGGGCATGTTTGTTAGTCTTATGACTCAGGACTCATGTATGGGTTACCTTAAATAAAAAAATAAATAATAAAATAAAATCGATAAGTGATAGTTCTGCCTTTTATGCCTTATTTTAAATTAATAATAATTAATTCCACAGTTCTGAAGGAAATGCAAATAAAAACTTCATTTCAGCAAGTTGTTTCACAGTAACTGGTCTCAAACAGGAAACTCATTAACACCAACTAAATTCTGAAGATTAAAGTAAGATTTCTTAACTTATTGAATGTTATTAATTCATATTAACATTGACTGAATTCTAAAAAAACAACAACAAAAAAAAAACACTCCTGTTTGTCTCACATTCACTCACCACAAACAAAAGCATTTCTACTTAATCACTGAACATCAAACTGGTAATATATAATATAAACTTTTAAATATTAACATTAACTGGATATGAAATATACTACTCTACAAATATATTTTTCTGTGCAATATACACTTTTTTGTCAAGTCATCTTCATTTAAATCTTTCAACGGTGTACTGGCCCTTTAATTCAGCTTGAGCAGTGCAACAAAAAAGAATTAGGCTCAACGCCGAAACTCCCGCTTCACTGCTGCAGCGTCCAGTATAAAATTTTAGCAGTGCAGGGCTTACAAACTGCAGTTTTGACATCATCTTTACACACAGCACGAAATCGATGTGTTTTTCCGCCCTCTTCTTATTGACAGGATATAATCGGCCCTTATCATCGGATGCTTTTAAACTACCGACCAATTGCCCGTAGTGTGAAGATTTCTAAAAATATGATTGTATCTCTGGTCCCTTAACAATGACTGCATCCTCAACAAGGAAGAAAATAAAGATGCAGGTTGTACTGTCTGTTTTATATCTGTTTAAAAAAAAAGTGATGTTGTGCTCATATTTAAGGGGAAGTCTGTTTAAAGGAAAAGGTCACGTCAGGATTTCCCCTTGTTCAAGCAAAAGGTTTTTTTTTAACTTTAGAAAAAGCTTCAGATTGCAATATAGGCATACAGGCAACTAATGACTTTAAGTCTCTCATCATGAAAGCATATCGAAAAGAATGCCGAGTGCCTTTGGGTCTCTTGAGAGGGAAATTCAGTTCAGCCAGCACTCACTGGCTAGAGAGAAATTCCTTTTGGGTTATGCAATCCAAAGGCAGGAAGCACACTGGTGCTAAAAATAGATGCAATGAACAGAGTTATTTTTAGAACCGAAAAGAATCGGTCATCAAACTTTCCTTGTTGTGAGTTTTGGTGCTGGAGGGGGTCATGTTTCAATTCAACCAGAGTTTTGTTTTGTGAGGTATTGCATTTCCAAAAAAGTGGCTTAGAATAAAGACTGCAATAAAAGCATAAACAAAAATGACAAAAAAGGGGATTGATAAAGATGTGTATATTTTAAAACAAGAAACATTGTTGGGAGTGCCACTGAAGTATGCTCGATTAGCAAACATTAACAGTCTATGCCACGTGTCATTTAAATAGTAATGCATTTGCCAATGCAATCCCTCTTATAGCAATAGGATCAAATATACTCACACTTTCACATTTCTCTGGACCGTAGAGGTAAACAGATTTATAAACTTCAGTCCAAATCGCTTTTTGAAAAAGCTAATTATATCTTTTTTTTAATGACTTAATGATTCTAGTTAATAATTTATTGTGATTGTATGAGCACTTAGTATGCTATAATCATACGAAGCTATTCACAAGCAGTCTATCAGAAGATCAAAGAAAAGTGCTGCTGTTCTGATGCTAAGACCTCACACTGTACATTTGAAATCATAGATTTAACACACAGTTGATAAATATCAGGCTAGGTTCGGGTATTTTATATTTATTTATTTTTAAAAGAAAATCCATTCAACCCTCACTGCTTCGGTATTTAGACTTCTTATTTCATCAGCAGCAGACGGAAAGCTCCACCCCCTGGGTTTATATTGCCATGAGGCTAAACTGGACCCAGTGAAACAGAGAGAGAGAGACAGGGCAAGTGCAGATGAATGCTGTCATCAGAAATGTATGTAATGTATTGAGTATGTGGGCATGCTAAGCAAAATAAAATACTAAGACCACCTTCAAACAGCAAGGGGATTCAAAGATTGACAAGGTCCATTTAAAACAATACTATCAAATTAAACACACCATAGCTTATGGGCTTATTTATTGTTAAAGAATGACCAGGCATAATCCCTAAACTTTGGAATTTTACATATTAAATGTTAACTTAGGAAAAGTGGCATCCAGTAACAGACTCTCATTGGATGGGCAAATCCAAAAAAGGAAACTAATAATCTATTCTGTTAATGCAACATTCAAGTAAATGTCACAACTCAGAATCTCGGACCTCCGATTAGGAAAAACCAAAGAAAACATACCGTCATACCGACACATTCACTAAATCTAGAACAATGACTGTATGGTTTAATTTTGAGGAAGATAATTACAACACTCATCACAGTAACCTGGCTAACTTGTTGCTAACAAAAGGTAAACAGGGAGGCGCCCATGGCATTTTACACACTTTGTAGACTTCATGAGAGCATTACAGGCACCTTGTCCACAATGAGAAAACGCAAACCAATTTCAGCCCAGACATTCTCTGGGTTAATTAAGACTAATCCAAAATTTAGGATTTAGGGCTGCAACAACTAATCGATAAAATCGATAATTAAAATAAACAACAACGTATTTGATTATGGATTAGTAGGGTCCATGACGTGACTGTGGATAACCCCCCGTCAGTGACATAACTTCACAATGGTGAAAAACACATTTCTATGAATAAAACATCTGAAACACAGCGGAGGTCACAGAGTGAGCTGTTGCAGGAAAAGTGCACGATCCAGGTTGTCCAAAACATGAGAATGTTTTATATTAAGTGCTTCAAACAAACTCGTAAGTGAATTAACGTGACTTGTCGTGTCAGACGCTGCGACAGATGCGTGTGCTGTTTAATGTGTTCCAGACAGGTTTTCTTCAGGGCAGAAATGACATTTTTACCTTTATATCCTTATCTGTAAATGTTAGAAATTCACACCAGTATTTCCATTTTACATAAAGACTCGTCCTGACAGCGAGTGAGTCTCCGTTAAACTTCACTGAATGAGTCCATGCATGCGCGTCAATCACACAGCGCGCAAAAGAAAGGAGGCGCAAGATATTTAGAAACAAAAGTAATTGTGTTTTTATGAGAGCAGTAACTGTAATGTAACATGTAACTGTATATAAAATGTATGAACTGTCATACATTTACAGAATAAAGTAACATGTTACTGTGTTCAGATGAGTGAATGTGTGTGTTACTGCAGAACATTCAACCTCTTACCAGTTGACACTGTGCTTTATGTTTTTCTTTTTTTAAGCAATTTTAATATAGTGATTTAACTTCTGCTTAAAGCTTGCGGACAATCAGTTTGTTTTTTTTAAAAATAATTTTAATATTTAAAAAGATTCTTTGCACAATGTATAGCATAGCCCACATAGATACATTTAATACCTTTTTCATAGCCTTCAAATTGCACACTGTTTGAGGGACACCATTGGGTAGAATGTGAAAACGTTTTTTTGTTTTTAAATACAGAAAATAAAAACTGGCCTTTTAAGCCAACTAATCAATTAATCAAAGAAATAATCAACAGATTAATCGATTAATAAAATAATTGTTAGTTGCAGCCATTCTTGGATTAAAAATAAATAAATAATCACTGCTGTTAACACTTAGCTCCTGTAAGTATTATTGGCAACTTGTCATCTGTGGTAAATTTCAGATGATAATAGGCACTGACCTAAATAGCATTTGGTAACTGGCGGTGCATTGGGAAGTTCCAGGTAGAATTAACTTGGTATCTCCTAACTCATTCATTAAAAAAATAGCAGCAAGGCTGTCACTTCCTTTCTACGCCTTTATTTCACCCGGGCTTATTGCCTCATATCAGTTACGCACACAAACAAAAGCCAGGAAACCTCCACTACTTCACAGTGATGATGTTATAACTGCACCTTTGTGACGTGGTACAGTGATGTAATTCGGGTAAGGAAGCAAAGAAAAGGACAAACATGTAAAGTTAAAGTACAGAATTACAAGATACACTATTTCAACAGTTAGCAACACTCAAAGGAAGAAATGCTCAAAGTTAACTTTAAAAACCCTGGAAATCAGCCCTGTTGTTTATGGAAAGGAGAAAAATGTAAAGGAGGAAACAGAAGGGAACCGAGAATATTTAGTAAAAGATCTTAAGAAAAGAAATATGCACGTACACACTTTTCTTTCAGTCCAGTCATTGATGACTGACTGATACACAGACAGCACAGTGTCAGCGAAACAGGTTAACGTGCCATTAACACAAACACTCTAGGTACATATCCAAATTTAGGACAGCATTAGGTCACAAATTCAATACACAATCCACTTTAATAGCTGTTTATTTTTGATTTCAGGAACATGAGACCATTCAAAGCTACAATAAAAAGTTCAAGTGGACACCTGTCTGCTTCCTCAAAGTGGTAATGTTCGGTCACACTATTTTCATAGCACAAGAAGCAATATGACAGTGTGATACTTAATAAATAGTTTATATAAGGAGTATTCAGCTAAAATTTATAAAAGGTCCGGTTACATAAATTCCTTATTGCTTATGTTATGTTTCATGTGTAGTGCTTCATGTAGTCACTTTTGACTAGTGCCATAGATTATGAACAGATGAGACATGTCTATTTAACAATCTATTTAAAATTAAGTGGGGGAGTATAAACACATACCTCTCCGTCCAATTGCCTTTAGACATGTTGTTTTTCATTGTTGATTTTTTGACTTTAATTTATTTATTCATTTTCATATGGTTCATTTACATGTGATTCATATTCAAGTGATTCATATTCAAGTGATTCATATTCAAGTGATTCATATTCAAGTGATTCATATTCAAGTGATTCATTTACTAATTTGCTTCTCTTTAAATCCAGTTTTAGACTGTGATATTACAAAGGTCTTTCCACATTATTACTTGCTACACCGTATGAGATAACCCCAGTAAAATTACTTGAATTCTATAATATAATTTGTTCACCATGTTAGGTTTAAATCCTCTAAAAACAGATTCTCAATTAAATAACATTACATCCTTCAAAGCATTGGCATGTTCCGCTTACTCTCACAATCCTCCAAACACCCACACACCCAAAGTCTCCATAAACAAATGAGACAGCAGTGTATCCTACAAAAACCGAACGTTGTCCACAATGTGAAAACAACTCCGAGAATAAGCTGGACTAACCAACAAAAGTACCAAGAATGATAAACAGTCTGCACACAATAATAAATATAACGTCCTTACATTTCAAAGACTTGTAACAAATAATATAACATTGTAGCACGTAAAGCCGAGGAGATAACACTAATAAAGTTAAATAAACAGAAACTCTAACCCGGTCAGAGCATCAAAACAGAAGCAAATTAATACAGAAGTAATTTTAAGAGGAGTAAGTCCACAAAATCTAGGCAAAGTAATGCAACGACAATATCTTCAATAAAAATCAGAATTCTGTAGAGCTGGAAGGCCGAGTGCAAAAAATAAAAATAATAGAAGAGCGAAAAAGACACCGCTGTGTAGGTGATGCAGTTCACCCCGATATCAAGAGTTTAACATAGTCTCCTGCTTCCTCCGCTGAAATAAGTCCTTCTGAACACCGTTATATGTAATGCGAAGCCGAGCCGTGTGAAGTATTCCATAGCGAGCGCCCTCAATACCACAAAGTTGACGCCGTACCTCGTTAAACGCGGCCCGGGCTGTCTTGGCTGTGTAGTGAGGGAAAACGGAGATGGTCAAATCCCTCGCTTTAATCCGCTGGATCTCTCTCGCACGGCGTAAAATGTCAACACAGTCACTGTGATAGTGGAATCTGCACACAATAGCTCGTGGTCATTCACCAGGCTTCGGCTGAAGGGTCCGGTGGGACCGGTCCAAAATCGGCTCCTTCTCCAGACCAAACGCTTCCTTTAACAAGGCCGCTACAGCAGCAGTCGTACAGGTGTCAGCACCCTCTGGATCTCCCACTATCCTAACGTTATTGCGCCGTGACCTCGACTCCAAATCCTCACATTTATTCTCTAATTGAGTCACGGTCGCAGTGAGAGACTCGATAGTAGTCTTCATATGAGCTATGTCATTGGTGCAACCGGAGAAAGCGTGCTCCATTTCCCCAACAGTACCTTTCAGTGTTGATATGGTAGCCTCGGTAACAAATTTATCACTAGCCAGCTGTGTCTTCACGGCCTGAAGGTCAAGCTGGATAGTAGACAGCGCTTCCCCGAGAATCTTCTGGAGCTCCTTTTTAAAAATATCGGCGATGTCCTTCCTCAGTAAAGCCAGCAACTCTAGCCTGAGTGCGGTGAAGTCAGGGTCACCGCTCGGCGACGCGGATACAGGGGGAGAAGGGGACTCGCTCACGGAGCGCACACTTGGCCTCAGTCATGTCTGAATGCTACCATGGGTTTTCGTGTTCTTTCCAGACATTTTAACGTACCACAAAGTTAAAATTGCAAACAAGGAAACAGAGTAGAATAAGTCAAAATATATTGTATGACCGAAAAGCACAAATTGATTACAGTTTTAATCGAAAACAGCAGGAGCCTCCAACTTTGCGTCCTACTCCATCGAATTCACCATTGTTGATTTTTTAACAAGTCCCCAGTTTGCTTACCAGACTAGATAGATTATACACACACACACACACATATATATATATATATATATATATATATATATATATATATATATATATATATATATATATATATATATATATATATATATATATATATATATACACACACACACACACACACACACATATATATACATATACACACACACACAGAAATCCATGAAAGTCTGTGAAACTGGCCTAATTTCACTAGATCAGTAGCTAGACTCTGCCCAGTGAACTTCAGTTAAAGAATTTGCATAAATGTAAGTGATAAACTGCAACAGAGTTTCTGCTACCGAAGCAGAGCTGGTTCTTGTTTACAGCCATTTCTCCTACGTTTATCAGCTCGTCTGCAGTATTTTGTCAAATACTCCTTTTGGTCTGCTGAAATACTTCCCTGGGTCCTCAAACAGTGAAAAAAAAAAACCATCAGTTGGGATGACTACAGCTTGACTATAATCAGATAGCAGAATGCAGCATGGCATCACATATGCATCAAGGGGAGATCTTACCCTCACAGCAATACAGCAAAACAGCAGAAACTGCTTAATCTAGTACAGAACTACAGACCTTTTCCTTTTTTTGTTTTGCACACACATACCCGAATGGAAACCTTAACTTGTAAATACTTCATTAAATTACATAGTATAAAAATCTAGGATACACTTGTCCACAGACTCATGTGCTGGCAAGGGGGACTTTAATCTGCACACAAATTAAATGTGCAGAGGTATAAATGACCTGACCAAGAAAAGAGCAACACAAGTGGATTAAATCACTTCCAGGCGTGCGTGCGTATGCACGCGCGCACACACACACACAGAGACAGACAGTTGCGTCAGATTAAGGCAGTTTCACCTGTGTGGTGTAACAAATTGCATCATTATATACTAGAGTCACTTCCTAGTGCATAACACCGAAATGACTACACATCAAACAGCAAATTCAGTATTGGTTCACTAACTCTGTTTTGTCAGTCAAGACATCCTGGGTGTCCAAAGTTTGCTTCCATCAATTAAATAAAGACAATTACCTTTATTAGTGCTACAACTACTACTTAATAAAATCAGTAATAAAAAGGTTTTTTTTTTAATTTCATTATATGCTGTGCGACATGTTATGTCACTTAATTTAGACAAATTATTTTTTTTTACTAAATACTTTATTTATGGAATGGAAAGTACCATCACCACAGGCACACTATGACCAAAGTACTCTAATGTATGGGAACACTTTATTACACTACTCTGCTGGTCTCATGACATAACTCATGTCTTTATGTGAGTAATAATTTGATTTGTAATCATTTGTGATCATTGTGCAAAGCGTGATGTCCCTGGTTGAATCATGCTGATTAACAGCTGTATCATGTTCCGGCCCTATAGTGAAACATCAACTTGGGGAATCATATGGAAGGTTGCAACTTGATGGATTGAAAAGGACTGAACATAGTTTTTTTTATAATTTCAAAACAATTCAGGAAGGATGTTTGTGCCCACTCTGTTCATGAGCATTGCTTGCCAGCACTGCTCTGCGCACTCATGTCGGCCAGCTCTATTAATAATATAACTACTTGTACATTAGTCAGTGCTGGGCAGTGAGTAGTGAAGATATTTGAATCAATTATCTAATAAGTAGCTCAATTATTTTTTTCAACGCTGTATTGTTGTTTAAGCATACAGAATATATACATTTTAATATATATTGTGTATGGTAAGAAATTTAAACAGCATTATTCACACACACACACAGTGTTGGTTGAAAATTTGTGAACCCTTTAGA
This sequence comes from Ictalurus furcatus, assembly GCF_023375685.1. NCBI lineage: Eukaryota > Metazoa > Chordata > Actinopteri > Siluriformes > Ictaluridae > Ictalurus > Ictalurus furcatus. The sequence continues at coordinate 11,791,418 of NC_071258.1, forward strand.
ATTGCATATATATTGACCTAAAGAAATCAACAGATTTTCACACAAGTCCTAAAAGTAGACAATGAAAACCCAGTTAAACAAAGGAGACAAATATTACATATTACATACAATATTACATATCTGTGAGTGGCAAAAGTATGTGAACCTCTAGGATTAGCAGTTAAATTGAATGTGAAATTAGAATCAGCTGTTTTCAATGAATGGTTATGACAAATCACGGGTTGAGTGACCGTCCTGTTTTATTTAAAGAAGAGGGATCTATCAGAGTCTTATCTTGTTTGTGAAAGTGCATCATGGCACGAGCAAATTAAGATGTTTGAGGACTTCAGAAAAAGAGTTGTTGATACTCATCAGGCTGGAAAAGGTTAAAAAACCATCTCTAAAGAGTTTGGACTCGACCAATCCAATCAGGCCGATTGTGTAAATTGAGGAAATACAAGACCATTGCTACTGTCTCCAGGAGTGTTCTACCAACAATCACTCCAAGAGCAAAATGTGTAACAGTCCACAAGGACAGAAAGGAACCCAGGGTAACTTCTAAGCAACTAAAGGCCCCTCACATTGTTTAGTGTTAATGTTTATGAGTCCACCATCTGGAGAACACTGAACAACAAATGGTGTGTTGCAGATAACGTAGAAAAGCCAGAAGGAAAATGTTTTGTGGATGAATGAGAACAGTTTATTTATTTATTGTTCTTTTAATGCCATGCCAGAATCAGTGGCAATTTTCATGGCAAGATCAAGGTAGGTAAAGCAGGGCATTCCAGTAATTCTTACAGCATTACAACAATAAAATCTTACAACATTTCAGCAGCGTCAAGAGCAGCAGCAGCAGCAGCTATATAAGGGCCTTCACTTTAATATTCAATAAGAACTCCAGGATTTTTCCTGGTGAGACATTTTGGAAGAATTCTCAATATGTATTTTGCGTAAAAGCGTTGTCTAGTATTGTTAAGGGCAGGGCAGGCCATTAGTATATGTTCAACATGTGATTCCTGTAAAACAAGAATGATTGTTGGAGGTTCTCCACCGTTCAGTAGGAAAGCATGTGTACGTCTTGAGTATCCAATATGGCATTTTGTGTATATGGTCTGATCATGTCTAGTTTCAAAGGGGAAATTAAGGAATCGTCGTTTGTTTATAACAGGGTCGATTTTGTGTAGGTTGTTATGAACGCACAGGTCCCATTCCATTCGCCACTTTTTGGAGATGTACGAGTTTATTATTGGTTTAAGATCTGATGGTGGGATTTAACAATCTGTCATTCTCAATTTGAGGGCTTCCTCAGCAGCAATGTCTGCTTGTTTGTTGCCAAACAGTCCCATATGGTCTGGTATCCAGAAAAAAAAAGGACGTTGAAATTTTGTCTCAGTAAAGAATCCACTTTAACGAGGATGCTGGCAATTATGGGATGTTCGTTATTTAAAGATACATGTGCTTGGAGGGAAGATTTTGAGTCTGTACAGATTAAAAAGTGCCAGTTGTACGTGCTCTCTACCTGCTCTAGGGCTAGGAGCAAAGCACTGGCCTCAGCTGTGAAAATTGAGCTTTGTCCAAGAATACAAATACCAAGTCACTGTTGTCCGAACCCTACTGCTGCAGACACACTATTGTCCCTCTTGGATCCGTCTGTATTTACGGGTTTATGAAGTCGGAAACGGCATCTTGGCGTGGGTCACCATCTTCTTATATTGGGTCAGATACATTACGGTGTTTGGTTTCTATATATTCCAGGGTGGTATAGGGCATGTATGTGTCTGTGCTAGGATGTCCAAGTTAATATCCCTGTTCTCTAGGTGGGGTTATATGCGGATCCCAAAAATAACTATTGTACATAGGTCTGGCTTCATACAGTTGTAGATATTGAGGGTGCAGGGCTCCAGCCAAAAAAAAAAAAAAAAATCTAGGAGCCATTGGCTCCTAAAACCAAAATATTTAGGTGCCAAATCAAATTTTCAAGAGCCAAAATATAGTGATGTCATATGATGATGTTAAATGGCTACCTCACACTGCCTTTTCTTTCCCTTCTGTACTGTCTGCCTTTGTTTACTCGGCCTCCCATAGTTTACACAATGTATTCTTTACATACGCTAAATGTGCAATGTTCAGTACATCATATTGGATCATATTACCTGTATCAATATCATGTGTCTCTGATACATCCATACCAGTCTTCTTCATCAGTAGAATTTGAGACCTAAACTTTGTAAATGGTATTTCTTCCACTGCAATCATGTAGGCTGCATTGAATTTTATTTTCAATTCCCTCATCTCTTTTTCTGCGACTTTATCACTAGCACGTTGCACTGCTTTCACAATTGGGGGTGGCACGAGGGGCAGACCTAGCAATGACACAATCCCTGGCGTTCTTATGTTTTTTACTGTCACCATGCTTCTTCATGGTTTCTTTTTTAAAATGACTGAACCGGTAATGTACTCTGTTTTACCAGCAATATCGTGTCCTGCTTTAGCACAAAAGGTGCAGTACATTTTCCCATAGTCATAACGTAACCAGGCAAACTCTTGTAGCCAAGCTGATTTAAACTGTCTTGTCAGGATGGGAGCCGCAGGGACAGGAGAAGAAGACTCAACTCACGGCGCTTGGCTGTTATCATCGGTAAAAGATTGCACACCAATTGAAATGGGCTGGGATGACTCAAATGTCACTTGAGAACTTTCACCGGTCAAGTTGGTCTCAACATCGTCGGCATCTGATGTAGAGGAGGCAGGGTTTGGACGGGCAGGGAATGAGAAAGTCTGATATTTTTTTGTTTGCACATTTCGTTTTCTTGTCAGCTGGCTAATGTTAGTTAAGTACGCAGTTAGCTAGCCTACATATAACGTATAAATTCACACTCCAACAAACTAAAACATCAAACTAAATTAAACACCTTTAATAAAGCTGAGACTTCCAACTTTTTAACCCGATAAACGTGACCTTAAACCTGTTTCAGTTCATCTATACAGTCGACGCTTCAAACACTGCAGGACAAGAGTACAGAGTTTATTTTTTGGAAACCATACAGGAGTACACGCGATAGGGCAGGCAGACACAGAGGCAAGAGGAGATGAGAGTTCAGTAGCCTAACACAACAAGACGTATGGTAATTTCTGTTTAATTTGTTTTTAAATTTTGTTTGTGGGTAATGGTGGATACTGGTGACTGGCAGAAAAAACATGGTCGCAAAATTAAAAAGTTAGTCGCGTTGGCGACCATTTTAGTCGCCATCTGGAGCCCTGGGGTGGAAAACTGGAGAATAAGCTGGATTATTTTGGTCTGCTGATGAATGAGATCAGAATAAAACATTTTGGTTTAAATTAGAAGCATTATGTTTGGAGAAAGGAAAACACTGCATACCACAATAAGAACCTCATCCCATATGTGAAACATGGCGGTGGTAGTATCATGGTTTGGGCCTGTTTTGCAGCATCCGACAGCTTGCCATAATTAATGAAACAAGAAATACTGAATTAGGACATCTGTCCATGAACTGAATCTCAAGAGAAAGTGGGTCATGGAGCAAGACAACATCCCTAAGAACAAAAGTCGTTCTACCAAAGAGAGGTTAAAAAAGAATAAAGTTGATGTTTTGAAATGGTCAAGTCAAAGTCCTGCCCTTAACCCAACAGAAATGTTGTTGAAGGACCTGAAGCAAGAATTTCATATGAGGAAACACACCAACATCCCAGAGTTGAAGCCGTTCTGTACTGAGGAATGGGCTAAAATTCCTCCAAGCCGATGTGCAGGACTGATCAACAGTTACCAGAATCGTTTAGTTGCAGTTATTGCTGCACAAGGGGAATCGCACCAGATAATCTAGCAAAGGTTCACATACTTTGGCCACTCACAGATATGTAATGTTGGATCATTTTCCTCAATAAAGCATGAAGTATAATATTTTTGTCTCTTTTGTTTAATTGGGTTCTCTTTATCTACTTTTAGGACTTGTATGAAAATCTGATGTTTTAGGTATTTAGATCAGTTAAAGACTCAGATTCAGATACAAGCATACACATTACGGAAACCAGTGGCAATTCTGAGAAGGGTGTAAGGCTAATACACTTCCCGTTTAGTATCCCTGGCATGGTGCATTTAAAAAAAAAAAAAATGAAGAGGGCATCTCCTTTTCTCAATACCTGCAATTACATATTGAAACCGGACCCTTTCTCTTCTACAGCAATGATTGCCAAGGTGTAGGCTAACAGTGAAACAGGACAATGTCACGCAAAGTCAGAGGTACAAACATTGCTAGCAAGAAAATCCCAGGAGGCATAGAAAAAAAAAACCCAAAACAAACATGATGTTGCCACACCAGCAAAGTACCAACTGTATTATGCAACATAAGTGCAGTCCTGTCTGTAGTTCAGTCTACCATGTAATGTCTGACAAAGCAACAAGCTATAATGACAATAATTTTAAGATAGATAGTTTCTGTTGATCAGCTGACTAAATTTATATTAAACGCATTTGCAGTGTGTTAATTAAAAAAAACAAAAAGTTTTTTACTAATGTGGAAGAAACTGGATTTAAAATCAGATCTTAAGATGCATTATGCTGGTACGACAGGAACAGAGAAACAGGGAAAAGGCCGAGAAATGGAGCTTACCTGGGTGGCATACTGATAGGCGAACGAGGTTTAAGAGGCTTGTCCTTTTCTTCTTTCTTCTCACGTGGTTCCCTTAACGGCCGCTCTCTGGGTCTCCCTTCTTTCTCGTCACGTTTCAGTCGGTCTCGCTCCCACTCTTCCTTTTTACGCAACCGCTCTTTTTCACGCTCCCGCTCTCGCTCCCGCTCCCGCTCCCTCTGCCTGCGCTCTCGCTCGCGGTGGTCTCGCTCACGCTCCCTCTCTCTGTGCCGCTCACGGGGATCTCTTTCTCGATCCTGAAACAAACATACCCGCACATGCTGATTAAAACACGTATACTCAAGGAGAAGATAGAGTTTACAAAATTTAATCTTGGGACTGTTAAGCCATTCGTTTTCAGCCATCCACTCTCATACTTTTGCTAGAAGCCGAGCATTTTTTTTGTTTTGGATGTATAAACTTACACTGTAGTGGTATGGCAGAGGGGTCTCTGTGTACTGCACTCTGAAGTTCTCATACTGGCCACCTCTCCAGAAAGCCTCCATTTCATAGTCATAATAAGGATCACCATATGGGTCACTGTAACACGGAGGGTTCAAACTAGTTGAAAGCAGAAGAGAACTAAACAGTGATTTAAATTACATAAAAATGTGAGACATTACTGTAGTAATAGTAGCATTAGACATATAAAACCATTACAGTAATTTAGAATGGTCAACAAAATGCTTACCCATATACAGGGTCTCGGAATTCTACTTCACTGCAATGTGAAAAAATTTAAAATAAGGAATGAAAATCATTCAGAGAATTTGAGAACATGGAAATGTCTTGTGACAAACAAAATTTACTACACACCACTGCACAGCTTTCACACACAAAATAAACAAAAAAAAGAAAAGAAAAAATGTTAAATATTTAACAGAACATGACATTATGTACAACCAGGTTATGGTTCTGGGGATTAAACAGGTTTGTCTACTGTCTAATGCACTTTGACCAAGTTTTGCTATGAAACTGACTGACACATTTCAGCCATTTACTAAATCAGACAAGGCAAGACAAGGTCGTAAATAATTGTTTAAATTTGGATAAAAAGTCTGTTATGATATTTTTTCGTAGTTCGAGAAAATAGGAGTTTTGCATGACCCTGGTGATCTCAAAAGTCCCGAACTAAAAAAATCCTTTCCAAGTGTTAAATATTTAGCTTATCAAGTGGTTAATTTTTTACTGAATCAGTCAAAGCTCCAGTGTTTACAATTGGAATAGGATGTACACTAAATCAACAACACTGGCTAAGCAAGGCCTGCTAATAAAGATTAAACTCTGAGGTTTCATACCCAGGATCTCTGATTTCCCTGGTAATGCGATAGCCTCGTTCCCTGAAGAAGTCGTTTTCTTTGTCGAATTCCCATTCATCTTCACCAATGGTAACATTGAAGCGTTTTTCCTCAAAGTCAGGCTCCTGTTCTTTGCGTATTGTGGCTTTCTTTAATACCTGAGGCAACCAAGGTGTTAAATTAGCATCAAAAACATCCCCCACACAATATTTCTCACAATAAAATAAACTCCATAATTAACGGACTACTCAACAACCTATGCTGTATAAAGAGAGGATACACTGTACTATAAAATGATGTTACACAAACACAACAGCATTTTTAGCATGATATCTCAAAAGAGCTAAATGGGGGAAAAACCTAAAACCACTACACAAACTGCATAAATACTTTGAACAGTTACAGAAAGTCCAACCATCATCACTTAAGAGGTGATCACTACAATAGCTCTGAAATACCCTGTAGGACATCTGACTCGGATTAGGGTTTTCACAAGATTGGCATGTACCTCTTTGGCATGTCGGAGACCTCTTTCCCAGGCACTCTCCACAGGAGGCTCCGTGGGCAGGGGGGGAGGAGGCAACTCCTCTACAGGAGGACCGGTCTAAAGGAGAACCCAAAGTTCACACACACACAGGCACTTTATACAAAAATAATTGGATAAAATTCATCCAACACATCTGTATTCACCAGGCAATAATCTGATTCTGTTCCAAATACAAATGAAAGGTTTATTGTTTATGCTCTCGTTCTAATATGCTAATTTTTCTATAGTAACAGCTCATTCAAAGGGATGGGGTGGATGCGCCAAATACTCCAAGCAAAATAATAAACACTTTGTTAAATGGAGCATTTGACAAACTTAAAGACTATTTAACAAAGAGAAATGAATCACTCTGCAGAGGTATCTCAAGTATCAAGGCTTTGTAACAGTCAGTAAGTTTTCTGCCAGACAAAGACATTTTTTTCCATCACCATAAAAAGAGTCAGAAAAAAAAGGGGAAAAAGAAAAGCTGGTGTGGGAGAGACTATTTATAATGTAAATGATAAATTTAAAGTCTTGGACATTAAATGTAACTACAAACGGTTAAAAACATGACACTATTACTCTTATTAAAATTAATATTGTAACTGTTGTCAAAATGCAGCTGTACGTTTACATGGACAATACTCCGATATTAACCCTATTAAAACAACACTGATTAAGAAACTACCATGTAAACAGCGATTATTGATGACCTTAATCCGGCTAAAGTCATACTCGAAGTAAACACAAATCAAATTAAGACGTGGAGTATTCCTATTTAAGTCACATTATCGATGTGCATTACAGACATGTACACACCTTAATTATTAATGTCGTGTGGGAGTTTTTGCCGCTTTTTGCTACAGGACACATACACACATCAAGTGCTGTTTGACGGCAAACAAGAGAGCATGGCTGCGTCCGCACCGAACACAGCCCATGGCTTCAAGCAGTCGTCTATTTGCACGTATAGCATGACAAATAATTAACTGCACTTGAACCTTTCGTAAAATTAAAAATAAAACACCCAAAACTGTATATGATACCATAACAAAGACGAACTGTATATTGATACGTGAAATTCTGGAGGGAACGTCGGACGGGGTCGCATCGGGACGTAATGACGTGTGCCGTTACTCGATCCATGTTCTAGAACATGTAAAACGGGAACATGAAAGGAACAGTCTAAAAGCAACTCATGTAAACACCTTAATCACAACAGTGTCAATAAAAATAAGGTCAATAATTAGATTACTGCTGTCCATGTAAAGGTACTCACTGTCTTGCTGCATGTTAAACTTTCTCCTGATTAATTCGGATGCATTTCAGACAAAGCGTTCCTTAAACTTCTGAATTCATTCTGCTGCAACCATCATGAGTTACATCATCAATAATGATTAGTGAGCCTGTTCCAGAAGTAGTCACGCAATCCCAAACCATGACACTACCTCCACCATGTTTCACAGATGAGCGTGCATGTTTTGGTTCATGAGCAGATCCTTTCTTTCTCCAGCCTTTGGCTTTTCCATTACTTTGGTAGAGGTTAATCTTGGTTTCAGAACTTTTGTGGCTCATCTCTGTATTTCTTTTCAAATTCCAATCTGGCTTTAAGATTCTTATTGCTGACGAGTGGTTTACATCTTGTGGTATGGCCTCTACATCTCGGCTCTCGAAGTCTTATTCGAATGGTGGATTGTGCTACAGTCTTCACAGATGAAAGTGAAGGCTAAAACCAAGAGTAGATGTTCAGTGCTATTTACTGTTTAAACAATCAATCTAACAGGACATACCTGGGTAACAAAAACCACCTGTCACATGTTTTTGCTCACCAACAAACTGGGTGGTCTGACACAAAATGTGTTATCTTCTATATCATTTAATACATCTACATATAAATAACAGGAAATAAAAGTTGAAATAATAAACTCTCTTCTCATACTATTCTCAAACAGGGGCAGTGGTGGCTTGACAGTTAAGGCTCTGGGTTACAAATCAGAAGGGTTGGGGTTCAAGCCCCAGCACTGCCAGGCTGCCACTGTTGGGCCCTTGAGCAAGGCCCTTAACCCTCTCTGCTCCAGGGGTGCTGTATCATGGCTGACCCTGCACTCTGACCACAGGTTCCAAACATGCTGGGACATGCGAAAAATACATTACAGCACGGTGAAATTATTTATGTGACTAATAAAGACTCATTATCATCATCATCATCATCATTATTATTAAACCAACTGTCTTCAGTCTACAGCAAAATCAAATGATCTTTCTGTTCCAATAGTTTCGGACAGGATCGTACATTCAAAAAGTCTGTCCATGAGGTTTAAAAAACAAACAAACAAAAAAACAAAAACAAACAAAAAACCCCTGCAGCATTTTGTCCAAAACAAAAATGACCTGACATTATTGGCAACAGCTGCATGCAAATAAAGAGGTGTACATTACACTGTGTGTGTATTTTCAGCACAGCCAGTGGCGTCGATACCCTGCCATGATCTCAAATAAAACCTGATAAATTGACATTTGTCTTACTTGTTAAGAATGCATACACAGCTGCAACTATTTTTTTTTAAATTAATATTATCATGCATTAGGGGTTTGTGAAGTTCAATTAATATGGAAAAATAATACTTTAAACTTGTATTTGTAAGCACAGCACACTGAATTTAAATAATTTCACTCAAACATTGTGGGAAAAAAAAAGGTAAAGTGGGTGGGGACAGTTATTTGATCATACCAGAACACTAGACTGAATACATGGGTGAATTACAACATAATTAAAATCAATTAGCGAGTAATGCTCAATTTACATATCATCATTATCCATTATCTGACAGAATCTGTGTCATTATACTATAATTATATAATCATCGGGGAAGTACAGGCTACAAAGCTCAAATCTATGACGCTTAAGACATAACTATTTGCGTCATTTTCATTGTCCGTGGAGTTACTACTGATTGCTGAAATTAGCTTATCATGATGGCATTATCAATGTGTAACTTAAACACGCCCATTGCCTGTTCATGAGGTGAAAAGAACTATGGTGGCAATAACTAGCAATCTCATACCCAGGGGTTGGAGGGCATGAGTGGGTGAGGGCCTCCACCTCCAGGAGGAGCTCCATTTGGAGAAAAGGGGTCTGGCTTGGAGATGAGGGAGTAGTTGCCTTTGTCGTTGACTCCTGGGTGGATAAATCTACAGATCATGCCCCAAGTGCAGTTACCTATCAGACACAGAAAAATCAAGTTTCATTTTAATACCACTGTTGAGCTGAATGTTTAAAACGTTTTATATACATGTTTATAAAAGTTCAATCTTTTAGGCAAATTTCACAGGCCTTGAACCAAAATGAATAAGTCTACATTTCAGCAATCGCTGTACAATAGCGCCCCCTTGTGCACAGCCATCCCCACTCCCCCCCCACCACCACACCACAGTAGTACCTTAGTACCATCTTAGCCCATATTCATGATGTAAAAATACATAAAATTAAAATCTAATATGTGTGATATGAAACAGCTGTGTCTCAAAACAAAATTTTCTATACAGCAAAAATAACCATTGCCTGAACATGTAGTTTGGATTTCCATTTTCAATTGATTAAATCATTCAACATGATAAAAGCACTATAATAAAATCTTAATCTTGACAGTTTTAGTGTGTAGATTTTGTGTGACCCATTCACCTGTAACGAAGCACAAAATCTGTGCATTAAAATGTAACAAGGTTACATTAAAAGATCTTGTATGGTAGCACTACTTGTATTGTTCTCCGCTTGACATATCGCTTTGCTTGTATTTCCTCATTTGCAAGTCGCTTTGGATAAAAGCGTCTGCTAAATGAATAAATGTAACAAGATTGAGGGTGGTTGGCTTTCACTTGTGTGACTCTCAAGCCCAATCTGCTGTTAGCCTGTTGTGCTGTCAGAGGCAAATAGCTCTCTGTAGCTGTATGAATCCTACATTCTCCACTACTCGCACGGTGATTGCTTTAGCTTGGATTGAATCAGCAAGGAAAAGCTGCCTGAATGCAGCAGGAGTTTGCTGTGTGCGCATGTATATGGTGCTTCGGGTTTTTGTCAGTTTTTAAAGAGACTGACACAAAGGAGGATGTCAGATATTTGACCAGTATAAGCACCGGTGTATTGTACAGTACATACATATGGCATATACAACACACTAATAAGTCTAGCTACAACTCATTACCTGACTCAATACCCTATTATTACACCACAATAGACGTGCTTTAGAAGCAAAAATAATAGAACAAAATCCTCCTTTCATCTGACTTTACAACATTTTAAATCAGCAACTTCAGAGCCTACCTTTCATAAAGAACCTGCATATAGGTCTGGGTCTGATTTTTCTGTCTGTGGGGTCCTTTACTTCACCTTCCTCAAGATCATCATCCTGAAACAGACCACAGAAATATGCAGTGAAAAATCAGGTATTTTCAAGGAAATAAATGCTTGTTTGGTTGTTCCAAAACTACTCAAGTTTCAAAGAACTATGCATTTGAAAGTGAAATAAAAAAAAGCACATCCGAAGGCTATAATTTAACATAATGCACTCTCTCTCACACACACATATATAAATATATATACACACACATTTATAAATGTGTGTATATATATATAAATATATATACACACACACACACATTCATAAATGTGTGTATATTACATACACACACACATATACACACACACACACACACACACATATATATTATATATATATATATATAATATATACATACATACATACATACAGTATCTCACAAAAGTGAGTACACTCCTCACATTTTTTGTGAATATTTGATTATATCTTTTAATGTGACAACACTGAAGAAATGACACTTTGCTACAATGTAAAGTAGTGAGTGTATAGCTTGTGTAACAGTGTAAATTTGCTGTCCCCTCAAAATAATTCAACACACAGCCATTAATGTCTAAACCGCTGGCAACAAAAGTGAGTACACCCCTAAGTGAAAATGTCCAAATTGGGCCCAAAGTGTCAATATTTTGTGTGGCCACCATTATTTTCCATCACTGCCTTAACCCTCTTGGGCATGGAGTTCACCAGAGCTTCACAGGTTGCCACTGGAGTCCTCTTCCACTCCTCCATGACGACATCACGGAGCTGGTGGATGTTAGAAACCTTGTGCTCCTCCACCTTCCGTTTGAGGATGCCCCACAGATGCTCAATAGGGTTTAGGTCTAGAGACATGCTTGGCCAGTCCCATCACCTTCACCCTCAGCTTCTTCAGCAAGGCAGTGGTCGTCTTGGAGGTGTGTTTTGGATTGTTGTCATGCTGGAATACATGCTGGGATCATGCTCTGCTTCAGTATGTCACAGTACATGTTGGCATTCATGGTTCCCTCAATGAACTGTAGCTCCCCAGTGCCGGCAGCACTCATGCAGCCCCAGACTATGACACTCCCACGACCATGCTTGTGTGGTGTATGGTCTGAGCACTGACAGGCTGACCCCCCACCCCTTCAACCTCTGCAGCAATGCTGGCAGCACTCATACGTCTATTTCCCAAAGACAACCTCTGGATACGACGCTGAGCACGTACACAACTTCTTTGGTCGACCATGGCGAGGCCTGTTCTGAGTGGAACCTGTTCTGTTAAACTGCTGTATGGTCTTGGCCACCATGCTACAGCTCAGTGACAGGGTCTTGGCAATCTTCTTATAGCCTAGGCCATCTTTATGTAGAGCAACAATTCCTTTTTCAGATCCTCAGAGAGTTCTTTGCCATGAGGTGCCACGTTGAACTTCCAGTGACCAGTATGAGGGAGTGTGAGAGCGATGACACCAAATTTAACACATCTGCTCCCCATTCACACCTAAGACCTTGTAACACTAACAAGTCACATGACACTGGGGAAGGAAAATGACTAATTGGGCCCAATTTGGACATTTTCACTTTGGACATTTCACTGTTGTCACATGAAAAGATATAATCAAATATTTACAAAAATGTGAGGGGTGTACTCACTTTTGTGAGATACTGTATGATATATATTTGTGTGTGTGTATATATATTATATTATATTATATATATATATATATATATATATATATATATATATATATATATATATATATAAGGGATGCACCGAATGTTCAGCAACCGAAATTAGCCCAAAAAAAAAAAAAAAAAAAAAAAAAAAAAAAAAAAAAAAAAAAGAGAAAAAAAGGGCATTTTCGGTGTTCGGCCGAATAAGTGAAAACGCAGACTAAATTTGACCGAACAATGACTTGTTTGATGACGCGACCAAATAGCCTTGCAACCAAAGTGAGACGCGCGAATGTCACGACCTCGATGAGGGGGTGCGTGCATGCGTAAGCTGTGGACACGTGCGTTTGTTTTGTTTCTGTTCCGGAGCATGTTTCTGTCACATCCTGAGACGTAAGGGAGTAGAGTACGGAAGCAGGTAAAGACGTATTCATTTAAGGGCAGGCAGACAAATCCTATATCTACTATAATACTCTGTGAGGTGTACAGGGACGCGAGCGGTATATATCCCGAATATAATCAGCCGCATATAACCAAATAGAACCATTTTTTGCACTCTTGTCAATGCAGTTTTTAGTTTTAGGCTACAGAGTGTTACATTCTTTCAGCAGTCAGTTATAGGCCTAACATAGGCTATTCAAGGGGGGCTCAAAGATGACCACATAAAAATATTTTTATTTTACTAATTTATTTACTTAAAGTTATATTGTGCCTTGTTGGTAGCTTATGCCTGCTGGAATGGAAAAAAAAATGTTCAGTGTTAAATAAATATTTTGAAATTGTAGTTTTTGCAATTGATTTTTTTCTTTGAAAAGCAAGACAAAATAGTAAAAAGCACATTTTGACTATTTCATTTATGCAATGGTGAAAAAAATAGCAAAATAAATGGAAAAAACGTGTTCGGTATTCGGCCAAGTTTTTCATTATATACGGTTTCGGCCAAGAATTTTCATTTCGGTGCATCCCTAATTCTACATACATACATACATACATACATACATACATACATACATATAAATAAATAAATAACATATTTTAAAAATGATGTCTTCCAATGTAATATAAAAACTAAGAAAAATAATATGAATAAGACAATAATGAGCGTTTATGTGGAACAATAAAAGTATAAAAAGTAAAAAGTGAGAAACAAGTAGAACAAAAGAAAACATGGGGTGTCAAATTTCCCCACTTCTGTTGAACGTGCTGAGGTCGAAAATGACGAAATTACCACTTAGGATGCGTTACATTTTACATAAACTTGTTCATCCGACTCTTCAAAGCAGTACCAATTCCATATCTCTGAAGCGATATTTGACCCTTCCATTGCTATGAGCGCAGTCTTAGGTGAAGTGCTGCCTGTTGTACTGGTGTTTATTTTATTGTTTGTTTTTACACCTAAGTGTGCAGAGTTTGGGAGTAGTGCAGGCTGTAAAACACGTTTATCAGGTTAAGAAGGCTGTGCTTTACCTTTGTATTGGTTTAAATTTTTAAAATAGCATTTATGGATGTTTTAATAAAACTTTTGAGATTTTTGAAAATCGCATTAAAACATTCAACCAAATTAAGCATGAAATTCGACTAGCACTACTCTGGCCCTATTTGGATCGATTCCAAAATCTAATCAGTTCACATTTTGGTTACAATAATAATTCCATACAAGTTTTATAAAAACATTCATTCAAACAATTCTGTGATACTGTACCTACAAGAATCTCAGATGGAGACACATAATAGACAGATATATAAGCTGCGTTTACATTGACTACAATAATCCACTCTTAACCCGATTAAGACCATACTTTGATTAAGAAACTACCATGTAAACAGGAATTTTTACTTACCTTAATCTAATTAAGGTCATACTCGAATTAAGCTCTAATCGAATTAAGACAGGTGGAGTACTCCTATTTTAGTCGCATTATGGAAGTGTATTACAGACATGTAAACACCTTAATCACATAATGAACGTCGTGTGAGTTTTCACCGCATTTTGCGATAGGACACGATCACACACGGCAGTTCTCAACATTTTATGGCAAACAAGAGAGTTCGGCTGCGTCCCAAACCGCATACTTGCCTACTATAGGCCTGTAGTGGGGAAAAATACATGTATCTCGGCTACTATATAGACAGTAAGTACGTGGTTTGAGATGCAGCCCACAGCTTCAAGTTTCAGCTTTCAGTTGTCTATTAGCACGTATAGCATGACAAATAATTAACTGCACTTAAAGCGTTCGTAAAAAAGTTAAATAAAAACACCCAAAACTGTATACGGTACCATAACAAAGATGATTTGTATGTTGATGCGTGAAATTCTGGAGGGATGTCGGACGGCATGGCGCGGTGACGTAATGACGCGGGTCATTAATCTAATTATGTTCTATAACATGTAAAACGGGAACATGAAAGGAGTATTCTAAAAGCGACTCATGTAAACACCTTAATCACATTATTATCTTAATCAGAGTACAGTCAATAATTAGATTACTGCTGTCCATGTAAACATCGTCATAGATATAACCAGAAAACATAACACCTGTCACAGAGACAAAACAACAACATTGTCAAGTCTGCAGAATCAAGTATAGGACTTTACAGCATGTGACTAACAAGTCAAATGAATGACAAACCAGCATCGACTCATCTTTATCGAATCTTCAACTGGCCAGTTTCACTCTGATCTAGTGCCCTTGGCAGCCTCGGATTCCGATTCTTGACTAACAGTAGTCCCATCCACCTCAAGGTTCAACATGTTCTGAGATGCTTTTCTGCTCACCACAGATGTAAAGAGTGGCTATTTTAGATATTGTCTGCCATGAACATTATTTGTAGCTCTTAACCTGTATCTGCATGATTTTGTGTGTTATGCTGCTGCCACATGATTGGCTGACTTGCATGAATGAGCATGAGTACAGGGGTTCCAATTAAAGTGGTTGGTGAGAGTATAGGACATTTTACATTTACAAAAGAGAAGAATAGATCAAAAAAATTATTGAATTGTATTGTAGGAGACAGAATGAAAATAAGCAAAGTACTTGATGCTGGAAGAATTTCACTGTTTACACTGTACTTCATCAATACACAGGGGTATTGATCAGCAGTCATGATCACAAATCAGCAGTCATGGCACACATGTTTGGGCAATTCATTTTTTAACACTGCCTACTGAATATCGTAAAAAAAGCTTACATCTGATACGTCTGTTTAAACTTAATGTGTTTCATGGTGGTGCGACATACCTTGATGCTCTAACTATAAAGTTCTACGACCTTCTGAATTATACACATCAGCCAAATGCACCATCTGGCTTTTGTTGTATTTTTTGGGGGGAATTTTACTAGGGAGAGGGCACAAATATGATGTTCAACATGTCATTTACCCATTCATTTCCCATGGTCTGCAGCAATGCCCTTTACCACCTAACTAGCTCTCCAAGCGTTATTATACTACAGCTGCAACAACTAATTCATAACACGCTAGAGCGGCAATAACTAATTTAGCAGCAATAAAATCGTCAACAAATCTCTATCAATTAGTTGGTCTGCAGGTGGCACGGTGCATGTTTACTCATCGCATTACTTCTCTTGCGAAAACACGCATCGGAGAGTAAACACTGAAGTTTTGTCTCAAATGACGTACTGTACCCTAACACTATGCGTACTGCAGTCTAGTGTACGAATTTTAGAAGGGAAGTATTGTCTTAAATGGAACATGAGCGTTTTTTTTTACAACAGGAACTGGAAGTATAAGCCGTTTCCCAGACGATGGCACATGACGTAAAACGCACGTAACGCGACGTCACTAGTTGTGGCAGAATACCCAGAGTCAAGGTTACCTTTTATGCCCAACATGACCTCAGGTCACCATCAGATGGAGGCATAACTGTCAAGTGACACCAAAAAAAAAAAAAAAAAAAAGGGTGCAACCCAGGTCCTCTAAGGCAGGAGAGCAAATGTAGTGTAGAAGATTGTAACCTTCAAACTTTACAAAGTGGAGCTTGTGTAGCACGGAAGCACAAAAGTGACGCACGAGCAGCACAAACTTCTGATTATATCCAAAATGCTCCACTGTGTGCAAGGGGTTGGGCAAACGGGTGCGAGTTGCTTAAGAGGTTTAGTTTAAAATTAAGTTTATGGTCATTAGATGCTATTTTTGTGCACTTGCAGTGTAAATTCTGTCGTTTATTGTAACAGGAGTGATCTGCTGGTAACGAGACCACATTGCTCATCACTCACAATGTAGATGCGGTGATAAACAGCGTAGCGAGTAAGATCTGTAATGTCTAATTAAAACAGTACGATCAAAGTAAACAGAAGTAAAATAGTATATCTAAAGGCAATGAGTAACAGAAACCATAAGGTGTAGTGCAAGTGAGATTAATATAACATTATTAATAATAATGAATATATATTAATTATTTAAAGAATATGTTTGTGTGTATGTGTTTACAAGGCCAGTGGGCTAGCCTAACATCAGGGGATCTGTTTGGCACAGCCACAATTTCTTTCTAATTTAACCTCTAAAACATACATCAATATAATATCAGGACACTTACGTCAATCTCTCCTTCATCAATCTCGCCATCATCTTCATCTTTCTTTTTATCACGAAAAGACTCCCTCCTACCCCCCTCTTGTCCTCTTGGCACTTCAGATTTTTTACACTGAGCATCAGGAGGCAAGATCAGTTTCCTCTCCTTCTTTCTCTTCTTATCCTCCTCATCTTTTTCCTCCTCATCTTCATCCCCATCCTCTGTGGCAGGCCCCTTCTCCGTATCCTCTTCCTCTGGCGCGGCTGTGCTAGGCTCCTCTGGCACTTCCTCGTCATAGTCAAGCTCGTGCTCGTCCAAATCTCTGGACACGGAGGGCGAATCCTGCTTCAGATCGCTGACTACCATGAGCCTCCTTTGTCTCCTTTCCTCTTCATCATCGTCCTCTTCATCCAGATCTTGGCCACACAAGCTGGACCTGGCAGTCACCACTGCTCCATCATCCTCATCTTCCTGCCTGACATATTCCTGCTCTCCATCAGCAGGGGTGAACGGCCGGTCCAGCTCTGGCGAATCAGGGTCTGGTGATCTGGGTGTCTCCAGGATCTCTTCCTCTCCTTCTGGTTCAGCTGATCGGCTCATGCGTTGCCTGCATTCCAGCAGGGCACTCTCCTGCAGGTGGACCCTTCCACCTCTATCCATTCTGCCATCTTCTAGATCAGAAATGTCCTCTTGAGCCCCACCAACCAACTCAACCTGCTCTTCATCATCAAAATCGGAGTCTGCGTCTCCTTCTTCTCCATCATTCAGTAACTCGCTATCAGAAACCCCGTTGCCTTCCTCTGCAGGGGACTCCGGCGACTCCAGAAGTTCACTGTCAGAGAAGCCTTTTTCCTCCTCATCAGGGGATTGTGGAGACTGAGTGGGGCTCTCAGGGGTATCCATCAGTATACAACCTGCCATTAATAATATTCAAATATATGCAATTAGTTTCTCTCTCTCACACACACACAGAATAAACATCCCTGATGATTAACTTATAATGGGCTGGTTTTTCTGGACAGTGTTTAGAGGTTGGCAATTTTCAGAGTCTGATTGCTGCAAGCAAGATTTATCTAAACCCTTGAAAGAAATCCAGCCAGAATGATCTGCACATTAATCGTTATAAATATGAAATGATCTTCAGTGGCATCCAATATTTATTTTGTAAGGAAATGCTGAGTTGGCTTTTTTTCAGTTTAAACTTTCATCAACATGTTCGTCTGTTTTCACTTTAGTTAACAGATTCCTACATGCCATTCGAACTACCTGCTGATAGTGTTATCAGTGGGATTTAGCCCTTGCTTCATCAAGGCCTAAAGAAAGTAATGCAGCAGGGCTTTCCTCTTTTAGTATGTCCAGCTCTCTTGTCTTCTCATCTGTACACTCTGCTCAAACAGATCAGGTTCCAAGGCTTCAACTTTTATGCCAATATTGTCGTCAACACCATCATGCTCAACATCATACAGTTATGCGAAAAATAAATATAACACATGGAAATTGTTGTCTTATTTGACATATTTGGACAAGCAAACATTTGATCATCTTTGAATGCCTATTAATGAAAGTGCCTATTAATGAAATTGATATACATGAACAAAACCACAAGGAAAATGAGCTTTTTCAATAATTTATTCAACAAAACTATCAATAGACGTGATATTCTTCTGTGGAAAAAGTAAGTACACCCTTGGCCTCAGAAGTTAGTATTGCCCCATTTAGCAGAAATAACTTTTTGTAGGCGTTTTGCATAATTGTCCACCAGTCTCTGACGTTGGCTTGCTGGAATTTTTGACCACCAATCTTCTTTCAGTTGCAAGATGTTTGAGGGTTTTCTTGCATGTTCTGCTGTTTCAAATCCACCCACAACATTTCAATGGGATTCAAATCCAGGCTTTGACTAGGCTATTCCATAACCCTCCATTTCTTCTTTTTGAGCCAATCCTTGGTGGATTCGCTAGTTTGCTTAGGTGCATTATCCTGTTGACAGCTCCACTTTCTGTTGAACTTCAACTTTCTGACACATGGACTCACATTATCTT
Organism: Ictalurus furcatus; assembly: GCF_023375685.1. NCBI lineage: Eukaryota > Metazoa > Chordata > Actinopteri > Siluriformes > Ictaluridae > Ictalurus > Ictalurus furcatus. The sequence continues at coordinate 11,810,460 of NC_071258.1, forward strand.
CAAGCATTCTTTGATATGATGCAGAATTCAAAGTTGAATCAATGAACGCTGTCCAGTTCCTGAGGCAGTGAAACAACCCCAAACCATAACATTTCCACCACCGTGTTTCACAGTTGCTATGAGGTGCTTCTCCTGAAAAGCTGTCTTTGGTCTGCAACAAACATGTCTGCTGTTACTGTGGCCAAACAACCCTGTCTTTGATTTGTCTGTCCAGAGCACATTATTCCAAAAGACCTGGTCTTTGCCTATATGCTCATTGGCAAACTGTAGTCTCGCAAAGGGTTTTTCCTGGCACGCTTCACATGCAGGTAAAATTTGTGCAATCTCTTTCTGATTGTAAAAGCATGCACGTTGACACCAACAGTTGCAAGACTTATTAGCAGATCCTGTGATGAAATTTTGGGGTTCTTGGAGACTTCTTTGTGTGTCAGACAGTCTGCTCTTGGGCTGAATTTTCTGGGACAGCCAATCCAGTACAAATTGGCAGTCATTTGAAATCTGCACCATTTGTAAATGATTTGCCTTACAGTGGAATGATGTATTTCAGATCATTTGGAGATCTTTTTAAATCCCTTGCCAGACTCATATGCATCCACAACCTTTTTTTTCTGAAGACCTTACCGAACTCTTTAGATCTTGGCATGATGACATCACACACCTCAATAGCAAAGGGAAAAGCAGACACTAGATATGAGAGGGGTTTAAATAAGACCGGTTCCACCTGCACTCCCTAAGCAGGTTCTAATCACTGGCACCCAGTCTTCAACACCCGACTCTAATTTTATGGATTTGAAAGTGTGATGTACTTTTTTTTTTTTTTTCCACGTGACTGATCTGTTTTTTTGTTCATTTAAAATGTAAAAATTACTACAAAATGACAATTTTGTGTCATTCGATAGCGTGCATCACCTTTATTAATAGGCATTGTTTCAAAGATGATCCAATGTTTGCTTGTCCAAAAAATATTCAGAAAAAAGCCAACGATTTCCAGAGTGTACTTATTATTATTATTTTTCCACACGACTGTACATCACTAAGTAGCCGAACCAAGTTAATCTAACGTTTTTCATCATAACGTATATCTGCACTGCAGTCTGGAACGTGGAGTCCAGTGTTTGGCGTTGGTGGTACTTCTTCTTCTGGATATCTCATTAACAAAATATTGAACATCAGTGGAAAATGCTGAGTGAGAAAGGTCGCTTTTGTTCTTAGGACCTAACAGCAAAACCCTTATGTTTAAGATTGTTGAAATATTTTCTCCCATTAAACAACACTGCTCTATCACTGTCTCCCTGTCTTCAGAGCAGCACACACCTGCTAAGTTCTAACAGGAATTACAAAAATACTTCACCAACCAACAAATTAACACAAGAATCATAAATACTTTACACAGAAACGTGTTTCAGGGTGGAGCCTTTCTTTAAGCTAATACTCGTGTAGCTAGATTTAGTGAGTCGTGGGTTTAAGGGCTACCACAAAAGCATCTTAAGAAAATAAATCAATCCGAGTGTTTGAATAAACATGGGCTCATTACAAATAAGTTATTGAATTCCAAATTCGTTTTAACAAATGAGAGAACAGAAAAATCATATAACCTACCATTTTTAAGAAAGGACAGTGTTTACATTAAATATTTGCGTGTCAAGACAAAACAGTAATGTTACTGCAAAGACAGATATAAACACTATATGCTTAACCTAAACTTGATGTGGTTTTAAATACATTTTTTTTAAAAAACAACAGAAAAATAACAACCCTAAGTGAAGTTATGAATGACTCTGATATGTTACCGTTAGCTTGTTAGCGAACAAGCCAGCTAATGAGCTATCCGCATCCAGAAACGCCCAACTTCACATAATGCATATTTTTGCAAGACAGAGATAATTGTGTAGCAATCATTTGGAATGAGGTTACCTGCTAGGTTTTATGGCAAGTGACATGAGATGGACGACCAAAACGTCAATTTTCAAGCTAGCCGACTAGCTGGCTAGCTTAGCTAGCTTATTTGCCAATGAGGAGCCGTCTGTCGTTTCTCTGGCGGTGAAGTAGCTTAGCTGGCTAGCCCGCAGCAGCAGGCCCGAACGCGGCCCGCACTTTATTAAGGACGACAGCATGGATAAAAACCGAAAATTAACTTCAAACTACGTTAATTAAGTAACCGAAAAGAAACTCTTTGGCGTTAGTAGACGTGTTTACGTCTTTCTGCCGAACAGGAGCTGAGCTTCTCTCATCCAAACTGGTCAGCTTCATTACCCACAACAATAAAGCGCACTTTCACCAAAAAAAAAGAAAACAGAAAAGAAAAAAACCTGAGAACGCTTAAAACACATTCGGTCACCTTTCAAACCACAGCGTCTTGGAGACACGGTCTCGGTGTTGGGAGTTTACCCGGTCTGTCTCCCTCAGTGGCGATATCTAAACGATATCTTTGACGATTTTCTAAATTTTCTTTAGCGGAGAAACGCACAAGCCCTGCACGGTACCGTGAGAGCAGCCATAACTCTGACGTCATCAAAAACCGACACGGGCCCGGTAGACTAACAAAACAGAAAATTGCTATAAACGGTGGCTATAGTTTTTTGTTTGTTTGTTTTGGTTATGTTTGTTTTCGGTGTATTTTTATTTTTGTAAAATGCTGTAACAGAACAACATATTTCTCACTAATAGAATACACAGGTTTCGCATGGGGCAGAGCATTGCCACTAGTGGGCGCAATTAAAGTCCATTTATTTTATTTATTTTATTATTTTCCTTTTTGTCCTATCATATTTCTAAGCCCTTTCACTTCCCAATGCTTCAGAGGAATTATACGCCTTCTGAAAAATATACATTGTTTGAAATGGGTATAAATAGTTTAAAACAACCATGCTTGATTTCTGCAACTGTTGATTTATCATTTTAACATTTCCCGTTTCACACTCATGCAGGAATTTATCATTTAAATACATTGTATCGCGTATAATTAAAAAAGGTGTTGTTGAGTTTTACCACTAGGTGGCGCGATTGCAAAGAAAGCGTCGGTTCATTCATTTTTATTGCCCAATAATGGTTAAAAGAGCGCATTTTGTCAGCGCCTGTGCTGTCTCCTAGATGAATATTATTTCCGACCTCGATAAATACTACAGATATTTCTTACATAGTTGGGTTTTTACAGCCGAAACAGCAGGAAAGAGGCGCTTTGGACAGAGTGCATGGAATCTGAACACAAAAAAAGAAGAAAATGGTAAGATGCATTATTTACTGAAGCATTTTGAAGTTGGTTGTCTATAAGAATTATTTAACTGGCTTAAACGTAGTGTTACTTTTTTTTGTGTGTGTGTTAATATCCTACTCTTTGTATGTCTTGTGTAGCGACGTGGACATCTTTAGTTTGGATTAACTACAGGTCTTAGAATCTTCTGATACTGACTTCAGTTTAAGTTTATTATGGATAAATTACGACTTGAGATTTGCCTACCTGGGAGGTAGTTGTACTTAAATAATTAGGAGGAGCACAGTGTTGTGCTTAATATAAATTACAAATATTATACTAGGCCTATTTAATTCTGCACAAGAGAACACTGAGAACAGCTGATGTACTGTAATTGCAACCGTTTGTGTATCAGGCATTTACAACATCTTAAAACCACGTGGTTAACGTATGATGACTATTGTAATTCATTCATAATGTGGGATGTGTAAGTAATCAGCAATTTTAAAAAAAAATCAAACTTGCTTTAATGTCATGTATGTCCTAGTGAACACAGAAGTGACATCACAAGGACCACAGAAAGAAAGAGAGAGAGAGAGATAGAGAGAGAGAGAGAGACCTCAAGGGCTACACTCACTGAGGAGAGCTCAGCTGAGTGATTGACAGGTTAATTCATATCAGTCTCTCATCAACACGCTCGGTTCTCACCATCAATTTCAGTCTTTGTACTCACTGCACAGCAAGAAATTGCTCTTTGCAGGACAGTTGCTAGCTTAATGAGTGCATTTAACATCTGTGATTTAATAGCAAATGCTAGTGTAACTGTTTGTATCTAAAAATAATCTAGTGTTAATGACTTGCTAACTTGAATGTAAAATGTGTTGTGTTTTTTTTCCCTCTTTGACATATCCCTCTCATTAAAAGTGTATCATTAATTAGGTAAGTATTAATTGGTGTAGTGAAATATGTCAAAAATAAGTCCAGCCTTAGTCTTGCAGTTTTTTAACAGAACAGGGCTGAAGGTTAATCTACACACAGGGGATTGGGTTGAGCTGCTTTTTATTATCTAGTATTTGTTATACAAGAGACAAGACAAGACAGAGGCAGCCGATAGGAGCAACAGATGACCAGCTGCCAATGCACATTAACAAGTCCAAATTAGGTTTGTTTTCTTTCTTTAAAAAAAAAAAACCATCAGAGTAAATTTCAGCCTCATAATTTTCAGTCCTTTTGTTTCCCAGGGCTTTATAGGAACATCCTGTCTTCTGAAATACACACTGCCGTAAAAGATTACAAATAGTTTGAAACAACTGTGCTTGGTTTCTGCAGCTATATTGTAGTGGTGACTTTATGATTTTGACATTTTTCGTTCTGCACTCCTAGACTGTCTCATTTCTACAGGAACTTATTGTGTATATAGAGAACAACAAAGTAGTTATTGAGGGAAGGGAATGAGAAAGAGAGAGAGAGCGAGAGAGAGACTTTTTACTATTTTAATCGACACTGTTTCAGAATGTTGTGAGTCAGAACAGTTATATGCACAGGATTTATCTACTAGTGCCAGAGTTGATGGACCTGCACAGTTATTGAGTGATTAACACAGGGCTGTGAAATCCTCTTAACAGTATTGGAGATTGGTATTTTGCCCACTGACTACTGAAATCTCTATTTTCAGGGGGATTGATTGGATGGACAATTGCATTAAGCAGCAAAAAAAAAAAGGTGTACAGGAAATTAAATGTGATGCCACTAATGAAAATACGACTATTTAATCAAGACGAATGGAAGAACACTTAACATACTGATCATAAGCACATAAACAAATCAACACTTTAAGTTTCTTCCACACTATTCACACCTTTTTCCCCTTACCTGCTATATTTTACTTCACATTCCATTTCATGTTTCATTTTTGCATCTTAAAAATTCATATTATTCCCTAGTACACACCCACTCAAACATACACACTCACAGAAGCCCCAAGAAAACATGGCGGAAAACATGAGCTCCAAGATGGACAGTAGCTCTGTGTCCAACATCTCCCTTCTGGGCCAGGGAGACTCTGTGTCCAACTCAGTGGAGTATAAGACTGTGTCCGTGTTTCTGGTGGTTCTGGTATGTGGTGTGGGAATTGTTGGCAACATCATGGTGGTCCTGGTGGTCCTTACCACCCGACACATGCGAACACCCACCAACTGCTACTTGGTGAGCCTCGCTGTGGCTGACCTGACAGTGCTGGTGGCGGCTGGGCTGCCCAACATCTCCGAGAGCCTGATGGCCAGCTGGGTGTATGGGCAAGCCGGCTGTCTGGGCATTACCTACCTCCAGTACCTGGGCATCAACGTATCCTCCTGCTCCATCACAGCCTTCACAGTGGAGAGGTAGGGAGACAGTTAGTGCCAAGTGCACTGTGATCACTAAGATTTAATGCTTACACTAAACTAAAATGAAACACATATGCCATCAAAGGTCTAGAGCTTGTTTGTTCTTGCAAATGTCATAGTTAATCTGCTATGGTATTTATTCAGTTTGGACAGGTCTTGAGTTATTATCTTTATTCGGTATAAGGTCAGAGCTGGACAGATAATGAGGTGTAATACATTCTCTTTATTCAGTTTAACGTGAGTGAATTTATCCAGGCAAACAAATGTGCTATAATAAGTCAACTGTAAGTGAATTGATATTCTCATCTTGTTCTCTCTTCCTGCCTCAGATACATAGCCATCTGTCATCCAATGAGGGCCCATACGGTGTGTACGGTCTCCAGGGCCAAGCGTATCATTGCAGGGGTGTGGGCTTTCACCTGTGTCTACTGCATGCTTTGGCTTTTCCTGGTGGACATCCAAGTGAACAGCGATGGGCGCGTCCAGTGTGGCTATCGTGTCTCCCGAGACCTCTACCTGCCCATATACCTAATTGATTTCACCATTTTTTACGTCATCCCACTGCTGCTAGCTATTGTCCTGTACGGCCTCATCGCACGAATCCTCTACCTGAACCCACTGTCAGACCCACCGGATTCAGGCACCATCACAGCCCCCACCTTCAGGAAAAGCTGCAAAGAACCTGCAGATTCAAGCAAAGGAGGTCGCCAAGGACGACCAAAAAGTGCACTCTCATCTCGGAAGCAGGTGTGTGTGTGTGTGTCTCTCTCTCTCTCTCTTTTATATTTATTCACTTCTCCAGTTAATCTGTCACATTTGAGCTGAATCTGTTTATGTATGTGTGTGTCTGTGTGTGTGTGTGTGGTTTTGTTTTTATTTGACCACTGATGTATTGATTCATACAAATGTAAATCGGAGAACAGAAAAACAAATTCAAAACCAGAAAAGCAAATCTGACATCACAACAGCAAACCAGAAAAGACATCACTGAGTAAAAAAATAGTGGAACACAATGAACCATGCATAATTGTCACTGATTCATAATTTCCGCGACTCAGACTACCGCACATGAAAACGATCAATGACAAGAGTGTATTTGTGTTCTCAGATTAGTGTTCTCAGTGTCTTTGGGTTTGGCACTGTGCTTATTTTTGTGTACTTGCTGTTGCACTTTGGATAAGCTGTTGAATTTTTGGTTTGTGTAATTTGTTTTGCACTTTAGTGCTATCCTCATGGTAAAATGCCATGTGTTGTACTGAGACATCACAAATAGTACATAACTGCTTAATCACAACTATTTGACCTGAGCAGGAATACTTCAAGATTATTTGTGAGAGTCTATAATGTTTTCTTATAAATAAATGTAAAAGGAAAATATGACAGCAGTTCTTAGTTAGTTTAAATTTGTGCTATATTTATGTACATGGTTTATAATTGCATATTTTAGTCTTCTAGTATACTTCTTAGAACCACAAAAAGGAGTCTTTGATTTGTCCTCTGGCAGAAACCTTAAAGGTTCACCTCTATGTAAAAGCCTACATAGTTCAGTATTATTTTGGTTTAATATAAAATGTATTATTTGTGCCATGTCTTACTTAGATTTTTTTTCAGTGTTTGTGCTTTACTAAACTACTGTTATATTTTTAGATTTGGTATACATTTTTCATACTATAGTATAAAAGTGGCATAAACAACAAAAGAGAAAATGTAAACATGAAACACTTATGTTAATGACAATCACCAGCCAAAATATCATAGTGTGATGTCTCTACGCTGTACTAAATTCATTAAGAGAGCTCTTTGTCTTGTATTTCCTCTACCCAAGGGATTCCTAAAGGGCAAACACAGGACAACACTACCTGTAGCAGCCTGTCACACACCTAGCTTTTCCTATGACAGAACATAGTTTAAATATCACCATGTGCAGGAGAATACCTGTTTGTATATTCCTTAGCTACAAATGTCTGTAAAATGTTTTAGAAAAGTTTTCATATAAATCTTAATTTATCACTCTCATTACCACTTTACAAACTAATCCATTTTTTATATGGTCTTAGAGAATGAATACTTGAGTGCTCCCTGTTTTTTTTTTCTAAACACTCAGTAATTGAATGACTCTACACATGTAGGAGGTTGTACAGAGATGATTGAGCATAGATGCTTGCTATGGATAAATACTAATAGGAAATTAATTATCTAATAGTCATACCAATGCAATGAAAATGAGTGCAGTGGAGATGTTATTGTAGGAGGAGTTGGCCAAAGCTATAGAACCACAAGGTTTCTGAGGTCCAGACCTCATTAGGTTTAGAAGTATTTTTTTTAATCCCAAGTTTGCCTACACCAGTTATTAAATTCGGTATGGAAACGGCAACATCCTAATTATGAAACGACAGAATGTGGACTACTATGTGGAAAAACCTGCATTCCAAGACCCAATCAGCAGTGACGACTGGTTCTGAACTGACCTCAGAGCAGCACTTTAGATTTGCCCATGGATTTAATCCCTCCTTATGTTTAGAGGAGGAGGATGAGCACAAGTGCAAAGCAAGAGAGAAAGATTGTTAAACTGCAAACCAAGATTAGCCATATTTAGCTCAGTAAAATGAAATAGTCTAAGTCGAGTAGTATGGAAGAATGGAAGTGTAACATAACAGAGATTAGAAATTGGTATAGTATGCATTCTTCATTGTTGCAATGTGGACACAATTGTCTCACAAATGTTTTTCAGCCCTGGAGATCATCCTGGGGTCCAGTTCTACACTGTTAAAATTTGTGCTATATTTATGTACATGGTTTATAATTGCATATTTTAGTCTTCTAGTATACTGTTACAAGCATCTCTTAAAAGCCACATCCTTGCCCAGGTCCACTTAAACATGAAAAGTGTAAATACAAATATCAGATAAACTCTTTTCATTTGTAACTAATGTTTAACTACAAGCAGAAATTCTTAAAAAAAAAAAAAAAAAACCATTACAGTGAGTTGTGTTTATGAACTTTTCAATGAAAACTGAGGGATTTATCAAAATGAATGTTTGCTTATGTTATTGCGTATATTTACGCACAGTTTTGACCATGGGTATGCAAAGCAACGGTGAAGTACAAAGACGTGAGTGCAATGTGTTCAATCAGGAGCACTTTATGTAGTGGCTTGTTAATTCATCGTAAATAAATCCTTGAATTACCTATGAAAGTATGAAAGTAATTGATAAAGACATATAACACTTTGCTGTTGATATAACCTTCAGCTAGGACCCGCAGGAGAAGGACATGAGGCACACAAATTAATATGTGTGCATGGCTAAGTGCTTTCGACCATATTATTTTTGCCTACACGCACATTTCAGAGAGAAATTAGGGATATAAAGGGTATTCCCCATCCATCATTGTGTAGGATTGTACCCACAGTGTTGGATGCCATGTTTTCTCTTGGCCTGACATTTATTCAGTTTCCCAGTGCACCAATGCACAACAGGAATTCCATGCAAGGCGAGTTCAGGATGGACCAAAGGTGTTCTCTTTCATTCCAACAGGACTGGCTACTTTGTCATTTTTTTCCTCTTGCTTTAATGGATAATTTTCAACATTTTTTCACAGCATGAAATTTTTTGAGAAACTACTGCGGAAAAGAATGGAATACTCACTTATAAAGGAAGTCTAAGGGCAGGTGTTAAATTTTGCCATACATGATTGTACTATATATCTCAAGTTTAAAACGACAGCCATTACAATCTAACAGGTAAGGTCTCAGGAGGAGACAGACATGAGAGAATAGCTTACAAAGCTGTTCTTATGTAGTTCTATCCAATTTTCAGTTAAAAGCAATACTGCAATATTTAATGCTGAAATTTGTAGTATCCATGATGCATAGCCACAAATTAAAGCCACAACGTAGCCCCCTTTCTAAAAGGCTGAACCATTCAGATGATTCAGAGATTCATTTACAAATACCTCTGACAAAACATCTAATTTAAGTTGTTGTTCAAAATATGTGATTCACTTAAACCTTTCCTGACTTCTCCAACACCTGCCATTAGTCTTCAGTTATAAGTGAATTCCAAGTAAACAAGTTTTCTGTACTTTTCGTAGTTCACAGTAACAGGTAGCAATTATTGTCCATAGTAATTGCGCATATAATACAGATTCAGTAAATAGAGACTACAGGCTGGAAAAAACTGTGTTTCATTTAACATGGTGATTAGTGTCATACTAACAACAGAAACAAAGGTCTGACTATATATGATTATATTCCATATAGTCCATATTATATTTTGTTGGCTTTGCAGCCATTTTCTCAAACAAGAACAGCTCACACACAAACACATACTGTGCGTACACTGGTTTTTCTATCTTTGTGAGGACTAAGTGTAAACAAGCCTAATCAGTCTACGGTATACACCTAATCAGTCCCTCCAGGATTTTGCGATTGCAGCAATTAATACAAAATCAAGGAAACTCCGCAATATTAGCAGGAGCTTGCAGTTTATCAAAATTACCTCAGATTTACAGAAGATTTGGACCAAAACGCATCATGTGACATCATCACAATTTGCACATTCAAATTCGCCAAAGCCCCCTTTGATTTACATTCGTTGAATATGAGTACAGCCAAAAGGGCTCATATACAAACAAACAACACCGCAACCGTGCAAGACAATTTAAAGCAATTGCAATTTTGCCAATTCATGTAGTTTTCTGGAAAAAAGCACAAAAAACTCCACAAATTATATCGCAAATTTGAAAAAAGACACAGCAGAATCAAGCATTTTTGGCCACACAAATCACCAAAAAACTCCTGTACGAGCTGCCTAATCCCAACCCTTACCTTAGTAACCAAAATAATATTTGAGACCTTTTAGCTTTACAAATACAAGTTTTTGAAAAGCTACATGGTTTTTTCTGTGTGTGAGTATAATATGATTGAGATGACAGTTATCCGTATTGTATCATTATTAGGACATTCTCCGCTTTCTGGTTCTCACAAAGGGCTAAAAACCTGCCACACACACACACACACACACACACACACACACACACACACACACACACACACACACCCCACTCTCTACAGTCTTTGATGCCTGTTCAGGACCAGGGGTGAATTTCAGACCAGCTGTCAGTCTATTACCAAAATGAAGAGTTACTAGAACTCCCACTGATCTTGTGTGGGTGGGTGAGCCCATATGACAATTGTGTGCTTACCTGGGTGTGTGTGTGTGTGTGTGTGTGCATGCACTCACTTGCTAGTCTGTGGCATAGATCATATATTAAAGAGGGCTCCACTTGAGGAAAAAGATTTGCATAATATGATTTGTGGTGCTCAGTGAAGTACGCTTAATGCTGCTGATGATTCTAGTCACACAGATCAGGAATAAATCTCCCCCGCCCCCCACTTCTTTGTTCTCCCCACTTTTTCTCCACACCTCCAGCCACTTTCATTGCACAATTATCTCAACATTTCACAAAGTTCAGTAAACTTCAGGCTGTTCACAGAGCTCCAGTGGATGGGCGTAATCACCAGATTTGAGGGAAGTTATCTGTGCTGTGAATCAGATAATACTATTGTTAAGGCAGCAGCTCCCCTTTATTTAACTTAATTGTAAGCAGCAGGCAGCTTTGTTTGTGCTGTGTTAAGACCTTGATTCCACCTGATGAAGAATCACAGTAACCAGAGGTATTTATAAATGTCACTGCTAGTCACACTTATTATCTGGCACTGTGATAATTAATGGAGCTCCTCCCAATCTCATGCCGCTTCAATTAAAATGTGCTGAGAATTTGTCACGACCATCCAAGGTCTCGCTCACCAGTTGTCAATCTGTCTGTGGTGTAGGATGACAAATAGCAATTAGCCTTGCAAGAGCCGTTTTATTCACATGTCATTCGAGAGATGTGAGGTGTTTGTTTGACATTTTCTCTAGTCCAGGCTTTAATGCTGTAAAAAAAAAAAAAAACTAGAAAAAAAGTCAAGGCCGAGCTCTGACAACAAAAGCAATTCAGTTGAAAGTGTGTGTTATTCAGAAAAACAAAGGAAATAAGAGGGCAGGAGAAGGTTTCATTCTTTGCTGAAAATGTTAAACTAAAATGAGAGAACAGTCTGGTGGTGATTCTATTATAGCCCTCTCCCTGAGGTTATACACTGCCCATCTACTCACTGTCACCATGGCCACAAAGCCACAGGCTGTATGACAATTTGCTACTCTCTCTCTCCCTCAGTCATTCCCTCACTCATTCCCTCACTCATTCCCTAACTCATTCACTCACTCACTCACTCACTCACTCAACATCTCTTTCTTACTTTCTTTCTCCCTCAGCCATAAACTCTTTCACCTTGGAATGCAGGACACTTATGTATACATGTACCTTCCAGTTCAGAAACTTCCCATGTGAATGATGAAATAATTCACATTTCAGGATCAGGATAAAATGTTTTTCTACAAAAACAAAACAAAACAAATTTCTTCAAATTTCACAAATTGTTCACGAATGATGTCATAATTGTTGTCCCTTGTATCTCTTAAAAATATGAGCAAATAAGGCGGTGAAAATTTTTCTTTATTATTTAACCTTTTGATCTTTTGTTTAAAAAAAATTCACAAAAATACTCTGCTCTCATGGATATCAAACAAAACACAGGTTTATAAAAAATATAAATATATTTGTTAAATATAGGTGTGCAACAATTATTGGCACCCTTTTAGTCAATACTTTGTGCTACCTCCCTTTGCCAAGATAACAGCTCTGAGTCTTCTCCTATAATGCCTGATGAGGTTGGAGAATACATGGCAAGGGATCTGAGACCATTCCTCCATACAGAATCTCTCCAGATCCTTCAAATTTGGAGGCACATGCTGGTGGACTCTGCTCTTCAGTTCACCCCACAGGTTTTCTATGGGTTTCAAGGCAGGGGACTGGGATGGACATGACAGGACCTTGACTTTGTGGTCAGTAAACACTTTTATTGTTGATTTAGATGTATGTTTTGGATCATTGTCCTGCTGGAAGATCCAACCACGGCCCATTTTAAGCTTTCTGGCAGAGGCAGTCAGGTTTTCATTTAATATCTGTTGATCTTTGATAGAGTCCATGATGCCATGTATCCTAACTAAATGTCCAGGTCCTCTGGCAGAAAAACAGCCCTAAAACATTAAAGAGCCACCACCATATTTAACCGTGGGCATGAGGTACTTTTCCATATGGTTACCTCTCTATGTGCGCCAAAACCACCTCTGGTGTTAATTGCCAAAAAGCTCTATTTTGGTTTCATCTGACCATACAACCCGATCCCATCTGAAGTTCCAGTAGTGTCTGGCAAACTGAAGACGCTTGAGTTTGTTTTTGGATGAGAGTAGCAGCTTTTTTCTTGAAACCCTTCCAAACAACTTGTGGTGATGTAGGTGAATTTGGATTGTAGTTGTGGAGACTTTCTGACCCCAAGACGTAACTAACTTCTGCAATTCTCCAGCTGTGATCCTTGGAGATTTTTTGGCCACTGGAACCATCCTGAAACAGGAAGTCATGCTTGAACAATTTCCTGTTCCTAGTCACCCAAGTGTACTAAAAAATTTAAAATATCAATGGGAATATACTTAAAATATTGTTTTTTCATATGAATTCATAGGGATGCCAATAATTGTTGCATACCTATATTTAACAAAGATATTTTTTTTATATAAACCTGTGTTGTGTTTGCAATTGTTTGATATCCATGAGAGAAGAGTATTTTTGTTAATTTTCTGAACAAAAGATCAAAAGATTAAACAGTAAATACAAATTTTCACAGCCTTCTTTTCTCATATTTACCAAGGGTGCCAATATTAGTGGAGGGCATTGTAGGTTGTTCTGAAGGATGCTTTGCCCATGTTTAAAATATCTGGCATATTTGTATTTGTAAAAATTCACATGTAATATAAGTGAAACATGGCATGGCAGCTGTCATTTTGTCACTTTTGGTATCATGTCAAGTATTGTCGTTGACATAGCGTTGCATCATAACATTTTTTGAGCTGGCTTTTATTAGAACGTAAGCCATTAGACCATGCACTTTACCTAAGGCTAGAGAGCTCTGTTCAGTGAATAGTGGAATGATTATCACTGTTACAGCCTTCACTAGTTAACATTGTTATACAGCAGGATTTCATACAGCAAGTTACTGTTATTATCAAGTATTGAGTTCAGGAGACATTCTCTAGAGCATCATATGAAACACTTATCCTGATTCGTTTTTTTCCAGTTTAACTTGGAATTTAACCTAATGAGCAAAACTCACACTTTCTGAGAAGCTCTTGACCTGTATCTGCATGATATTTTGCACTGCGCCGCTGCCACATAATTGGCTGAGTGGATAATTGCGTGAATGAGCAGGTGTACCGCTGTTCCTATTAAAGTGGTTTTACCATATTACACTCTGATATATTCATAGTTATATGTGTACTACCACTAAGTAAAAAGTTATCAAATATTTATTTATACACGAGCAATAAGGTAGAGTATAATAACATAGAGGTGAGCTGTAAATCTGAATGGGCCCTAACATTACTGTCATCTTTAAAGGTATCAGTATGTGAACTGTGTGATTATCTGCCAGTGTTTGCAGTCTTTGTTAGCTGTTGAGCTTTGTGTCTGCTATCAGCTACATCTACTGAAAGGTATTCTGCCCATTTTTTCTGTCTGGTGGATTGGACAGAGAGTGGTCAGTGTGTTCATAAAATAGATCCAATCGCATCTGTAAACAAACTGACACAATGAAAAGCTGAGTCACTTAGTTGTGCTCAGTGCTCCGGACACACTTAGTAACAAGCACAACTTCAATCCCTGGGAGTTGCTCAGAGCAAAAAATGGAACGATTTCCAGGAATAAGAAACTGTTAGTTAATGCTGGAAGGGGATTTAGATGTTTATTGTCCTCCTTAGCAACCCACATAAATGTTTGTGCTAAGAAATTTCAAATAGCTTACAATACATATTTAAAATTGCCACTTTGGAAATCCACCAAGGTCCTCACAGTGGGCATAATGACAAAGAGAAGGGCACTTTGCACTTATACTTTGTGTTGTCACTCTGGGTGGTGCAGTTATATTTAGCTAAAACACTTAAATGTCTAAATGCGGTCTGTGATCAGCTGTAAAGACTGTGCTTAATAACTCATAAAAGTTGTATTACAAACCACTCTTGCTACTGGCCACTGTTTTCTGGGTCACATATAGTCTCAAAGTCATTATCAACATACTGTGTCATCTCGACTCTCCACAGGTCACCAAGATGCTTGCTGTGGTGGTGGTCCTTTTTGCCCTCCTGTGGATGCCCTACAGAACCCTGGTGCTAATCAACTCCTTTGTCAGCACACCATACTTGGACGCCTGGTTCTTGCTCTTCTGCAGGACGTGCATCTACGCCAACAGTGCTATCAATCCCGTAGTGTACAACCTAATGTCTCAGAAGTTCCGCTCTGCGTTCCGCGGCCTGTACAAGTGCCAGCAGCCAGCCAGTCACCAGCGCAGTCTGTCCTCACTCCAGACCAGTTACACTCTAGCTAGAGACCCTCGAAGCACTCACGTCAGCAATGGCACCAAGGAAACTGACAAGAGAATCAGCTGTCATACCACCAACCAGGAACCATGTATGGAAAGTCCCCTGGGTGAAAAGAAAAGTGCTACAGAGAATACTGGTATTGACAATAATGGCATGGATCAGCTACAAGAAAAGACAGATGAAATCGACACAAGCAAGGATCGAGGGGATATTGCAAACCTTGCCACAGAAGCTGAAAGAAAAGGAATTAAAAAAGAAGATAACGGTCTTGGCTTGGAGAAAAAGATCAATAGCCAATGCTCTGATATTAGAAAAGATAGGGAAAATTGGAATAATGTTACCAATCACACAACTCCAGACATTACTCATCCTAATGCAGAGAAGGCTGTGCTAGCCCCTGATGAGATGAAACCTACACTTAGCCATGTTGAGCAAAATGCTAAGGAATTGATCCACAGCACATTGTAATCCCCCCTAATGTTTCATTCTTTAAGATTTTCAAAGGAAATCATGTATGGGTTGGTGTTGTAGAGTTTATTGCCCTGATTTGAAAAAAAAAAATTGATTGTTGTTAAAAGGAGAGCAAAAAAAATCTCAAGATTAATGTCGATTATCAGACAGGCTCCAAAAAAGCTGTATGTCTTTGCACCTGCTGATGAGACAGTCTGCTATGGATTGCAAAGACTTGGACACTCTTTCTGTATTAATCTTGTTGGACACAGGACTCACCAGCAACACCTTCCCCCTGTCTGCATTGGCTTTGAAAGTTTTGAAGTTTTGGCGTGTTCTCTTCATCCATGTAACATTAAAACATCTTGCCCACTCTTCCTGTAAGGAGCAGGAGAAAATAATGAATCCAACTAAGTGAGTACAGTACATAACCTACTTCTGAAACATCAGAGAGGATAGCAAAAGCAACTGTTACAAGGCGCTTTTATCTGATAACATGGCCCAGAGCACTGGGTCAGCACTAACATATCCATGTTATCTGTTCATCTAACAAGCGGCATTTAGAGGCTGGTACTGTGCCAGAGAAAGAGCAGAGCATGGCCAGGGGAACTGACTTGTAATGCATCAACATTTGTTCCACATAAAAGCCTGTACTTTAGGAAGAGTCATGTTTTACAACTGTTTCATCTGCCATCATGCCCAGAGGCATGACTTAGTCCTCTGGGTGGCTTTTCAGGAATGGATGTAGATTAGCTCAGAAAGAGGGAGAGTCAATTTACAGATTCATCTATTTATCCATTTATTTATATCGAGTACATAGGACAACTGATGCTTTCTGCTAAAACAAATGAAAAGTTATATCCTTTGTGTGTCCGTTAACAAAATGAGTCTTATACTAATGTGTGCTGATACTGAAATGATTTGAAAGCACTTTTTTGTGTACCTAGTGTCACAATATTTATTTTTATGTTTCACATTTATGTAGAAAGCAGTCATAAATACGATTTTCAGTCATAAATGGTAATTTTATAATGCTATAATGACTTAAGCAGCATCATGCTTAATGTGCGGTTTAAGTTGTTCTTTTACAAAAACAACCGGTTCCCTAATGTAATTGCTTTATTGTGAAGCCTGTAGTTTATGCCTCTCCTGTGCTGTTTTCTTACAAGAAAAGATTATGATAAAGCTCTTGCAATTGTTTGTGGCTGGTTTTGTGGCTTATTATACTAATTTTAGCTGTGCCACACTTAGAGCTCTGCCTGGAAGTTGGAATTTTCATTTATCTCATCAGGCATCTTGTTAAAAGAGGCACCACCATTCTGCTCGTCGCTGTTTTAGTGCTTGAGCTATTATTTCTGTACTGTCACATTTCATTTGATAAGCAGGGAATGAAGCCAGTACCAGTGTAAAGAGGCTCAATTCAGAGTGCTAAAGTGGAATGTGTGTTATGCTGATGTTTTCGCCACACATGGCTGTTTTTCTGATTTTAATTGCATTGTTGACAGGGATGGAAAAACAAATTGTTTTCTTTTAAGGCTTGAGAAAATGCATGGCTTTGCTGAGGAACCGTGTTAACTAAAGTGAATTTTTGTTGTGACCTCAGAAAACCCACGAGGGAAGATATAACGCCTTTGGTGTGCTGCTTGTAATGGCTTTTTTAATCCATTTGATAATTGCTCAGTTCTTAATGTTAACCTACTGGAATCAGAGCTTGATGTATGTGTGAGTTCTGTGAGCAGCTCAACCTGTGTTTATTTTTATATTATTATTATTATTATTATTATTATTATTGTGTTCACACCTGCTTCCTTTTGCTGTCCTTCAGTATATGAAGAATAAAGCTGAACAGATGCATACAAGCAAAAGTTCATTTCTTTTTATTAATGTAAAATATAGACATGGGTAATAATCAACCTGCATTTACTAGAAACTAATAGTGATTTCTTGTTTTGAGGGTGTACTGGAGTATGTTGAGGGGTGTTACAGGTGGTTCATTTTATTCTGAATAAATATGTTCATACAAAACACAAGATACAATCTAACATATACCTGTAAAAAAAAAATTACTATTCACTATTTGTGCTGAAAGTAAACTATTAGAATTCACTGACTGCAATTAAGTCAATGAATTTTAATCATTACTGTACTTTAATTTACTCTTGTACTAAAATATAAAAGTATATATTTACTTAGTTGAATGGGTTAATCTTAAAGGGCTGTATTCAGACTTGAGTTACGTGCAAGCAGTGAGGAATTAATAATGCAATTACACACAGCAGTATTCAGACCTCAAGTTGAGTGCAGTAATATATTATATGAATATATATATTTAAAAAAAACTTCTACTATTTCCTTTTTTAAGTCTGCATTTTTATCCAGAGACATTTCCCCATGTAAATAGTGACATATTATAAGTCATTGACTGAATATGGCCCATAATTATATTCAACTGTTGCGATAAAAGAGAAAAAAAAATTATTGAACCATTCTGGCTCCACATTAATCCATATAGAGCATGCTTATATTATAATAGCCATTAAACATAACTTTAAACAATGTATTTATTCTATTTTTCTATTGAAAGGCTGTGTTCACTAAGGGTCCTGCTAAAAATTGGCTACGAGCTTCGTTTGATTTAGGGCTCCAAATAGTTTTCTCTTCCCGATAATTTAAAAATGAATTTGGCAGTCATTGACCATTAATACCCATGAGCCACCTTCATCCCTAATCTACCCTGTGTATGGTTTCAAATCCCTTCCTCTCCTGCCTTTTGGCTTTTTTGGAGACGTATGAAAAGGACTTTTTATTAAGAGGGAGATCATCATCAGCCTTACTGGTCACATACATGACTGGCAAAAACCCTAATATGAACCTTATCCAGAAGCTGTAAATCTGGAAACACTCAAGACTGCAAGGAGAGGATGCAGACTAAAGCTCATACAGCAGCAAAGCAGTGGAGTAAGAAGGGGTGCACACACACATGTTTGTCTTATGTTACATTTACTGACATAATTAATAATGCTGCTAATTAATGCTTTGCTACACCTAAATTTAATCTGAACCTTTTGGCTCTTTTAGCGTTGTTGTTTGTTTGTTTGTTTATTTTAAATAAAAGTGGCAACACCAGCAAAATGTCCCTCAAGGTCAAAACTCTGTGGCGACGTATAAGACTTAAAACAAACCCCCACACACAGATACCAAACTAACATAACCTCAACTGTTTATTCCCCCTTCTCTGTACCCTCAGTATTTCTATTACCCACAAGTCAGTCCACATCATTTTCAATTATTATTGTCTTTTCCTTGTTGTCTACATTTATTATTGCTAAGATTTTGGTTGCTTTTCCCATAATCTCTGTATCCATTAATGTCATGTTTGCACTGAAAATAACACCAGCTTTTCAGAGGAATTAAGTAACTCATTCATAAAGTATCATCCTTGATAAATCTGAACTGGTGGTTTATTACAACAATGTCCACCCAATTTTTGAACTTTGACAAGCAAACATCCCTAAATCCCAATGCAATAAGACACAACTGAAAACCAGAAGTGACAGTCCCCTTGATCTTATTATTGGCACGGTTATTTGTTGTTATATGTAGCTGAATGTAAAAAACAGCAATAATATGGCTGAATGCAACTGGCATGAATGTGTGTGTTAATGTGTGGTCTGGCAGCTGGTTGCTAAGGCTACATTCTGTTTCACTTCACATTCACACGATTAGACTGGAGGGTTGTAGGCACGGAAGATAAGGCACCCCTGAATGGATTTCCAATCAGGTGCAGTGGGACTAATCCCACCTCTGATAAGCCATCACAAAACTGAGGTGTCGTTCAATGAGATGAGGCTCATGGGCACACCAGCTGTCTGCCACCACACGCTTCTGACCCTCTCAGCACTCCATATTAAAAACTTAATAACACATATCCGTTATGCTAGCTTTGATCTTAATCATTTTTGTCCCTTTGTTCCCTTCTTTGTTGGTTCCATGCCTGAATCACATAATTATGAGTCACTGCTGAAAGTCATATTCAGAAGTTGAAAACAGCATTTAAAAAAAATAAAAATCCTCTTTGCTGAGGTTCGAAAACTGTTTGGCCAAATGGAGAAGATGGACAGATAAAACTAGAAGAGTTCCCATTTCAGTGCAGTCTCTTCTCTTTACTCTGATGACATTAGTTCACCTGGTTTGCTGATGTCACATGCTTCGGAGTCAAGCCTTTTATCATTGGCACTTATAGGCCAATGATAAATGTAAGGCACAAAGACAGCCTCTCAGTTTAATAGGAGTTTGTGATCCAGGAGAGCTGCTGAATGTATTATTTTCTGTTTTCTTTATCAGGTGATAAAGAATGGAGACAATCCACATTTGATCCAGGGTATTTTATATTGTCCTTGCATGGGATTCTATAGATTCTGAGTGTATTTACAATGCAAAAATTAATTACAGTGTGTTAATTTGTGGTTACAATCTGTCAGATAGTGGTACAGAACTTAAAATTGCTGCAAGCTCTATTTGCTACTGAGCAAGAATGATATGCTTAAAGCTGCAGTACTGAACTTTTGCCTCTCTGTCACCATCTCTGTTTGAAAGATAAAACTGCAAGTTACCTGCAGAGTTATTATTATTATTTTATGTGGGTTTTGCTTCTGTGCGGATGAATCTGAAGGTTTGAGGTATTCATATGGGTTATATATTGGCTCCAATACTTGACAACGGAGATGGCAGTGGATACGGTTTTCTTGGAGTAGAGGTGAGATGTTCTTTCTCAGAGCTAGCAGAAAATAAGTGCAATTAACAACACTGACCTATCAAGTGTGCTAATGTTAGCTAGCTACCTATTGAACTACTGAAATGTCTTACTTGTTCAGCAGAAAAGCCATCTCTGCATCAGTCTTCAATCCCTTCAGATCTCTGAATTGTCACCACCTCTCAAAATCCATGCTGATATTTATTCTTCTTTTAGCACATGCTCTGTTGCTTTCCCTTTTTGACTGCAGTTTCTTGGTTTTGACAACAACTGATTCCCCAGATGTCAACGATGATTGCCGTTTAGAACTATACAGATTAAAACAGTCATCTAGATGATAAGTTTAAATTCTAAGCAACTCTTGTAAGGACAAGCTATAAACACTCCACCATCCTCAGCATCCACACATGTGATATAGTAGCCGGCTCTTCTTCTTTCTGTTTATGGACAAAAGGCCACGCAAATGACATTTCCAGCTAAATCTGACCCGACAGCTCAAATTATAAATCATTATTATAAGCTTACCATTGCGAATCGGGGTAAGGTAAGGAGACAATTTTGAACACAGATTTTTTACGTACTTGCTCAATAATTGATTTTTGTTAATTGTTAACCAAAAAATGTTCGATACTGCAACTTTAAAGTGCACCTATTATGGTTTTTCACATATTAACTTGCTTGTAGTGTGTTATAGAGCTGTTTGTGAATGTAAAAAGTCTGCAAAGTTTCAAAAATTAAAGCGCAGGACAAAACCAGGGTTAATGACTCCCAAAACAAGGAACCAATTCTGAAATGAGTGGTAGTAATTCCAGACTTACTTCCTGTTCAAACCTACGTAGGTTTGTAACAAAAAGCCCCACCTCTGGTCTTCATCCACTGCTCGCAAACAGACAGAGCTGAAACTCGTTACGGTAGTGGGGGTTTCCTTTTTGAAACATGCTGACAGCAGTACACCAATCACAACAGACTAGGACATGTGACCAATCAGAGCAGAGTATGCTCTCTGAAAGGTGGAGTTTAGAATGAATCCTCTAGAGAGGATCATTTAATGAGTTGTTTTTGACACTGGAAAAAGGTAATGCTGCAATTTAAATTATGAGCACATTAAAGTATTTATTTTTTTTAACTTGGATGCATGTAAGTTTATTGTATGAGACCTTTGAAACAAAATTAAAAACCATAATAGGTGCACTTTAAGTACAAGCTCATCCATAACTAAGACACTGAAAACATATTAACCTATTGAGAATTCTAGTTCTTTTAAGTGAGTCAGATTATTTGGCTCAGCCCACGAATAAGAGCTGACTGTTTTGGCTCCCAAATGGCTCATGGCTATCTTTTCTGAACAAAACAACATTTGAATTTTTTTCTTCTTTGCTAAATAGCTGAAAACATTTCATGAAATCTTATTCTACCTTCTTATTAACAAAATAACATTACCCCATCAAATACCACAACACATTATACAGTATACTCCTGAAATCCCCAATCTGTTCACTATCTACATGTGAAGAAATATTTATATCATATTCTAAAGAAGCCTGACTTACCCTTTTGTCTAGATTAACTGAAGATTTATAATGATGTTTGATAAATTAGAACAGTATTCTTGGGAATTTGAGACACAAGTTTTCATTGTTTTAGGACTTTCCTTATTATTTACATGTTTAAAACAGTATTTATTTGTAGCATACTTATTCATGGCATCGGTATTCATGTTGGTTTAGAAAGTATTCTATATTCTCAAAACTCATACCCAATCTTTTCTAAAAATTCAGTGTAAACAGATTCAATAAAAATCACTAAAAGGTAAGCAACATTTTATAATTAACTTCTTGCATAACACAAGATAAAAAATATAAATAAATAGACATCAATATCAATCTCTAAAATTGATATGAACAAAGTACAGAGTGAAAACCTCTGCATATTCAGTAGCAGGCCTATATTTTCCAATGTACCTTACACCCCTGCTTCTTAAGGTGCTACATAAAAACATCATTTAATGCACATATAATATGTCAGTGCATCATTTAACAATATTTGTGTGGTGTTTCATGCATTCATTATGCATTTATTATATCCCTTCACTTTTGTTTTGTTACTTTGGGCTTATTGTGTTACTGTAGAACATCTTATATTATGATCACATGAATTAGGTTATTTTACTTCTGTCAAGCAGTTCTACTGCAATGGTTTAGTAACATAGGTTTTGACCACTTATCAGGCCAGAATATATACGCTAAGTTAAACTGTCCCAATTGACCTGATGTCCTAATATACCTGAATGATCTCTAATTGTATACAGCACTGTACAGGTTTTTTTTAGTACAAATTAAAAAAACTGTTTTAATAACCTTTGTAATAACCTTTGGGCATAAAACTCAATGTATATCTGGAGGTACAAGTACAAGTACATGTTCTTGTACTTAGAGGAATGTGGGGAAATTCTGTTGGGATAAAAATGAAATCAATGCAATATCAAAAGATAAATCTGATTTAATGTTTAGCAAATAAAGTCATAGAAAGAAAACTGGTTTGTACAGTATGAGGCACTGATCAAGTCTAACTTTTAATTAATGAGCTTCACAGCATTATAATATTTCCCTTCAGTATTTACCGTCCTTTACTTATCAAAGTGTGAGGAATAGAATACTGACAAGAACAAAGATTTTAACACATCACAAAATGTGTTAAAATGTTTATTAGTTTGAAGTGAATCAATTGTAATATCCCAATGTAATTTATTATTTTTTTCTTTCAAAATCTTTTTGATAAAATGGTGAACTGTCAAATCTTGCTTGAGGTAAAGAAAATTGCCTTTGTGTAGCATTTGTATACTTTTTAAACTGTCTTATGAGTTTCGATTTTGCATATTAATTATCTTGACCGTAGCTCATTTAGATGAGGAAGGGTCAGAGCACACTATTCTTGTATACTGTAGGTCTGTGTGATTTTCACACCTCTTTCACACCTGCAATAAGTACTGGCTCTGAGAATTGTTTAACTTAGCTCATATTAGATACATCTGTTTGTCATGTCTTCAAATACTAGTAGAGATTATAAGAATCTCCTTAGTTCTGCAGTGTATGATCTCCAATGCTTTAATTTTCTGCTCCATTAAATTTTTTTTGTTCGCCTTTTTTCACGGAGGATGAGAAAGATATGATAATCCCTCTAAGCTTTCATGGCATCTCAAATTACAAGAGGGCTTTTTTTTGTATTTCTGAAAACAAACGCTCATTAACAAGTGAAATGAACTCTTGGTTGGCTAACACTGATGTGTTCTGCTTACTTTGAAGTACTTTATTTGGTTGAAATAAAAGGGCACATTTTCAAAATCAGTGCAAGACCACTGCTAACAAGCATTGTTCAAATAAATTTTTTAATAAATTTTTTAACATTAACATTAATGTCTGGTTTAATTTCTTATTGTTCATGTATAATTTTATTTATCATAATTAAGGATTTCTTGTTTTTGGTTTTGATCTTTCATACACATTTCTGGATTATAATCATGAATTCTCTTATGACTAAGCGTCCACCTGTTATGACACCTGAAAAATCTTAATAGAAATGCTCAATGCGTATATCAAGCTACCCGCTTTCCAAATCTCTAATGAGCCCAAATCAAAAAACGTTGCATAAGTGTTAACTTTCCTCCCAAATATCAGCATGCAGAATCTGGAACACTTTACATTGATTTAGTCTAGAGGACTTTTCTCTTCGGTGATACTATTTAAACATGTGTTACAAGTACCTCAAGAAATGAAAAAGAGAAACAGGGGATCACTCTTCATTACAGTAAAATGACAAACAGGGAATAGTATTAGATGCATTCTTCATTATAATATTCTGCTCTGCTTTCCCTTTACACTTGTGCATTCCTCCAATGTTTTCCCTATTGTATAATCTCATATTGAGATTGAAATGAATCTATTATTATATCCTTTATCTGTTTTAAATTGGTCAATTATTATAATGAAAAAGAAAACCTGGTACTCTTTAAAGAGCTTAATTAATCGGTTATTGAAAATATTCAATAAGAGAGCACAGGCTTTTGAGTCTGAGTAGCCTCAGTCTAGAGTTATCACATGATATTCAATAATAAAGCAACACTGAAATAATAAGGCAGTCCTATGTGAGCTGTTTGATATGTAAGGAATAAAACACAACAGGTACATGCAGTTATAGGAAAATAATCAATGATGGGTTGGTGTGTGGTGGACACATGAGAATTCAACAGCATTGTGATATAAAGCAATAATCATATTATAATAACTCTATTAATGGGTTCAGCATGTGAGAAAGGGAGCACAATTTATCTCATAAATGAATAATAATAATACAATTATATTCTAATCTATTGTAATTCTAGGATAGATATTTATTATTATTATTATTATTATGATTATTATTATTATTATAGAAAGAAGACTGGTCATGACACCACAAACGAACTATTTATGTATTTACAAAATAGAATCAGGTCAACTATTTCTATGTTTACTTACTGAACTTATTGAACATTAACTACTTTCTCCTACACCAAGCCACTAACACTGGTTCTGCAGTATCTGTCACCTCATGAGATCTGAATTGCAAATGTGAAAAAGCACAGTAAATATACATTATTGTCAGTAAAAGTGTGGGGTGTGGTGAGCCTTAGCAGAAGGTAGAACTAATACTCAAAATTCAGTCTAATCCTGGCTATGGTCCAGCGTTCCCAGGATAGGCTCCGGATTCACCATGGCACTTATAAGAATTAAGCAGTTACTGAAGATGAATAAATAACTGAATTCTGAAGTCTGAGTGTATAATTTTCCCACCCCTTTACACAGCATAGTCATACCTCACACAAGGGACAGTCTTAGTTCAAGAATTAAATACAGACTTACTTAATATAACATACCTTTTAAGTCAGTGGGAATGGTTAACCACTATCTATCAATGACATAATATATAAACACTGTGATATACTGTATAATCATGCAGTGCTTACTGAACTATGGGTTGGTTTGATTTTGTTTTGCTGTTTTGCTGATATTTGTCTTGCTGTGGCAAGAGTTGGAGAGCAAGGGAGGAGTGAACAGGTTTATTTATGATGGTTTGTTTCGTTGCCTCTCTTTTGGAGGTGTGTCTTCTCTCTCCCATTGTTCTGAGTCAATATGTACAGAGGTGCATGGGCAGTGGGGTTCAGGCCTTGCAGTGCAGCATGCCTAATGGAATTGATATGCCAAGAAGCTGATAATTACAGTAGACCACACAGACCACTAGACAACCTAATATCCACCCTGTACTGTCCCTAGTACAATGTTAATACCAGTGAAGAAAAGTGAAAATAAGTGAAAAAAGTGCTCCACTCTTAGTCGGAGAGCTTTAGATACTGACCAAGTGTTAATATGTATAACACAGAGGCAGTATACACAACAAAAACCCCAGAGCAGAATCTACTTTTTTATTACTTTTAATGTATGCAGCAAGGTGTCACAATGTTCTACCAGTCTGTGTGCAAGCGTTATCTTTTATGCAACTATGCAATGGGGCCAGTGGCAGGAAGGCAGGAGATTCCTGCAGAATGAACAAATTACAAAGGTTGAACAAATCATTGGACCAACCCTGACTCCCTGAAATTGGTTGTTCAGGAGAGGATTCTGGTTAAACTACTGCTCATCAAGAACAATGTCTCTCACCCTGTCCATGAGGTGCCTAGTTAAACAGCAATTTAATTTGACCTATCAATCAATCTATTTATTTATCTATCAAATAAAACACCAGCTGCCATTCCTCAAAATTTCTGTGGAGTCCGAGTACACAGCAAAATCACCAGTGTTGATTTAACACCCACAGTGTTGAATTCACACCCTACAGTGTTTATATAAGTCCATTGGACTACACAGATACTAGTCCAGGTTCTTGTTATCTCAAAAATGGACTATTGCAACTCACTATTCTCGGGCCTCCCTGCCAGCTCCATCAAACCCCTTCAAATGATTCAGAATGCAGCAGCACGGCTCATCTTCAACCAGCCCAAAAGAACCCATGTCACACCCCTCTTCATATCCCTCCACTGGCTTCCTGTAGCCACCCGCATCAAATTCAAGGCTTTGATGCTCACCTACAAGACCTTGTCTGGAACAGCACCCTCCTACCTCAACTATCTTCTGAAGGCTTATGTTCCCTCACGCAATCTGCGATCAATCAATGACCGACGCTTAGTAGTGCCTACTCAGCGTGGCTCAAGGTCCCTTTCAAGAACATTCAAACTAACTGTTCCTCAGTGGTGGAATGAACTTCCATTCTCAATCCAGTTCCACAGAATCTCTCACAGTCTTCAAAAAACAGCTGAAGACCCACCTCTTCCATGAACACCTAACCAACCCATAAATTTATTAATTTTTTAAAAATTTACTCAACAGGTACATGCTGTTAAAAAAAAACAACAGGTACATGCTGTTAAAAGAAAAAAATCAATTGGGTGGTATGAGAATTCACCAGCATTGTGGAATAAAGCAATAATAATTTATTATTGCTTTATTAATAAATAATTATTTATTAATAAAGCAATTAATAAATAATTATTTATTTATTAATTAATGGGTTCTGCTTGTGTGAAAACACAATTTATTTAATAAATTCTTCTTCTTATTATTATTATTATTACTAATTAATTAATTATATTTATCCATCCATCTTCTACTGCTTACTCTTTTTCAGGGTCACGGGGAACCTAGAGCCTATCCCAGGGAGCATCGGGTACAAGGTGGGGTACACCCTGGACAGGGTGCCAGTCCATCGCAGGGCACACAATCACACACACTCACATACTCATTCATACACTACGGACACTTTAGACACGCCAATTAGCCTACCATGCATGTCTTTGGACTGGGGGAGGAAACCAGAGTACCCGGGGAGAGCACGCAATTTCCGCACACACAGGCCCCGGCAGGACTCGAACCCCAGACCCTGGAGGTGTGAGGCGAACATGCTAACCACTAAGCAACAACAACAACAACAACAACAACAATAATAATAATAATAATAATAAGAATAAGAAGAAGAAGAAGAAGAAGAAGAAGAAGAAGAAGAAGAAGAAGAAGAAGAAAAATAATAATAGGAGTTTGTATGTTCTCCCTGTGTTTCAGGGGTTTCCTCTGGGTACTCTGGTTTCCTCCCCAAGTTCAAAGACCTGACTTGTAAGGTGATTGGCATCTCTAAGTTGTCTATACTGTGTGAATGTGTGTGTGATTGTGCCCTAAGATGGGTTGGCACCCCATCCAGGGTGTCCCCTGCTTTGTGCTGCGAGTAGCCTGGGATAGGCTTCAGGCTTATGTGTAGGACAAGCGGTACATAAAATGGATGGATGGATAATAACAATAAAATCTATCCATCTATCTCGCTCTCTCTCTCTCTCTCTCTCTCTCTCTCTCTCTCTCTCTCTCTCTATATATATATATATATATATAATTCTACTGGATTCTTATGATTATAATAACTTATAGAAATAAGACTGGTCATGACACCACAAATGAACTATTTATGTATTTACAAAATAGAATCAGGTAAACTCTCTCTCTCTCTCTCTCTCTCTCTCTCTCTCTCTCTCTCTCTCTCTCTATATATATATATATATATATATATATATATATATATATATATATATAATTACTATCAGGAATGCAGAGAAAAAGAAGCAGTGGTAGTAAGTAGTTGAGAATTAGACATGAAGAAAATGATTAGAGCTTGCATTAATTACTTGTAAGTATCACCAAAAAGAAAGCTTAAAATGAAGAACAAAAAAGAGCATAGGTGGGACAAACCATGTTAATTAGTGATTGGCCACTGGGCAGCCATGGTGATACAGCATATGTGTAGTCATTGGGAACAATGGTGATCAGCAATTAGTCATTGGCTCGTAAAAGCAGAACTCACGCTGGAGGTAAATTGACTGAACCAACTTTCTCACCTCGTACAACCAGAAGCTGTGATGTGAATGTGATGTGAATGGAGAACTGTATCAAGTGTAGAACAGACACCAACCTCTGCTCGAAAAGATTTGCAAAATTTTTCACTAGGATTTTTTTCAAATAAAGCCGCTAAAGAGGTCTAAAATGTGGCCAAATCTAGCATCAAAATCTAGCAACAATGTTACCAAAACATTGCGCAGAATATCTAGAGATCTCTATGTCCTACATGTTCATAAAATGCTCTACAGACCTTTCCACGAATTTTCTTTCACCCATTTTATACAAAAAAACCCCCTAAAAAAAAAAAAACCTAACCATATCTATAGACATGCTAACATCCTTGCTCTCTGTGAGATTACTTTTATCTTCTCAGAAAGACATTAGATGCAGGACTAAGCAGGAGATCAGTCTGTAGAGATAAGTTTTCTACCAACCATGGTGATAAGTTTACTGTAAACGCTCTCCCCTCTCTGTTCCCTGTTCCGATTCACAATTCCTAACACACGGTGTAGATTAAATAATCAAATCTTACTGATTAGAATAAACAAGAAGGGAAGGAAAAAGTCTAAAGAAATCGAGAAGTAGCATGGTCCTGAGACCTGAAAATCATTCATCAATAAAACTTTAAACGATGTCACCATATTAATATAGTCTGCGGGTTTCTTCAGCGCATATTGGTATAGCATAGGTGTAGGGTTTTCATTCTTCCCTGAAGCACAGCATAATAACTCCCTCCATTCTGCAAGAGTGACAGGGCTGTAAATGTCATATCATTTGGTATTTCCATTCTCCACAGGGCACCGAAGAGAGCAGCTTAATTTTGGAACTAGATGAATCATACCATTACCTGCCGCTTATATACTATCTGTGTGTGTGTGTCTGTGTGTGTGTGTGTCTGTGTGTGTGTGTGAATGAGTCTGCTATTGCAAGAAAGTGTAAAAGAATGGTCCTTGAGCCAGTATTGATTGATTGTGTATTAACAAAAAAGACTTGTGTGGTATGTGGAAGTATGGATCTCTCATTTGTCCTGTCATTATGCTCATGTTAAAGACCAAATTAGCTTCAATTATGGAAAGGTTAGCATATTTCTAATCAGTCGTACTGATGACCTCAGATGACTGACAACCCATATTGATCTTGTTAAGATAAATGAATATGTCATGGGTTTATGTGCTGTGAGCATGCTGCACTGAGAGAGAGACTCGGGGCAGTTGTGACACTCATTAGTTTTAAAAAAAACAACCCACGAATAATGTCACTATGATTGCACATGCATATTGAGTTCCCCTTGTTAATAAACCCCATAGACTAGATTTATTTCATCATTTGTGTGCCTGCGTAACATACCTAAGACATGATTTGTATTAGATGGAGAGTTTATGGATTCTATTTGCACCCTTAACACCAAAGCACACTTGAGCCAATTTAAATTTGATCAGCCAATCAAAACATGAGCGTATAACATCAGCTTTATTTATAATTCATATTTTATATAATAGGCTTTATTTTCATCTCTTTGGTTCACTTCAAATACTGGTTTTATTTATACTATTAGCTAAGCTAGTTGATTTACCTGTGCTAATATTAGCTAGTTTATTAGTTAACTGTGACAGTTAGCTAGTGTGTATGAATGGTGCTGTGAATTGATTAGTTTTCGCTTTCAGTCCTACTTCAGTCCCAGGGATTCCGCGATAGGTCCTGGATTCACCATGGCCATGAACAGGATGAAATGGTTACTGAAGATGAATGAACCAATAAAACCAGTAG
Source organism: Ictalurus furcatus (assembly GCF_023375685.1). Classification (NCBI taxonomy): domain Eukaryota; kingdom Metazoa; phylum Chordata; class Actinopteri; order Siluriformes; family Ictaluridae; genus Ictalurus; species Ictalurus furcatus. Next base: position 11,840,507 of record NC_071258.1, read on the forward strand.
CCAGGTTTGCTAGCAAGCTAGCTAACATTAGGTTCATAATAAATGTACATAATGATGTATATATTAAATATAAATGTATAAATAAATGTTAAATGTAAATCCAATCTGTAAATCAATATATAATAGTAGCATTTTTAAAAAAATGATTTTTTATATCTTTATTATTTACATTATTTACAGTATGTAATGTGTAACGATTGTTCATTATGCACAGCAAAAAAAGTCTACCGAAATGTAACATTGCTATTTTACACAAATCTCTATCTAAATGTATCAGAACGGCACTAAATATTTAAAAAGTCAGCTACAAAAGTGTGAACTTTTTACATTTGGTGCTCTTTTAGATATCTTTTAGAAGGTTATCCTATATACTGTATATTATCAATAAAGTTGCCTTGTCAGGAGTGGATAGGTAAATGCTCAGAACACCACATGCAATGAATAGAAATGTAAATGGGCCCTCCACACTATTTATCCAGCCCTAAATTCACTTAAGAGGCAATAAGAGGTAATACTGAATTCACTTTTAATGGTAATAAGATAGCTATCATTAACAAAGCTTATCCACACTTGAGATTGTGATCTCCTCTTTTGATCTGAGCACTTGAATTGCACATTGAGAGTAAAATTACACATGTATTGGTCAGTGCTCTGAACTGCCCTCCCTGGTCTTGTCATATTGATTGAGCTATCTGATTTACAATAGCTATTGTGGGCCATTATAATTGAGTTGTGCAGAGAGTGAAAATAAAGTGTTGGCACATCGATGAGTGGGCAGGCTTGGCTGAGAGCCATCTCTGTAATGTGAAAGGACCCAAGGTTGGCCATTGTGGATTAAAGTACATTATAGACAAGAGAAAACCACTTCATATATAAATACACACTGTACCAGGGACAGTACACCTGATCACACATATGAAATGAGTTCTGGACAGAATTGGGTGTAACGCATTACTTTGTACTGTAATCTAATGACTTTTTCTGATAACGCAGTAATGTAACGCATTACATTTTAAATTTATTTAATTTGATTACAGTTACTAATGTCAATAAAACTACATTACTTGCGTTACAAATTTATTGTTAAGAAAACAATATTAAGTAAAATAATTTAAAAAAATAAATCACATTTTGCCCCAATGATTTATTCTTAAGTCCCGAATAATTATCCACTTGGAGCGGTTTGTCAGTACATAACTGCAATTTTATATCTTCAGTGAACAGATCAATCAGACGGGGTTTACAGGAAAATACTTGGAAACACTTAAGTCTTATTATCTGACAGCCAAATGCTAGCTCACATAGTAAGTGTGAGGAAAAATGGATATTACGCTGATTTTTTTTTAAACCAGTAACGGGGTTGAAACTGAAACAGTAACATCCTCTGATGCTGAGCAGGAAAACAAGGTGTGTAAATGTCTACATGAGTTCCAGTTTACATGAACATGATATGAGCAGAGCATAAGGAAAGATAATGTATTTTGCATGGCACTGTAGCAGCTAAGCCCATACAATGATAGCTTAGCTGTGCCTCCTCTTGGTTACACCAAACTAGCCTAGATAGAAAAGTTTTATATTTTATCGGTCTGGTAGTCCTACAAACAGTTTCAACACCCGAGGCAGGTTTTATGATAAATCCAACTTTTTTTAATCATACATTGACGCACACTAAAATTACTGAAAGAACTATGAGTTTCTCTTTGTAGTGTATTTTTGTAGGTTTGATAGGGTTTGAAAGTACGTGAAAGTAAAGTAATTAGTAATCTGACATGCAGTAATCAGTAATGTAATCAGATTACAAATTTAAAGTAGTAATTAGTAATCTGTAGTGGATTACTTTTTTTGAGTAACTTAACCAACACTGGTTCTGGCCCCATTCTTACCAGACTGGGGCACTCTACAGCACTGACCAAAGCATAATGTGATAAATTAAGAAATGCATGAATACACAAAGGAGCAGTTCCTGTATGGAGTTTTGAGTTAAATTATACATTAACAGTGCAGTGTAACAAAGAGATCATGGAGCTACATGCTGCTCATAAAAATCATATTTAAATATCAGTGTAATAATCCTTACCTGCTGACATTTCCACTTATGGAATGAGGTTGCTATTATTTAATTCAGGGTGAAATGCATCTTCCCTGTGGTTCAGATAGTAAACCTATAGAGCAAAGCAGCAGTGAAGCATCTTAATGAAACAAAATGGGAATTATTTTGCCAGCTGATCATTTAATACCTTGCTTATGGTTCTGGGAGATTTTAATTCCAGGAGGAAATACATTTTCTGAGATATAGAATTGTTCACTGCGATGGGTTGGCACACCGTCCAGGGTGTTCCCCACCTGGTGCCCCGAGTCCCCTGGGATAGGCTCCCCAGCAATCCTATGTAGGATAAGCAACCAAATGGATGGATGGATGATATAGAATAGTCCTGGTTTCCAAAGAGTCAACCAGTTCCCACTAGATTAGACTAGACACTCCATATTCATTTATTCATTACTTCAAAACACAGATTCACACACACACATTCACACCCAGGGGCATTCACAGCCACCATTCTTTTTTTCTTTTTTTTTTTTTTTTTGGATTATGTAAAATAATTATTTAAGGCAAACAGTTTATGGCAATAACAATTTAGTTAGATTTAGAACATCCCATTCTTTTACTTCTGTTCCTTTCAATTACATTTAATTTTTATGGCACTTTTTACAATAGACATTACCACGAAGCAGCTTTACTGAAATCAATATATAGACCCTAAAGAGCAAGACAGGTGTAAGAGTGGCAAGGAAAATCTCCCTGAGATGACATATGGAAGAAATCTTCACAGGAAGCAGACTCAAAAGAAAGCCTGAAAAAGCATGATTTTCTGTGTTACACTGGATAGTGGACTTATAAATCATTACTCAAGTGTGTTGAAAAGATGTTCAGCATGAGCAGGTTGTGAATAAGAGTCTTTGGATGAGCACAGGAAATTATTTATGATTACAGTCACAACTCTTAGGTACAAGTCCACAATATCCAAGTGAGCTTAGGTTGAAAATTTGTGAAAGTGCAAATCAAGATCCGGAAACTCCAAATTTGGATTATGTGTAACTTTTTGATCTTGAGGTAGAAATGACTAAAACAACACAACAGATGCTAAGGACATTAAAATGTCCTTTGCTGGCAAAAACAGGTTCCTTTTTTGATTTACAAATGTACAATGTCTTAACCATCCTGATATGTAATAATTCCATGAAATCCGAAGTTTAGTATCTCAAGCTATGTGTTTATTGCATTTATATGTTTCTGTCATACACTGTGTAGGATAATGGATGGATGGATGGATGTTTCTGTCATGGTGAATTAGTTGTGATGACTCTTCTCTATCTCCTCTGTTATGATCTCACTGCAGGTTGACAAATGCGAGACTGGTGCAGGTGTTTTGCATTGCAGTGGCAGACACGGAGGCTTTAGTCATGAATGACAGATGCAGAGATTTGTCTGCCTGGAGAAATGTTTGAGTCAGTGAGTAATTGGCAGCGGGGGAAACAAACGGGTGAGAAGCAGAACAAAAAAAGCATCCATGCAATTAATTCTGGCATGCAAAATGTAAGTAAATACTATTACCATGCATATGTGTGCATTTTATTTTAAGGGCGTTAATTTGTAAAATGGAGTATACATTCACTGCAGCCTACCACAGCACGAATTTAGTTGGAGACACACAATAGTCATAGCCTTCCATAATTGTTCCAGCTCAAGTGATTTCATTCCAGTCGATTCAGAGATCACTCTTTGTGGGAGGATTTAATCGAGGCCCAAAAACATTTTTTTTCAGACCACTTTCTGTTGTGTAGATATTTGAGGAGCGCTAACTGTTTGTCTTATAGATGATGTGCAGAGGATTCAATGCAAAAGGGTCTATCTATTATTCAATTCATACAATTAAGCTTGTGTTGATTTAACTTCAATTATTTACAAGATTACTTGTTGTAAAGGGATGAGACACCGGGCTAAACAAGCTTGCTAAAAAGCAATTAGCCAGGTATAATCACTGGTGCTGAAAGATGAGACATGAAGGTCTGATAAAAAAAAAAAATCTAGGCATGAATTTGACATATATATTAAATGTCCATTTTTAAGTAGGTCTGCAACGTACATAATGAGACTAGAGAACTTATCTGAAATTGCTTGCTTCGTGAAACACATTTATATCTGTCTTGTCATGGCACACTTTCTTGACTGTTCCAAGCTTCACCTCTGTGAGTATATCATTCAGGTTTCTGTGAGTGAGGGTGAGAGGCTTTTACACATGAGAAATGCTTGTACAAAACCTGCACTCTAGTCTTTGATGAAAACATCACACATGCTTTTAAACTGGCCAAAGGCAGCATGGGTTCTTTGGGGGATTTTTTTTTTCCAAATTAAATTTCCTTGGCTGTGTTGATATTACTGCAGTGGTGAGATGTGGATACATTACTGAGAGTAGAAACATTTGTGATATGTCACTTTCAAGAGTAGTAAGGCAAGGGTTCATGCCCATCACCACTCCTTTGTGTGCTTTTGTCAAATATTTCTTACAGTACCTCTGTATAGGATACATGCATAATTGAGAGCTGACTGCCAGCAAAGTCAAAATAACAAATAATGATTTTTCATGTACAAGATAATGTGATAACTGCAGGAAATCAGATATTGACAACAAATGAACATATTTACATGCACTTCAGTAATCTGATGGAAAACCAAGTCTACATGAGTTACACCGTAATCAGATTTCTGTTAGTTATTCCTTATAATGAACAGAGGTGGGGTGAGTGAAGAACCTTACTCAAGAAAAATGACTACATTTTTACTAATTACTAATTTACACAAAGTATATTACTAAGAGTGAGCAGATTGTACAACTACTCAATTGAAATTATGCAACTTATGTTGCCTGAGGGAAAACACTTTTTTGGCTCTTACATTACATGTGGCCTGCATTCTGTTGGCCCAGCATTTACATAATCAGTGATTACTCACAGTAACAGACCCAACACTACAAAAATTAGAAATCTACTCAAGACACACGTTACTCGTTTACATAGCATTTAATGTAAACAAATGAAGACAAAAATAATTTAAACCCATGTATTGATGTATGACACCATACAGAAGGTATACCGTGAAAGAATGTTATGTACAGTGGGCCATATTTAGAGTTGGTGACCAAGTCCAAAAGCTAAGTAATAAAGTTATGCATAATCAGAGACAGGTTATGCATGTGTTTAAAGGACTTTGAAGTTGCAAGATTTTTATTAAGTAGAAGCAGTGGGGATGGGCTTTTCAATAACGTCTAGACCCTTTTGCACAAGCCCTTTTGCTTTTAAGCCAGAAAAGAATTTGAGATAGAAAATGTGGACTGATATGAACATATCAGCACATGCTGATATGGACTAATATGATGTAACATAAAAGCAAGACACAATTTAAAACTGAAAAATAAAAAAGACTATTATTATTACATTTGAATGAGGAGATGGCAAGCATTGAAATAACCACCAGAGTCCGCATTATATTGCAAACATATCGCTGCACGAACAGTCCTAATTATAATTATCATATTATTCATGGCAAATATGGTTTAATTTAACACTGTGGCTTTTATATATATATATATATATATATATATATATATATATATATATATATATACACACACATATATATATATATATATATATATATATATATATATATATATATATATATATATATATATATATATATATATATACAGTGTATCCGGAAAATATTCACAGCGCTTCACTTTTTCCACATTTTGTTATGTTACAGCCTTATTCCAAAATGGATTAAATTCATTATTTTCCTCAAAATTCTACAAACAATACCCCATAATGACAACGTGAAAGAAGTTTGTTTGAAATCTTTGCAAATTTATTAAAAATAAAAAAACAAAAAAAGCACATGTACATAAGTATTCACAGATTTTGCTCAGTACTTTGTTGAAGCACCTTTGGCACCAATTACAGCCTCAAGTGTTTTTGAGTATGATGCTACAAGCTTGGCACACCTATTTTTGGGCAGTTTCTCCCATTCTTATTTGCAGGACCTCTCAAGCTCCATCAGGTTGGATGGGGGGCGTTGGTGCACAGCCATTTTCAGATCTCTCCAGAGATGTTCAATCAGGTTCAAGTCTGGGCTCTGGCTGGGACACTCAAGGACATTCACAGAGTTTTCCTGTAGCCACTCCTTCGTTATCTTGGCTGTGTGCTTAGGGTCGTTGTCCTGTTGAAAGATGAACCTTCTCCCCAGTCTGAGGTCCAGATCGCTCTGGAGCAGGTTTTCATCAAGGATCTCTCTGTACATTGCTGAATTCATCTTTCCCTCGATCCTGACTAGTCTCCCAGTTCCTGCCGCTGAAATACACCCCCACAACATGATGCTGCCATCACCATGCTTCACTGTAGGGATGGAATTAGCCAGGTGATGAGTAGTGCCTGGTTTTCTCTAGACATGATGCTTCCCATTCAGGCCAAAGAGTTCAATCTTTGCTTCATCAGACCAGAGAATTTTGTTTCTCATGGTCTGAGAGTCCTTCAGGTGCCTTTTGGCAAACTCCAGGCAGGCTGTCATGTGCCTTTTACTGAGGAGTGGCTTCTGTCTGGCCACTCTACCATACAGGCCTGATTGGTGGGTGCTGCAGAGATGATTGTTCTTCTGGAAGATTCTCCTCTCTCCACAGAGACACGCTGGAGCTCTGTCAGAGTGACCATCAAGTTTTTGGTCACCTCCCTGACTAAGGCCCTTCTCCCCTGATCGCTCAGTTTGGCCGGGCGGCCAGCTCTAGGAAGAGTCCTGGTGGTTCCAAACTTCTTTCATTTATGGATGATGGAGGCCACTGTGCTTCATTGGGACCTTCAATGCTGCAGAAATGTTTCTGTACCCTTCCCCATATCTGTGCCTCGATACAACCTTGTCTCGGAGGTCTACCGGCAATTCCTTGGACTTCATGGCTTGGTTTGTGCTCTGACATGCATTGTTAACTGTCGGACCTTACAGTGAGGGAAAAAAGTATTTGAACTACAAGAAACATCTGACCTCTGTGATTGCCAACAAGGGTTTTGCCACCAAGTACTAAGTCATGTTTTGCAGAGGGGTCAAATACTTATTTCCCTCATTAAAATGCAAATCAATTTATAACATTTTTGACATGCGTTTTTCTGGATTTTCTTGTTGTTATTCTGTCTCTCACTGTTCAAATAAACCTAGCATTAAAATTATAGACTGATCATTTCTTTGTCAGTGGGCAAACGTACAAAATCAGCAGGGGATCAAATACTTTTTTCCCTCACTGTATATAGACAGGTGTGTGCCTTTCCAAATCATGTCCAATCAACTGAATTTAACATAGGTGGACTCCAATCAAGTTGTAGAAACATCTCAAGGATGATCAGTGGAAACAGGATGCACCTGAGCTCAATTTTGAGTATCATTGCAAAGGCTGTGAATACATGAACATGTGCTTTTTTAGTTTTTTAATTTATATAAATTTGCAAAGATTTCAAACAAACTTCTTTCACGTTGTCATTATGGGGTATTGTTTGTTGAATTTTGAGGAAAATAATTAATTTAATTCATTTCGGAATAAGTCTGTAACATAACAAAATGTGTAAAAAGGTGAAGCGCTGTGAATACTTTCCGGATGCACTGTGTATATATATATATATATATATATATATATATATACACACACACACACACACACACACACACACACACACACACACACACATATATATATATATATATATATATATATATATATATATATGTGTGTGTGTGTGTGTGTGTGTGTGTGTGTATATATATATATATATATATATATATATATATATATATATATATATATATATATATATATATATATATATATATATATATATATACCCTTTCTGAGACCAGACATGGTGCTGGTTTGGAAACATCAAAACAGGTGGTCATGGTGAAGTGTTAGCAAATATTAACGTCAAATATTGGATCTTTACTACATGAATTGAAATCATTTCATATCATGGTGAGACCTTCCTACAAGTCACATACTTCCCTAGAACCACAGAACCACAGTTACACACGTAATTAGAATTGTGTTTCACCTGCCAGGGCAGTGTCTAACACCTCCAACATGTAACCAAAGACTTTCATGAACTGTGCTCAAAGATGCAGAGATGACGACCACTTGAACAGTGTTTACCTTGTAGAATCAGGAGAAAGTGCATGTTGATGCCAAGGTAGCACAGCATAGATTTCCTGGAGTGGCACATGTCTAACTAAAGTCCATGAAGAGGAGATGCTCCTTATAGAGTGGCATATGTCACCAGGGGCCGGACATGTGATGACAAGGACTGGGCTGGTGATGGCAGCCACCACTGTGTGCGCTAACCTTTACTGTGATTTCCCTCATTGCAAATAAAAAAATGGTTTGAGTTGGTCTTTTTAAACCAAGAAGCTTTCAACTGTTGTTGTAGTAGTTTAGCTATTTTATCAACCAAATAGTGGGGTATCGCTGATAAGCAAGAAATACAACACTGTTTTGTTTCATTTTCTTTATGTATACAATATACTTTATTCCATGGAGTTCTTGTTGGTTGGTAGTAAGCACACTTGACTTAACAGAGAAAACTTGAAAACTCCTAACCTGTAGCTGAATTCTTGTCAGTTTTATCCTTCATATGTAAAATATTTATATTTACAAGACATGGTGTACATAGTAACCAAGAATACAGCCTTGACTACAGCCTGAGGACTCAAAGAGTCTTCAACAGGGCTGTAATTAAGGCCACCATTGTCAAGCCCAAGACAAGCCCAAGACCAGCACTAGCCAAGATAAAGTCAAGACCAAGACCAAGGCCAAGTCAAGATCAAATCCAAATGAAAGCAGACTGAGTGACTTACTTTTGAGGAGTGAACAAATGTGCAATTATGCCAAAATATTTCTTGTTTGTTGTGTACTACATAGTTTCTTGCCCTGTTATCATGAAACAAGATTTTTTAGCAGCCAATGTCAATACCCATTCTTAAATGATCAGTTGAATTTGAAGCAATTATGCTAGTTATCTCAACTTCATTCATGCATTGCACCAATCATGACCGTTTCTAGAAGAAATTCCTGTCAAACTTTTTTGAAAGATAAGTCAACATGACCAAGACCAAGATTATATTTAGCTAGACCAGTACCCAAGACCGAGACAAGTGCAAGTACAAACACTAATAATTCAGAGACAAGTCCAGTACAGAAACAATCTTGAGACTGGACTTGAGCCCTACAGCCCTAGTCCTCAATATTCATAGTGATGAACAAAACAAAAGGACTAAAAAGAAAGCAGTGCTTATGCCAATTCACAATGCAGTTGCTAACATGGTTGTAATATAATATTCATATTAATAAGAGTATGATTAAATAAGTTGAACAATAAGCACCAAGACCACTGGGAAGTGATATAAACATTGTAACAAAATAATTCACAGTAGGAGTATTGTGTTGGGTTGCAGAGGGTCTCCTGAGCTGCTAGCAGAAAAGATAGGGCAGTGTTCCATGACACTACTATAATCGGTGCATATGACAAACTGGCGTTATGAATTAAACATGGAAGTATTTTCACAAACTTCTCTTCCTACCTGCCAAGTAAAAATAAACGCTGTCTATGCTGGACCAATACTTTCTGACTCTTACTACTTTTACCACTGTGGCCATTGTTTAGCTCATATTAGGCTCCTATAGGTCCAGTGTTACACCTTAAAAAAGCTTCTGTCTATCACCATAAAGTGTTCTTTGGTTTGTCCCTCTATGCAACAGAGGTTTATCCTGTCATATAGGGTTTCAAGCAGAATACATTTGGAAAGCAAGAACCATTACCAATCCATAGAAACATTTTTTTTTTTTTTTTTAAATTATAGCATAAAATGATTTTTAAAAAATTAGTATTGCAATTTATCCCAAGACTAGGATTAATGCATGTTTAAGAAACTGTCATAATTGATGACTCATGGTGGATAAATAAAGTCTTTGAATGCATTAACATCTGTAGAGCATACAGTCTCCAGGACTGGGACTGTAAACTGAGCCAACTTTTGGAATTTTTGCCCCCCACCCCCCCTTTGAAGTGCTTGATCCTTTGCCACGGGACTTGAGTTCACACTAAGATATCCACTACATTACTCATCTAACAGGATGCTGGGACCATTGCTACATCATAGAAAAAGAGGAGCAACATAAATCCAGAGGACAATATTTTTATTTTTCAGTGTCACACTGCGAGAAGATCACCCAAAAACAATTACTGGCAACAGGCACAGGACAAGATGAGTTTGATCCAGTTGTATGCAATTGCAGATAAGTAACACCTGGTGTAATTTTCTTTTACCCTCCTCTCTTCATTTCTCTGCCTCTTTCCTCTGGCCTTTTCTCTTTCATTCTTTCATTTTATCCTGTTTTTTTATCTCCTCCTTTCATGCTCCTGATGTCTGTCTTTCTTAAGAAATGAGAAAAAAAACGATTGAGAGAGTGTCTGCTACACATATTAGTTTTTTTGTGCAATGCCATTCCTCAAGACATCCCTTGAATGTTTCAAATCATTGTGGACTACAGTATATTGGAAAGACGTTTGCATGGCAGTTCTTGCAGACATCAGTTGCTGCAGGGGAACCAGCCTCTCTCTAATTCAGACTAATCTTTAATTACCCTGTAATTAAATTAAGACCTATCAGAAAGGCTTACCCAATTATCTAGGTTATGCTCGATTTTTCTCGTCACACTCATTGGATGCGATGCACAAGAGTAAACACGTTAACTGCGTAATTCACACGGCTGCAACATGGAGCATCTGAACCACTCTAGGCAAGGTTTTCATGGACCTGACACATTCAAGGTGAAATTCAGTGTGAAAGAAATGTAGTGCCATTCAAGAGAGCATGTGAGAGAAAGCGAGAGTAAGAAAAGTATAGAACAACCTGTTCTCTTAATGACAGGCCTGTTGTTTAAGAGTACACTAGGGGAGCGATAGCTTTTAGGAGATAATTATATGAAGCATTTGACCTTGCCTTCTCATCCTAGTTATGTGCGCTAGAGAACCAATGCAGAAAGGTGTACATTTATAGTGTATTAATGTAGAATAACTATTAGTCTGCAATATGACAAAGACCCAGTTTTTTCATTGTTATATGCCCAAACACTAAAAGCAGTTGCAGCCTTTTCAGCCTTTTTCCCTTTTATCACTGTTTTATTGAAAAAAAAAAAAAATGTTTTCTGGTCCCATAACCCTTCAATAACAAAACTGCAGAATCCTACTGATATTCACTGAGAACATTCTCTTTTTGTTCTTCTTCTCTAAAATGGACATCAAATTCTTCACATGCTTGCAGATATTAATAAATGAATATCGAAGGCTCTTCGTTGCAGGACAAATGTTTAATTTTTACATTTAAATAAATATTACATTGCTGAACAGCCTATTTCAACTCTGCTTTTATGCATGTATTTTCATGACTAATGGCCTCTCAAATATGCACAGCCCACATTAGCAACTTCTTTAGATGCATTCATTAATTTATTCACACATTCAGTAATCGCTTTATTCCCGTCAATGTTGTGGATCCATTGTCCATCCTGGGAAACTGGCTGTGAGGCAGGGATACACCATGAATGGGATGCCAGTGCAATACACACAGAGAACATGCACAGACATTTGCACACTTATTTACACCTATGGGCAATTTAGAGTCACCTATTCACCTATCCATATTTTTTTGAGGTGGGAGGAAAATGGAGAACCCAGAGTGAACCCACACAGAGCGTTGAGGTGGCAACATGACCTGCTGTTCCACCATGCCACCCTCTGAATCTACAGTTTATAAAATGTTCTGTTAAGATGTTATAAATCTTTCTGTTAATGGTATGCATTTGACCAATTTGTACATATCTTGTAATCATTTAGTTGGATTTCCCTGAATAGTTGAAAACAGGTAAAGGTCAGGTAAAATAAATAACTGTTGTGTAAAATTATTGTTTAAAGAAAATTGTACTATGCTCTTTACTTAAACTGTGCGAAGGATCTTGGATCACATTTGATATTTAACAGAGAATAATAGCATAAATCAAATGATAAGTGTGTATGTTTTTGCTTGCAAACAAGCTATAACAGCTCACATAAGTGTGCTAAAAGGCACTTTCATTGTAAGTCCTTCGCATTTTACACCAGGCTGCAATTAGAGCTGTTTTTATCCTCCATTTTCCTGAGCTGTATGCTTTCATTCTGCCTTTCATCCCTGTCATTCCTCTCTCAGCAGATCCCCTACTAGGTAGACTGCGTCACGCACTGCTAAAAGACGCTCAAAAAAGGAGAACAAAAATCTGTATATTTGAAAGAATTGAGAGGGCATTGATTTATGTATCGAGCTGCTCTGAGTGAAACGAGGACAGACAAAGCATCAGCAGTGCTTTTCCAAGCTGAGAGAGCAGGGAAGGACAAAGACAGCCTGCTGACGTTAAGGACACAGAGACAAGGATACAGACACAGGGATCCAAGGTGAAAATGGGCTTTATTAAGGACCATGAGGGAGTGAGGGTGTGTGAGAGGGGTGAGTTGAATAGAGGGGTTGAGGTCAGGATTCGAACTCAGGTCCACAGTGTGAGGGTTGTAGCAGGAAGTGAGCAGTGTGTGAGCAGACAGGCAGCGTGAGTAGTGGACCTGGAACACGAGGATAGAAAACACTGGAAATCGAAGGAGGGGATTACCTGTGGTTAGGAAAGGAAAAGCAGGCTACAGGGTTGCCATTGTTCCCTTATCTTGAATGTGATAATAGCTTTGGAAAATAACCATGCACAAGCAATCAGAGAAATAAACAGACACACACCTAGCCAAAAACCTGTGGCACAGAAAACAAGCTTCCCCAAGACACCATGAGCCAAAGAAAGGCTACACAAAAGCTGGTAAACTCATCCAGCCCTCACAGAAAGCAATCAGGACTAATATAGCTATTTTCCAACCTGGAGTTCAGTATTTCATGATACTGTTAATAGTCCAGATCCAGAATTATTCATACCCTGTTTGAGTACCTGTTTTTGTTTCCTATCATATACCAGTACCTGTGAGAGTAGGAGGAGTTTATTAAAATTGTGAGAAGTTTCACATGTTCTCCCAGTTTCTACATGATTTTCCTTCAGGTTCTCCTCTCTAAACTGCTCTTAGGTTTAAATGAGTGTGTGAATGTGTTTGTGCCTTGTGCCTTGTGATCTTACAGAAGATGAATGAATGAATATATATATTACTATACTACATATCATTGTAAAGGTCTACCAACACTCATAGCTATTTGCACCTTTTAAGCTTTTATTGCAGAACAAATGACAAAAAGTTATGTTTTTTCAGCTCTTGAATCCAGTGCAATTCAAACTCATTTGTACTGGCACCATAACCAGTCATCCTTGTACAAGGACTGCCAATTAGTTCCACTCACTCTTCATACGTAAAAAAAAAAAAAATTGATGTCATGAGTAATTCGTAAAATGAGAATGAAGGTGACATGTTTGGGTTTTGCTCAATTTCGTACAAATTAAGGTTTTAAGATAGGTTACAAATACTAATTGCATTCCTAATCCTAATGTTTACCTTCATAACTTTTCACACAAACTGAGACAAATTAGCAAATGTGATACCAAGTGAAAACATTCACTTTAAAGCAGTTACTTTTTATTTTTAGATAACTGAATACATTTGAGTATACTCAGGCACTCAGACACTTTTTAACTTTCACTTAAGAGTAATTTCGACTAGCTATGTACACTATACACTAAATGATATGGGTAATACTTTCATTCATTTATTCATCTTCAGTAATTTCCTTATCCTGGTTGCAGGAAAACTGGGAGCAAGGCTGTGAACTCAATGCTACCCACTGTGTCACCGTGTTTCTCCATCCATCTTTTTACACATGTACACATTTTCTGTACTATTTCTAACCCTGGTGATGATCTACAACTGCATTTGGTTACTCAGTGTTGTGCACAATTTCTGCTATCAGCTTGAAAAGCACTATCAGGTCTGCAGACATGGCAGCTACAACCATTCCTCATGAGAGATAGGCTTACTATTGTAACCAGTTTGTAAACACTAATGTATTCCTGGTCATATATCTGATAGCACTTCTGAATGTGACAAACTCATAGTGCGTCCCAAATCACACATTTATGCAGTATTCTACACCATTTTGTAGTATAAATAGCATGATTAGTGTGTTCACACTGAAAACCCCCGAAAAACAAAGTGCATTTTAATTTCCAGGATGATGCACTCATTCAACCAAAAAAAACGAAGCGTGGAATGATGGACACTTCATGCACTCAACAGTAGCAGATTTCCTTACGTAGCGGATGGGGAGGGGCTATATCAGGCCCAGATGCTGAAAGAACAACAAAAAAAAGATGTTTACATTGCCAGTAAACCATAGTCACAAGCACAACTTACTATGTTGATTTTAAATTGTGCAAGCAAAATTCACCTACGGAGACGATTACGCCTGAGGAGACGATTACGCCTGAGGAGACGATTACGCCTCCATCTGACGGTGACTGAGGTCTTTGTTGGGCATAAAAGGAAAGATTAACATAAACAGTAAAATGTACCAATTCATTTTTGTTATCTGTTTGGCTATTTGGCTAATGCTAGCATCATCGCATTATGGCGTTTGACATAATTTGCCCTCGACCGGGAAACAGCATATACTTCTTTTTAGTACAATACTGAAAGTGTACCATTTTAAGACTATACTACCTTCTAAAATTCATACACTAGACGGAAGTGTGTATAGTGCATAGTATCAGTGTATAGTATGTCTTTTGGGACACAACTTTACTGTCCACTTTATTAGGAAAACCTGTACGTTTGAACATTCATGCAGTTATCTAATCAGCATGGCATGGCTAGTGGTACCAGACGGGCTGGTCTGAGTATTTCATAAACTGCTGATCTCCTGGGATTTTCACACACAACGCTCTCTAGATTTTACACAGAATGGTGTGAAAAACAAACAACACTGAGTGAGCAACAGTTCTACGGGTGGAAATGCTTTGTTGATAAGACAGGTAACAGGAAAATAGCCAGATCGGTTTGAGCTGCCTGGAAGGATATAGTAACTCAAATAATCTCTCTTTATAACTGTGGAGAGCAGAAAAGCATCTCAACATGCACAAAACATCAAACCTTGAGGTGGATGAGCTACAACAGCTGAAGACCACATCAGGTTCCAGTCCTGTTGTCACGTTACAAAGTTGGATCAAGGGCAGATCTTCAAACAGTTTAATAGACAAACAAACAACAAAACAAAGACACTAAGACATCCATCTTCAACCGCTTACTCCTTTTCAGGGTCACGGGGGAACCTGGAGCCTATCCCAGGGAGCATCGGGCACAAGGCGGGGTACACCCTGGACAGGGTGCCAATCCATCGCAGGGCACAATCACATACACATTCACACACCCATTCATACACTATGGACACTTTGGACATGCCAATCATCCTACCATGCATGTCTTTGGACTGGGGGAGGAAACCCCCGCAGCATGGGGAGAACATGCAAACTCCGCACACACAGGGCCACGGTGGGAATCGAACCCCCAGCCCTGGAGGTGTGAGGCGAACATGCTAACCACTAAGCCAGCGTGCGCCCGACACTAAGACACCTCGGCAAAATACTGTGGCTAAGGCTAAACATAAACTATGGAACAAAACATGGTACAGGGACACAGGTCAAGATAGACAATACGTAAGATGAGGAAGCAGTACAAACAGTGGCTATATATAGGAGTGCTCGTTAAACAGAAACGTGATACAGGTGCAGGTGGTCACGTGACAATGATGTAGTATGGTGCAGTGGCTGCTGGGAAATGAAGTGCAGCATTAGCTCCTTGATATATGACAGAACCCCCCCTATGGGCGCTTCTCCTAGAGCGCCCAAAATGCACTCCCTCCCTCTAGCGGTCCTGGCCCCCTGGGATAAAATGTCCCCAGCTGAACCAGTAGACTAAGCGGTGTCCTCAGCGGAGCAAGAAAGCAATGCAACGTCCTCAGCGGAACAGGTAAGCAGAGTGACATCCTAAGCGGAACAGGTAAGCAGAGCGACGTCCTCAGCGGGGCTGGAGCTCAGAGCGACGTCCTCAGTGGGGCTGGAGCTCAGAGCGACATCCTCAGCGGGGCTGGAGCTCAGAGTGACGTCCTCTGAGGGGCAGGATAGCGGGACAACTTTCTCAGCAGAACAGGAGAGGGGAGCGATGTTCTCCGCGAGGCCCGAGGGAAGCTCCAAGATTTCCAAGAGGCCATAGAGAAGAGCGAGGTTCTCCGCGAGGCCAGAGAGGGGAGCGGGGTTCTCCGCGAGGCCAAAGGGAGGAACGATGCCCTCCGTGGAGCAGGAAGGGGGAGTGACATACAACGCGCAGCAAAGAAGAGGAACGACATCTTCAGTGGAACATGGAGGCAGAGCAACATCCTCAGCGAAGTAGGATGGCAGAGCAACGACCTCAGCCAAGCAGGATGGCAGAGCGATGACATCAGCTGAGCAGGAAGGCAGAGCGATGTCCTCAGCTGAGCAGGAAGGCAGAGCGACGTCCTCAGCCGGGCAGAAAAGCTGAGTGCCTTCCTCAGCAGAGCGGTAAAGCTGACCGATGCCCTCAGCGGTGCAGAAAAGCAGGGTGAGTTCCTCAGCAGAGCAGTCAAGCACAGCGGCATTGTGCTCAGGGTTGACGAACAGAGGGGAGCACTTGGGTATGTCAGAAGACGGAACAACGTCTTCAGCCAACCAAGGGACTGAGCGATGTCCTCAGCTGATCCGAAAGGCTATGCGGCGTCCTCAGATGAGCAGGGAGGCTGACTTATGTTCTCCGCTGACTCCGTTTGCTGGACTAGATCCATAATATGGGAGGGAGGGTGGGAGATGGTACTACCCAGTTAACAGGCTCCCACTTGTACCCGGACTCCTCCATGTCCTCCTGCTGCTTACGTGGTGCAGCTTGGTACTCCTCCTCCTGTTGGCGTGGTGTGGCATAGCTCTCCGCAAACATAGGTGGCAGAGTGATGCCCAGGTATCTCATGATGATCCGCTGCTTCCGTTGTAGGTCTTACGTTCTCAAGGTTCCTGTATTCCTTGGCCAATAGGAGCTGCACCCACTGGTGGGCTGGTCCAAAGAACCTGGACTACATGAACTGTAGCCATTGCTTCTCCTCTGGCTTGGGGTCTACTAAGCTGGCAAAATAGAACTGACAGTCCACAAGGAAATATTCAGGGTAGCTGAAAAATCCATCATAAGGATCGGGGAGCTCCATGAAAGTCCACTGTGGAAACTGAATCGAATCCAAGGCTGGGACGATTGGCGTGGTCTTCCTAGCATGACGTCTCCTCCGTCTTCCTGCTGCATCCATGTTGAAGCATAGTATTCTGTCACGTTACTCACGTAATGGAGATTAGGACGGATGCAAGGGCAGTTAAACAGTTTTATTAAAGGAGACAAAGGTAGACAAATCCAAATCAGTAATCCAACGTGTGGTCCAAAAACATGCAAAAGGTCAGGCAATCGGCAAACAGGCATAAATAGGGCAAGGGAATAGTCAGAGTCGAGAAACTATAAACGAGGTCAGAGATCATGAAACGAAATGAGAACAAAGGACAACCGCTTAGTAAGTGAGTTAAACTCAATACTATGCAAAGTCATAGTGTTTGGACAGTCTCTTATATTCTGTGGTGTGAGTATATGTGAGATTGGAAACAGGTGTGTGTGATTAGTATTTCGTAGAAGGTGAACATGTATATGCGTGTGTGGGAAGTGTAGTCCATGGCGGCCATGTTTGTAGGCCGCTGTGCAGGGTGGGAAACGTAGTCACTGGTTTGCTGTGACATGACACCTGTCAGCCAAGAACAAGAATCTGAGGCTATCATGGGGACAGACTCACCTAAACTGGACATTTGATGATTAGGGGGAGAAAAAACACTTGGTCTTTTTCCAGACTTCAAACTGTCCAGTTTTAGTGAATCTGTGCCCTTGATAGCCTCAGATTCTTGTTCTTGGTGACAGGAGTGGAACCTGATGTGTTCTTCTGCTGTTGTAGCTCATCCACCTCAAGGTTTAATGTGAAGTGCATTCAGATGTGCTTTTCTGCTCACCACTGTTATAAAGAATGCTTATTTGAGTAACTATAGACTTGTCGGCTGACCTGTAAGCTCAGACAAGTCTGGTCATTCTACTCTGATCTCTCTCCTCAACAAGGTGTTTTAGCTTGCAGACCTCCCACACACAGGATGTTTTTTCACACTATTCTGTGTAAACTCTAGAGACTTTTGTGTGTGAAAATCACAAGAGATCAGCAGAAATACTCAAACCAGCCCATCTGGTACCAACAAACATGCCATAATTAAAGTCACTGCGATCACATTATTTTCCCCATTAACTGAAGCTCTTGACCTGTATCTGTATGATTTTATGCATTGCTGCTGCACATGATTGGCTGATTAGATAACTGCATGAATGAGCAGGTGTACCGGTATTCCTAATGGACGGTGAGTGTATAACGGAAAACACCTTTCTTCAGCATCATCCCTACACTGCAATTTTACTGTTGAATGTCAGTAAGTGAAGCTGAGACCTGCAGAGAAACAGACATGCTGACCTCAGTCACTCTAATCTGTGGGTTATAAGTGGAGCCTTTAAACATAGAGCAGTCAGCCTTTAAAACATATTGCATGAGCAAAATGAGCCATGCTTCTGTTCTCTGAGCAGTTAAGTCTCCATCCTTGTTATTTTAGTGATTATGACCTGCATTGCATAATGAAGTATTGCAGGTCAATGTGACACAGGTCAGTGAGTAAGTTCTATTGAGTCCTCTTACTTCCCTCTTATTTCTCAGCCCATTCTGTTCTCCTGTAATGACTCTCATGCTAACAGAATAAACAGAACAGGATAAATATGTGTAAAAGTCACAATGAACAAACACAGACTGTAGAAGCAGTGAAGTGATCTAACTAGGAGCTGCCTTAAGTCAATTTTAACTGACTCAAGGCAATTAAAATGCACACCTATTATGCTTTTCCAGATATTACCTTTCATGTAGTGTTTTACATAGCTGTTTGTAAATGTAAAACGTCTGCAAAATTAAAAAAATCAAAGTGCAAGATGAATGGACAGTTCCTGTTGGGAACAGTCAGTAATTCCCAACTGACTGTTGGGAATTACTCCCAACAGTCAGTAATTCCAACCTTACTTCCTGTACAAACCTACATAGGTTTGTAACAAAAACCCCACCTCTGATCTTCACTGGCTGCTCGCGAACAATGTGTATTTTGACCCGCTCTCAAACACTACAGTAGTTGTGTCCTGAAAGAGTTAGATTCATGTCTAGATGACGTTTTCTGCGCTGCAAAAGCAAAACCACTTTGCATGGACTCTCAAAGGATGAGGATGTAAGGCATCAGTGGTTAAAATTCATTTTAAAATGATACCACAGCAGTTCAACTCCGACCATCGTTTGTGTTCCCGTCATTTCACTGCTTCTTCAATTTAGCTGAAGTCAACGTGGGATTTGCGAAACGATTATACCCACTTTATTTGGACCATCTTGCACCTCTGGATCACAACCTGTATGTATGATGAATTATATATGTATATATTTTCTATCAAGTATTCCAAATGCGTAGTTTTGTGTTGTATACATGTACAGCCAATGCACAAACTACATACAAACTTGCCATTGAGAAACGTCCTGTTCTTGTCGTGCTTGCGATGGTGGTTCGGGTCGATCTTCTGATGTATCACTATTGGACTCAGGCTCAATTTGGGAAGGTAAAACCGATGACATTATTACTGAGCTGAAATTCAGATATGGTAATGGGCGTTTCCTTTCCGACATGCGCTGTAAGCGGTAGACCAATCACAACAGACTGTGACATCTGACCAATTGGAGCAGAGTAGGCCCTCTGAAAGGAGTAGTTTAAAGTGAACAGATCCTTGAGTGAGTCGTTTGTGACACTGAGAATAAGAATTGATGCTGCGATGTAAATTATGAGAAAATTAAAGTGATTTTTGATCTTGGATGCAAATAAACCTATTTTATGAGACCTCTAAAACAAAATTAGACACGTTTATATAGAATAATAGGGGCACTTTAATAACATGACTTGCATGGTATTAGTAATCATTTAGATTATTAAAGGTGTAGGTTAGCTCGAACTTTAGTCTAGTTAAGTAACCTGAGACAGTTTGCAATTCGAAGCGAGCACCATGCACAAGTTGCTTTGAGATGACCAAAAAACCTAAGCACTTTAATGGAGTGATGTTATAAAATGGGTGTGGTGGGATCCTGAGTGCTGCAACAGAAAAGCCTTCGCCCCATCATCACATCATCATCATCGCAAGTTCGAATTCTGTCAATTCCACAGAAATCCATGGCCAAGAGCTGTGGGGCACTAGCCAATTGCAGGCACCTGTGTACTCATGTATGGGGAAGAGGGTAAATTGGGGGTTTTTGCAGCAGCTTTATCCAATCAAATATATGGTAAGGAATAAGGCATATACTAATAAGAGTAGGTGTTAAGGCTTAATTTTAAAAATATTTATATTTCATTTACATTTACGTTATTCAGTGCTAGTGTTTAATTTAGGATTGGAGGTGCTGGAAAACAAAAACACAAAAAAGTGTTATAAATTGGGTTAATCTAGATTGTTTTCCAAACAGAAACGATTATGAAAGCAGGGGGCACGGTAGCTTAGTGGTTAGCACGTTTGCTTCATGCCTCCAGGGTTGATGGTTCAATTCTTGTCTGCCTGTGTGTGTGGAGCTTGCATGTTTTCCCCGTGCTTCAGGAGTTTCCTCCGTGTACTCCAGTTTCCTCCCCCAGTCCAAAGACATGCGTTGTAGGCTGATTTGCATGTCCCAAAGTGTCCGTAGTGTGTGAATGTGTATGTGACTGTGCCCTGCTATGGATTGGAACCCCGTCCAGGGTGTCCCCCCACCATACCTCCTTGGATAGGCTCCAGGTTCTCCAAGACCCAGCAAGGATAAGCGGTACAGAAAATGGATGGATGGATGGATAATTATGAAAACCATAATATTAATTAATATAATAAGTTAACAAGATGTTAATAAATAACTACTACCATTATTAATAGCTATTCGTATATATGACTCATTCGGCATTGTATTATCGGATCATATATTAATGAATCATCATGAGAGCATTACTTAAGTAGCAGTATTGCTTATTTATGGACCATGTAGTTCAATGTTACAGAATTGTCTTAGATCCTCCATAGTTCATTCTGTTGATCCAAGCAGTGATTGATGAAATGTGCATTTGAAAAGAACAAATGTCCTCTACTTTAAATCATGAAACACTTGATGGGAATATATTGTACATCATTACTTTATGTACACAGGAGGATATATATCAGGAGGATATATTTTATTTATTTATTTATTTTTGCTGAATTAAATGCACATTGTTGAAATGTGAGAGTTGCCATGACAGTAAGGTGATGTGTCAAGGCAACTCTAGTTATATGTGTGCTGTGTGTCAATAGCTGAGGAATCCAACCAGGAACGACATGCTGGTATTTTTAAAGTCTGGGTGGGTGGCAAATGGAACATGCTACAGCACTGGATGTTTAACACAACAGGGTGACTGTTGACAGGTACTTAGTTGAATGTGTGTGTGCGCATGTGTTTTTATCTTGGTGGATACAAATGTCTGCACAAGGTTAGCAATATCTAACAGGTTTGACTTTGTCCACAAATTGGGCTTGTCCACACAAGAATAACTGTTTTGTTGTTGTTTTGTTTTTTAAATTAATTAATTTATTTTAAACGGCAGCTTTTATTTAAGAAAACTAAAAGAGCCAGAAGTTTTGGTTACAGAGGTTAGATTTAGATGTAGGCATAACATTCATTAACTGCATTAATAATTATGTCAATGGAAAGTCCTCACAAAGTTAGTAAGATCTGTGCGTTATTTCCACAGAAGTTTGCCCTATGTTATGTTGTGATTTTTTTTCCTTCAAATTTGCCCTCAGAGCAATTTTTATACCATAAACCAGTATATTAGTTGAGTCCATTTTTCATTTTATTTCAGTCTAAGTTTCTTACTCCAGCAGAAAGTGGAATTTAATTCTTTTTCTGCAGCTCCAGTAAATCAAACAGTACCTTATACAGTGCATCCCTCTGTGTCAATGCTTCAGTGGTATGTAAGATTTGATGGCAAAAAATGAAATGTTCATAAACCACAAAGGTGAACATCAGCACTTGCTCAACAGTTTTACTAATGGTGCTGTAAACAACGCGTGCCGTGTTGTTCAGCCCAGGTTTTTTCTGTTCCCAGAAAGATCCTTAACAGAAGCTCGGCTAATCTGTAAGTGTGGTGATGACAACCTTGGCTAGGAAAAGTAACAGATGTCCTCTTCATCATCCTCTCATTCTCTATTAGTTATAGTTGTCCATGATGACCCCTGGTCAGATGTAAGACTGTTTCTGCTGGCAGCAGGTCAGGGTGGATCTGTAGTTAATCAGATGGCAGTGAAATAATGAGTCACTGAAAACTGATCCAGTCTTAATAATACTTCACTCTATTAGAAGATTCAGTGCAGCATCACTCATTCGTGGACAAACCTGATCCTTGTTCAAAATCCATGAAAGATTGACTAAATCACACTATGACCTTGATATTGGTATATTATGATGAAAACCAGCTAGCATCTTACTGCATTTTTAAATTCCTTTTAACGACGCAGCAGGAATTTCTCGGTGAATATTGCCATTATAATTAATGCAAAATTTGACCTTTTTTCGCTCTACACTTTCAGTTTGGATGTGTTAATTAATTCACAATCATGTCTAGTATCTTATAGCATTTTACACTGAGCCTTAAGAATGAGATATCTGCAGCCTGTCCGTGGATAGTCTAATTAACAGAATAATGGAAAGGAAAAAAAAAAAGAGGTGGCACAAAGCAGATTAAAATGAACCATTTTTTCATTGGGCATCCAGTGACAGGCTTTTTGGAAATTACCTCGTGTGAGAGTTCATTGACCCTTCTCCTCATCCAAGGATATTTATATTCATCCACAACTTCTTATTTATGTTACCCCATGGGATATGATTGAAAAACTGGGATATAGCTGATTACAAATACATTATTTGGCATGAACAGATAATATGTTAATATCCTAAATGGATACAAGTACAGATATGAACAGGAGGTGCACTGTTCATTTTTATTTATTTTTTTTTTTTTAGAAAGCTTGCCTGAAAGGTTCACAAGATATCTGGTTGAGACTAGAGGTGTACAACAAGGGACTTCGGGATGCAACTAAAATTTCTGCCAATAGGAGGTTTTTATTTCATGCTGGTTTCAGATATGAAGCTTGCGGGAAAAATAATGACCACATTCATTAAAATGAACATGAATCATTGTGTGATGCATTTACCAGATTCATTCATTCATCTTTAGTAACTGCCTGGTCAAGGGCATGGTGGCTCAAATTAGCCCACTAGTTGCATATCTCAATTTGAGATCAATTATGAACATTCCAAGAGGTTTGTCTAACCATATTGTCTGCAGTCTTTATTTGTTTTATTACTTTATTTGTTTTATTGTTGTTATGACCTTTGCATTCTCTCTTTCTCTCTCTCTCCCTAAATTTTTGGTCCTCAGTTCTCTGTGTGTTTTTGACATTCACTTGTGAAAGATCTGGAAATTCTATAGACATGCCATCATACTGTGTCTCCATATTTCACGATCACTGCAGCTTTCTGTCAGTCCCGTCTGATCGGTGATGTCTCACTTGTCTGGTAAGCAGCTGAGAGTTCTGTCACATCTAACTTCTTCACTTGCCCGTGACTTTATGTGTTGTGTGCTTATTACTGAATCATTTTACAGGACCTTGGGTCTTCTCCTAAGTAGAACAGTCAGATAACAGTCTGCTTTGCAAGATGCTTTCTTTTTTGATCACAGGCAGAGTATTCACATGTCCTTCTCTTTTTTGTGGATACTTTAAAGCATTAAACATGGCCTCACTGCACAGACAGAGAGCAAATCTAGTCTGACAAATGGAGAATTTTAAACAAAGTGAACACAGTACACCTTCATAACTCATACTATGTGTACTAACAACCAGACACTGAATGGGTCAACCAAGAAAACAATGGCAATTGATGATAGAAACATTGTGAGAGCTGTGAATAAAAAACCAAAACAAACAGTCAGTGACATCAGTAACACCCTACACAGGGCAGGGGTGGCGATATCACAATCCACCATTCAAGGAAGATTTTGAGAGCACAAATATAGAGGCCATACCACAAGATGCCAACCACTCATCAGCAGTAAGAATCTGAAAGCCAGATTGAAATACAGAGATGAGCCACAAAATTTCTGGAACCAAGATTAACCTCTACCAAAGTGATGGAAAAGCCAAAAGCTGGAGAAAGAAAGGAACTGCTTATGAATCAAAACATGCAAGCTCATTGGTCACCAAGAACCCGAAAATTGGTCTCCAAGAACCCGAAAATTTCATCATAGGCTCTGCTAGTAAGTCTTGCAACTTTTGGTGTCAAAGTGCATGCTTCTACAATCAGAAAGAGGAACTGGACAGCTTGCATTCACTGATTCAGCTATGAATTCTGCATCATATCAAAGCATGCATAAAGATAATGTGAGGCCATCTGTCCGACAGTTGAAGTTGAACTGAAAGTGGACCTTTCAACCGGATAATGATCCTAAGCGCACTAGCAAATCCTCCAAGGAATGGCTCAAAAAGAGGAAATAGATTATGTGTGTGTGTTTAAAATCCCACCGAATGTTGTGGGGGGATTTGAAACAGCAGAACATGCAAGAAAACCCTCACACATATTGCAACTGAAAGAATATTGCATGGAAGAATGGTCAAAAATTCCCGAAAGCCTGAACAATTATGCAAAACGCCTTCAAGAAGTTATTTCTGCTAAATGGGGCAATACTAGCTTCTGAGGCCAAGGGTGTACTTACTTTTCCCACAGAAGAATATCACGTCTATTGGTATTTCTGTTGAATAAACGATTGAAAAGCTAATTTTCATGAAGTATACCAACTTCATTAATAGGCACTGTTTCAAAGATGATCAAATGTTTGCTTGTCCAAATATGTTAAAAAAAAAAAAAAAATGCCAACAATTTCCATGGCGTGTACTTGCTTTTTCATATGACTGTAGATGTAAATATCAGGAAATGAAATCTGTAATTCTGTTCTATTGTCTCATATTCATCTTTTGACCACAAACCCAAATATCCTCAGTCTGTAGCAAAAACAAAAGAATTGGCCCAGCTCTTCTAATACTTTTGGATGGGGACTGTATCACAGCATATCAGTATTAAAACACAAACAATATTAATGATAGGAATACCATCATGAATATTCTGATACACATGTATTTAGTACATAGTGCACATTACAATAGCAGTTTTGTTCTTTCCACTGTCTGTCTGTCACTGAAATTGGAAATCTGATTTGCATTGATATGTAAAACGGCTGCATTCGGAATACAAAGTAGAAAATTTTACTGATTATTCTATTACCAAGTATGCTCTGCATAGTTGACAGGCCCTGAGACTCTTCTAGTCTCTGCTGGTTTCCTTATTTGTCTCCATACTAGTTGACTTCACTCCCTCTTTGCTGCTTTCTGTTTCTTTCTCAAAAAACTTTCTCCTTGCACCAGGATTTTTGCCTCTTGGCTGCTGTCTGGTCTTTCTTATCCTCCGGCTGTGTCTTTCTCTGTTGGTGTCTGCCTGTCTCTCTGTCTGGATGTCATTCTCTTATTGTACTGGTTTCTCTCCAACCTTCTATATACTGTTTCTGCATTATTGTGGCCAGAATGTTAATTATGTTTCGTTTATCTTGGATATGACAATTCCTTTATTTCTATATTAAATCGATCTTATTTAAGCTTATTATACCCCTGGCAAAAATTATGGAATCACCACACTTAGAGGATCTTCACCCAGATTTTTTTTTTTTACTTCGAAGCAAATAAACAAATCACAAATTTGTTGACACAAAACTATTTTTGTTTAATAGCTGAACATTCTGTCTTCATGAAACATACCTCAAAGAACTGAAATGAAATTGTGTTAATGTATGGCACATTTTTTCCAGATCAAGTAGCAAACACTTCTATTAGCTGTGTGTGTGTGTGTGTGTGTGTGTATTGGTGTGTGCGCGCGCATGTATTCACTTACATAATGTTATTTTTTTGGCAAGTTTATCTCTGGACATAACATTAAAAGGATATTCAGTAAGCATGGGGTCCTAAGATAAGACAGAGAGGAAATGAATTTTACATTAGCCATAGACAGACTGTGATTGTGTGCAGTATTAGGAGCCTAGTGACTGCATGGTGACCTCAACATGATGCACAGACTCTGACGTTTTATTTAGCCGGACGTGCTTTAGCCTGATAATTTTCCAATCAAGCAGCTCAAAGTAAGTCTTCCATTGTATCTCCCAAACCCTGGCTATAAAAAAATAGTGCACAGGTATTTCTCCTTTTCTTCTAATTTCCTGGGTTACCATGGTGACAGCAAGCTTTGGCAGGGTTGCACAAACGTTTTTGTGGATCCAGATGAATGCTGGTTGCTAAACAAAAAGTCCAAGTTTAGCAAAACAACATCCTATAATAATATCTTACTGCTATGCTAACTTGCACGTTACATATCAACCTGATCTATAATAAAAGCATGAAATCTTTCCTTCGTCTTATTAAGCTAAGAAAACACAATTAAATCATTTATGTGATATAACTTCATGTCAAAGTAATGAGATTTATAGTGTCGCCTCATTCAGCATTCTGAGGTACAATGTTAAACTAATGCTCGAGTAAGGCTATGTTGTGAAGGTTGAAATCCACTGTGATCGTTCACACGCTTCAAACAATATTTCCATTTTAAGAGCTTAAAAAGCCTGGCTAACAAAACTGTGTTCATTATTTCAGACCGGCTTATGTAAATGCAGTTCTTGTAACGTCTTTCGCTATTTCACCAAAATCTAATAACGTATTTAACACCGTTTCCAGTCCTCGTTAAATGTAAATGAGGAGCCAAGTGGGAGTGAATTGTGATACTTTTCTAAAACTCCTTGTTAGCCTCTGGATCAGACAGGCTGCATTCGCACCAACACAGGTCCCATGTGCAATGATGAATGGTGCTAATTTGTCCATCATCTGAGACAAAAAACCTGGCATGCTTAATGAGCCCCGACAGCTTCTTATTCTTCTTCTTTTTCTAATGATGGCCTTCTCGATGATGAGGCTGGGAAAACAGAGGAATCATGTGATTTCTTGGTGGCCCTAGAATTTGATCAAACTTGTGATACAGCCAATTAAAATCTCAGTACACAACATTTAAATGAATACTGATAGAAAGACAGAAAGAGTACATAAATCATTTTTTTTAATAATATAAATATTATGTATTTTACTGTTTTGTGTTTCAGGTTGAGCATACACTATGCATACCTGTGCTGTTTTTCTCTAGAGTTTTCCATGTCTGGTGCTTCGGTTTCTTTTTGTAGTGCTGATAGTTTGTTCGCTGGTTGCTAGTTGACAGAGACCTCCTACACACCAGCACTTAAGTGGCAGAATTCTTCGAGCCTTGATATTCTGAGCAGCAGCAGCATGAGTTTCTGCAGAACACGAAGTGAATGCAGCACCTGATGACTTTTGCCATGTGAGTTTTAAGACGCCACTGCTCTGCACTTGTCCTTTGACTATGCACTTGTGTTTAAGGTGGTGTTAACCACATATCTGTATTATGGAGCTTGAAAGTTGACAAAAGTATCTGAATATGAATTTTCTATGGTGAATTTAATAAGTGAAACATTTCGTTTGCCAACGTTTTTCTTTGTTTTAAACTCAGGATAAGATTTTTCTTAAACTATGGGTTACATTTTTGAGATTTAAAACAAAATTCAAAACCCTAACAACAAATCTTAAAAATGTTAAATCTAAACAACAACAAAAAAATATTTTATGTAAATTAGGACAAAGGTGAAGCACCCAGGATACTTTTCTGAGGAAATGTTTAAACACTCTATGCTTAGTATAGGACTAGGAGGACTATGTAGGCACAGTAGCTTTCTACAGCTAAGGTATGCTAACTTTAGCTTGCTGGCAATAGCCAAAGTTAATAAGAATTTAATTATTTCAGCATTACGGTTCATATCTTCTAGCTCTACTTCACCTCTCTTCATTTCATGAGCATGAGCATGGCAGGTGTCTGAGATTGGCTAAATGTTTGACCACTCTGAAATAGTCTACCTTTCCTTGTGAATACTCCATTGTTCTACTTTTTACATAGAACCTGTAAATTAAGCTCTGTAGCTGGCTACGTAATTGACATTCAATCATGACAACATCTTTTGAATGTCTCTGTGAATACATTCAATGTTTGTCTGTTTTTTTTTTGTTGTTTTTTTTTACCTGTTAAATTTCTTGTGAACCTGGGCATGGGAAAGGTGCATGATATTTAAATCAACTAAAAAAAGAAGACAAATGCCTTCCATGAGTGTCATGTCCACCAAGATGTCCTTATGGTAACAGTTCCTATTCTCCTTTCACTGTTACCATGGTAATTTATCATAATTTATTATCACCTGGTGCTTGTCACCCATGACTAGTTGGCCTGTTTTCAGCTTTTGCAAATTATTGCTGTGGTCCACTCCAGAAAGCACAGGTTTGTGATTTAACATGATAATTAAGTCAAAATTCACACAAACCTGTATTTTTTCCTCACTGCAAGCAGAAGGACTAAACTAAAATCAAGATCAGTTGCCCCAGCAACATACACTCTCAAAAATGAACCTTGAAAATGACAAGTTTATTAGAGTTAAGACTGACCTTGTCTTTAGTGTTTTATGAACTGGGAATGCAGTCATGATTCAACAGTGAAAAAATCCTACATTTGATTGAAAATCTTACAAATAAAATAGATGTTTTAAAGCCAGGGGTGGAAAATACTTGAGACATTGTACTTTGTTAAGCACTATCTTGGAAGATTTGCACTTTACTCAAAGTATTATTGAAACTGAATACTTGTACTCTTAGTTTCCAAGAGGAAAAAAAATACACATTTTTACTCCTAACACATTCATTTTGACCTTCAGAGCACTCAAATTCTAGGTTTATCTGAGTTATGTTCCTTCTGACTGTTGCAATCAAAATTATTAAACCCCCCATTGCAAATCAGGTTTATTGTCAAAATGTACAGACTTTCAGCTGTTTGCAATGAATAAATCAAACAAAAGCAAGTGAAATAATTCAACATAATGAATGCTTCAAATGGTTTCCCCAAACTCAACTGAAAATGCAACTTATAACGATCTCTCCAGTTTCAAAATTATTCAACCCCCTGAATAGAATCCCTCACAACAGCACAAATATGCAAAACAGGTGTGTGTATATATACACACATACATACACACACAGACACATACCTATATTTTATATATATATATATATATATATATATATATATATATATATATATATATATATATATACACATATACATATATACACACACACACACATACAGAATCTCACAAAAGTGAGTACACCCCTCACATTTTTGTAAATATTTGATTATATCTTTTCATGTGACAACATTGAAGAAATGACACTTCGTTACAATGTAAAGTAGTGAGTGTACAGCTTGTGTAACAGTGTAAATTTGCTGTCCCCTCAAAATAACTCAACACACAGCCATTAATGTCTAAACCGCTGGCAACAAAAGTGAGTACACCCCTAAGTGAAAATGTCCAAATTGGGCCCAATTAGCCATTTTCCCTCCCCGGTGTCATGTGACTTGTTAGTGTTACAAGGTCTCAGGTGTGAATTGGGAGCAGGTGTGTTAAATTTGGTGTCATCACTCTCACATTCCGTCATACTGGTCACTGGAAGTTCTTCATGGCACCTCATGGCAAAGAACTCTCTGAGGATCTGAAAAAAGAATTGTTGCTCTACATAAAGATGGCCTAGACTATAAGAAGATTGCCAAGACCATGACACTGAGCTGCAGCACGGTGACCAAGACCATACAGCGGTTTACCAGGACTGGTTCCACTCAGAACAGGCCTCGCCATGGTCGACCAAAGAAGTTGAGTGCACGTGCTCAGCGTCATATCCAGAGGTTGTCTTTGGGAAATAGACGTATGAGTGATGCCAGCATTGCTGCAGAGGTTGAAGGGGTGGGGGATCAGCCTGTCAGTACTCAGACCATATGCCGCACACTGCATCAAATTGGTCTGCATGTCTGTCGTCCCAGAAGGAAGCCTCTTCTAAAGATGATGTACAAGAAAGCCCGCAAACAGTTTGCTGAAGACAAGCAGACTAAGGACATGGATTACTGGAACCATGTCCTGTGGTCTGATGAGACCAAGATAAATTTATTTGGTTCAGATGGTGTCAAGCGTGTGTGGCGGCAACCAGGTGAGGAGTACAAAGACAAGTGTGTCTTGCCTACAGTCAAGCATGGTGGTGGGAGTGTCATGGTCTGGGGCTGCATGAGTGCTGCCGGCACTGGGGAGCTACAGTTCATTGAGGGAACCATGAATGCCAACATGTACTGTGACATACTGAAGCAGAGCATGATCAGTATGCAGTATTCCACCATGATAACGACCACAAACACACCTCCAAGACAACCACTGCCTTGCTAAAGAAGCTGAGGGTGATGAACTGGCCAAGCATGTCTCCAGACCTAAACCCTATTGAGCATCTGTGGAGCATCCTCAAACAGAAGGTGGAGGAGCACAAGGTCTCTAACATCCACCAGCTCCGTGATGTCATCATGGAGGAGTGGAAGAGGACTCCAGTGGCAACCTATGAAGCTCTGGTGAACTCCATGCCCAAGAGGGTTAAGGCAGTACTGGAAAATAATGGTGGCCAAACAAAATATTGACGCTTTGGGCCCAATTTGGACATTTTCACTTAGGGGTGTACTCACTTTTGTTGCCAGTGGATTAGACATTAATGGCTGTGTGTTGAGTTATTTTGAGGGGACAGCAAATTTACACTGTTACACAAGCTGTACACTCACTACTTTACATTGTAGCAAACTGTCATTTCTTCGTGTTGTCACATGAAAAGATATAATCAAATATTTACAAAAATGTGAGGGGTGTACTCACTTTTGTGAGATACCGTGTGTGTGTAATATAATACTATATATATATATATATATATATATACACATATACACACACACACACACACACACACACACACACACACAACATTGTATGGGTTGGTAGCTCAACATGTCTTACATTTCTCAACAAGTCTTAAATCTGTTTCATTCACACACACCATTCCATTGTTTTTCCACAGCAGACAGCTAGACCATTATCTCAACATCACAATAACAGCTTTTTCCTCTGATGTGACAGAAAATCAAATGCTGAGGTGGAGTAGCTGACCAATTTTGTACGTGTAAAGTGGCTTACTTGACCTCCCCAAGCTAAACAGGCCCTTAATATATTGGAATTCATTAAAATAAAATATACTAAATTCCCTTTTATCACCAATCATTAATGTAGCATAACAAGTTAGTTGTAAGCTAATTACTGACAGAAATATCCTGTTGGAAGGGTAGAAAATTACCTGACTG
This sequence comes from Ictalurus furcatus, assembly GCF_023375685.1. Classification (NCBI taxonomy): domain Eukaryota; kingdom Metazoa; phylum Chordata; class Actinopteri; order Siluriformes; family Ictaluridae; genus Ictalurus; species Ictalurus furcatus. Next base: position 11,872,221 of record NC_071258.1, read on the forward strand.
GGTGGCCATATCACTCATCTGCAGGACGTATAGGTTTAAATAATTAAATAATTAATTAACTCAACACTTGAAAAATGTAATACATATGTTTAATTTTCAGATTTTATTAAGCTTATCTGCTGAGTGTTGTCCCACTGGTCATCATGATATTTTCAAAAAGGTACTAATTCATACTTCTAAAAATCATTTATTTATCTTCAGTAAGTGCTTTATCTTGGTCAGGGTCACAGTGGATACACAGACTATCCTGGGGACACTGGGTATGAGGAGGGACTAAAATTTGCCAAATACACTATATAGCCAAAAGATTGTGGACACCTGACCATCACATCCATATGTGATTCTTACCTAAACTGTTGCCCCAAACATTTGGCCATATATTTTATCTTTAAATGTAATAAAGTTTGTTCATTAGCTAAATGGGGGCCAACAACAGACAAATAAAAAATAAATGTACCACAATGTTATATTTCTTTTTACATGAACTGTGGGTAAACATATTTGTTGAAAATAAAATGTTACCTAAAAATTAAAAACGGAATTAACGACCGACAGATTTGAGTATACCCCCAACAAAAGAAATGTGCAATATAACCTTAATCTAGCCATCTATATTTAGATCTGTCTACTCTACTCTGGTTTCCCACCATGATTTATTAAGTGTGCACATCCTAACAGCACTCTTCTATTTCATTAATATGAAGGTTAACCTCTCTCTGCTGAGAGAAATTGCTTATTTGAACATGGCACAGGGAGCTCCAGAGATCACTCTGGAAAGTTACATCTAAAAAAATATTTGTGCCTCACTAGTTATTGAAGTGATTACTCACAGATCAGTGAGCAAATGTAGAGGTTATTTAGTGTTGAGCCATCATTGTGCTGTACCTACATTACTTTGCTTCTGTTTGGAGTTAAAGTGAACTGGCTGAAGTCCTGAAATTCTAAATCACTGCGTCATTGAACACTGATTCACGACTGTCTCTGACTCACTCATTATTTCTAAGATGCATATAAATAACACTAAATTAAAATTCCCATCTTGAAACTTGAAATATATACACACACAAATATTAAATTTTATTTATATATATATATATATTTTAAAGTTCTGTTTATAAGAACACATTTTGTCCAGCATTACAAGATCACATTGATTCAGCCCCTCCACATACTGCTCTCAGAATGCACAGGGAAAAGCTTCAGCACATAATGTATACTGTAAATAAAGAACTTAATAAGAGGAGAAAATAGACAGGATATTACACATCAATTTCAGTGATGGACCTTGACACTTGAATGTACTTTTGAATGCACCTCGTAATGGACAGAGTTGCCTCATCATTATATATTGTGAGCTTGGCTGCTGTATTGCAGTGCCCTGGATTTTCTGAAAGTCCTGATATTGGAGTGACAGAAGCAAAGCCAAAGAAACCTTGACTGTACATAAGAATCAGAGCTGCCTATGTGGAATGAGCATATCCACTAATGAAGACACTTGAGAAAGGAACATGGTGACTCAAGCCTCAGTCTAAAACACACACACTAACAGGATGCAGCAAGCTGACAAGGTTGAACATTTCAGTGTACTGTCTTCCACGTCAACCTGAGTTTTGTCAAAGTTGAATATACTTTGTGAAAAATATTTCTTTGCTCTACTCCCACCTCCAGCATATGAACCATCAGTACCTGTGAGAAAGGCCATTTAAGGACCATATGACTGCGCTGCATGACATGGCAGACAGGCAGGTTTGTGAAGTAACACCAAACGCCACCCTTCCCTCACACAGACTACACAACTACCTTCACTGCAAGCAGCAGGAGTGACAGCTTATTAGAGAACATTTTGCCATCGTGAGTATGTTATCTGAGTGCAGAAAATTTGCCTAGGCGAGAGAAGATGAGAGAGGAGGAAAGGTGTCATAATCCTACTCATTATTTTGAACAAAACTAGGTATATCTTATTTGATGTAAAATTGTGTGCGGCCATCCCACTCTTACAGAAGAAAGGTGGTCGCATTGAACTTATCTGGGATAAATTCGCACATTTAAAACCTGTATACCGTGTTTATGTTTCTGTAAAGCTGCTCTGAGACAATGTCTATTGTAAAAAGTGCTATACAAATAAAATTGAACTGAATCAGCAGCACCTTTCATACATTGAATATTGACATTCTGGCACAAGCATACATTGCATAGCAAAGTATAAATCTTTCACTTGAATGCTCTGTATGAGAATTTCTGCAAAAATGTATTTTAACCAAGCTAACCTCTACCACTGTGCTATTTGATTAAGATCTGTAATAAATCTTTATAGATCTGTAAGATATGTAATGAATAATTTTATACCTTTTTTTTTTTATCCCCTAACAGTGTTGCTCATGTTGTGCGTAAAGTTTGTGCTTTTCATGACATATGATTAGACTTGCCAGGCTCATGAAACTTCTCTTCACTGCAAATACATTTGGGTTTACACATCATGTGGTAATGAACTTCAATCATAAGTTGAAACACACAGAATCAAACTTTCACTTTAATGCCACTTACACCCAAACAGTCAAGTTAACCAAACTTTATCAGATAATGTTACAATTCAATCATACTCAGGCATTTTCTATGGCTAAATTTTGAGTGCCATATTACACTATGTATTAAACACTAGGGAGGGTGCACAAAGCCATTATGTTATATACCCTGTGTAAGGTGCAAACAAAGTGAGTAGAAAGCCATCTAGCATTAAGTAGAATATTTTAGTTGGACTAGAATAAAGGAATGCAAAATTAAGCTATATAGTTAAAATAAAGCACAACAATGGGCTGCCTAGTTGCTGCAAGCCTACTTCTGATGATAAAGGGACAGTATCCAGATGATTCTGTGATTACATTTAACCAATCGATGGTCAGCACTATTTTTAGCTCTACACAGCTCACCTGCCATGGTGCCTGATTATTCAGAGTAACCACATACACCATGGATACAGACAGTTCATATGGTGATGTAAATAGTGATAAAATATGGAATTATGAGTAATTTGCTGAGCCAAGCCAAGCTGCACTGTGTGGAATAGCACTTATGTCATATTTATGAGAGTATATATATATTCACCCCCAACCCCAAAATTTATCAGATGCCTACCAGTTGCCCACCAGAAGCCAGCTCTCTCCCCTATCTTTTGACAACTATCAGTCAGGGAGGGTGAAGACTAACAAGTGCTTCCTCTGAGAGACATAAAACCAGCCAACCGCATCTTTTCAAACTCCTGCTCATGATGGTTCACAGGGCAGTGAAACACACTCGGATGAAAGCACAATCTGCCCTCTTCCACATACACAAGCTTACACCCAGAAGTGGCTAGTGTCACTAGATTTACAAGGGGCACATTACTCAGCAATCCAGTGTACTTGGGGCGTCAACTCCAAGAGAGTTTGGTAAAATACAATATTCTGTAATCTCATTCCTGATAGTTAGCAAAACTTTTGACCATTGCTCAAGACTCCTGGAATCTGCCTTTGTTCATATGAGTGACCTGTTGCTTGGTGACATTTTAAGATTCTGACCATGAAGATGAGCCATTGAAGAACTGATGGAATGTTCCAAAAATATTTAGAGGGACATAAGCTAAAGAAAAACAAGCTCCACTGTGAATAAGCACTGCTCATCATGATTGCTTCGTTACTAAAGTGCTGATTAGAGCTACTCCAGAGAAGCTGAAGCTTGGTGAACATCACCATCAGGAAATAATAACCAGCAGCATTCCACCTCTCTCATTACCTTTCCACGTTTACAGTACTGAAGTGTTCTCACTCTCAGCAATCAGTACCAGGCATGCTCCTCAAAGCACTCCAACTGTAATGAGGACAGAATAGAGTCACTCAGTTCAGGTCTTTCTCCAAATGTGCAATTGATACGCTTTTCTGTGCAAATACGTGTTCCACATGCATTATAGTGCAGCATAAATTTCCGTACACTACCATCACAAATGCTGCTCAGTAGTGATCTTTTCAAGATTACTGAACACAGGGCTGAATATACATATGTGAACACACATCGTACCACACGAGATTAAAAGGAGTAAAAAGTTCTTTCAAAATTATAAACGTATGTGTGAAATCTGTCAAAGAGAAGACAACTTGGTGCTCAATTACAATCATATCTTAAAAAACTACCAAGCACATTTTTTGTTATAAAAGTTTGCCTCAGCAGTAATACCATCATATTATATATTTTCTAGCAATGTTCCATTTACTGCACTTCCCTGATTCTCAACAAAAGTTAGAGGATGAAGGCATTAAGACAATCAGATTTAATAAGCAAAAAATGGTCACACCATGTTGAACTTAACCAATAGGGCACATACAGTTGCAATCAAAATTATTCAATCTCCATTGCAAATCAGGTTTATTGTCAAAATATACAGACATTCAGCTGTTTGCAATGAACAAATCAAACAAAAGCAATTGAAATAGTTCAATACAATGAATGCTTCAAGTGGTTTCCCCAAATTCAACTGAAAATGCAACTTATAATGATTTCTCCAGTTTCAAAATGATTCAACCCCCATGAACAGAATCCCTCACAACAGCACAAATATGCAAAACAGGTGTTGTCTAAAGCACACCTGATGCAACTAATCAAGGGCTTCATTAGTTGCAACAGGTGTGCTTGAGCTGGAACACATGAAATACTTGAACTGGCTAGGGGCAGTGAAAAACCCTCGAGTGACTGCAAAAGACCTGCAGCAAGACTTGGTGGCAACAGGCACGGAGGTTTCGGTGAGCGCAGTAAGGCACATACTAAACGCAGAAGGGTTCCATGCCAGAAATCCAAGACGTACACCCAAAAGCACAAGAAAAGTCAGCTCAAAATCATATAAATAAGCCATAGAAGTTTTGGGATTCTTTTCGGCACGATGGATCAGCGGTATGTCTGGAGAAAGAAGAATGAAGAAAGAACACTCTGTCCACGGTCAAGCATGGTGGTGGCTCAGTGATGCTCTGGGGCTGCTTTGCATCCTCTGGCACTGGAAACCTGCAGCATGTGGATGGCAAGATGGATTCATTGAAGTATAAGGAAGTCCTAGGAGAAAACGTCATGCCATCTGTGAGGAAGCTGAAGCTTGGACGTCATTGAACCTTACAACAGGACAATGATCCCAAGCATACCTCGAATTCCACCAAGGCTTGGTTGTATAAGAAGTCCTGGAAGATTCTACAGGGCCATCACGGTCACCTGACTTGAACCACATCGAAAATCTCTGGTGGGATTTGAAGAATGTGGTTGCATCACGCAAACCCAAGATTATTACTGAACTGGAGGCCATTGCTCATGAGGAATGGGCTAAGATTCCTCAGGAATGCTGCCAAAAGCTTGTGTCTGGCTACGCATCTCGTTTACAGCAGGTCATAACATCAAAAGGGTGCTCTACTAAGTACTAAAGATGCTTGCCATGAAGGGGTTGAATAATTTCGAAACTGGAGAAATCATTATAAGTTGCATTTTCAGTTGAATTTGGGGAAACCACTTGAAGCATTCGTTGTGTTAAACCATTTCAATTGCTTTTGTTTGATTTGTTCATTGCAAACAGCTGAAAGTCTGTAAATTTTGACAATAAACTTGATTTGCAATGGGGGTTGAATAATATTGATGGCAACTGTAAGTCTAAGATAAGATAATTAAAAACTCCAGCAAAAAAAAAAAATCAGCAGTGTCAGAAATAATCAAACCAGCCCGTCTGGCAGCTACAAACATGCCACAGTCACCAAAATCCCATTTTTCCCATGTTAGACGTGAACTGAAGCTCTTGAACTGTATATGTATGCTTTTTTGCATTATGCTTCTGCCACATGATTGGCTGATTGAAGAACTGCATGATTATGTACGGGTACAGGTGTTCCTAAAGTGGCAAGTGAATTTATTTAATATCTGATTTTGAATAATGATTTTTTTCAATCTTTTATTATGTAAAACATCCTGAAATAAAAAAAAAATCCATCTAATTCCTTCTCTGTATTTATTTATTTTTATTTATCAGTCAGTTCGTTCTGATGATGTAAAGGGATTTACCAAATCAGTTTATATAAACTGAATCAAATTGATCTTTTTGAGGCTACATTATGTCTGCTTGAGCTGCACAATGGATGCCAAAGCTTTTCATTTTCGACTTTAACCCCATCAACAGGACATAATTTGTCCCTCTTGTCTGAATCATGTAGAACCATGAATCCTGAGAAATGGGTTGGTCTCAAAACACAAGCATGTTATTCATTTTGCACACAAACTTACAACTACATACATTTTTAAAAAATTCTTTACAGTGATCAATATTTAAAAAATAAACTTTTTTTTTTTTTTACAGAGTCACAAAACAGATTCAGAGCAACATAAACCACTGCATTCCAAAACCTTTCAGCAATGAAAGCATGTGGCCTTGAATTACTGTGAGGTTTTTAAAATAAATAAATAAATAAATAAAAATAACAGAAACAAAACAGTAAGTCATACTGACCTCAGATTTTCCCTTACCTTTAGAGAAGTCTATCAAGTGAACTTAACCTGAAAAGAAATCCACATCCAACTGTGTTATTAATTTGCTGAATATCCTTGAAACCTTAAGAAGTAAAAATAAATAAATAAAAATTTTTTTTTTATTCTGATAATTGCAGTCAGAGCCCAGAGGGTGCACTGACAAAACAACACTGGCTTTAAGAGAGATGAATGAGTAATGACTTGACGGCTGATAGAAATATGCAATAATTTAAATGTGAACAAAACAAGCTCATGTAGTAAAGCAAAATGTCCACACAGTGAAAGTATTTGTGTTTTCGTAGGGTTCGGAATCCACTGTAATCACCATATAAGACAGAGTCAAGCTTTGGTTAGAAAAAGTAAAGAAAGAGCAAGAAAAAGAAAAATATTATGCAAAAGTAGGTGCAAAAGTTCCTCAAACAATGATGGACTGTTGGTCACACTTGCCCCAGGGTCCTATATACCATAATAAAGTTATAAATCAAGAAAATGCTTTCAGTACATATAAACCCAAAAAGGCAAAAACGAAAAAACAATTCAGTCTAATCACTGATACTCCACTGATCACTGGTAATTTCTTATAGGAAGAATTTATGTTTAATTGACGATTTAATGTTTCTGACCGAGTAAACTGTAGAATCACTTTGCAGGCTGAATTAAAAGAATACAGGTGGGCAGAACTTTGCACTTTAAATTTCCTCCAGGACTGTTTATTTTTTTTTTCCCATGCATAGTTGGACAAGTGTGTAGTGGAACATTTCATAGAGACTGTAATTAAAAAAGAAAAAAGGTATGACATTCATAATCATTTTTCCAACAATTTGTAATTATACACAAAATACCTTAATTAACTTCGTTAATGCAAATGTTTCTCAGTCCTTCAGGCGTAGGTTTGAACAAGGAAAAGTGCTGTAAAACTTAAGTACAATACAAAAAAAAAAAAGCTTCTTAAAGTAAAACATTCAGCATTTTTATACAACACAGTGCAATAAAAACGGGAACCAGATAGGTAAAAATGGGCCTTCAGCACTGGTCATGAGTATGTGATTGCTAGCAAAGGCAAAACAACAGAATAATAAACAATTGTGTGTGGCATACTACAGGTGCAGCACCAATTCAAACCCACTGCACAGAGAAATCACACCCGCTCTCTCTAGAGCAGCCTGTGTTCTTTGTAACACCAGAAACGGCTCTAGTAACGGAAAGGAAGCCCACTTGCTAGCTGTTTCAGACATACTCATTTGTGTCATCAAGTAAGGCTTTGCAAGGTAGCTTGTTCAAAGTGTAAAGACTGCACTACACTGCAACTTTCAAATGCCATACTCCAAAAGATGAACAGTGAGCCAGAGAGGGAATTGTAGGGATGCAGTGGGATACCAGTGGGACTCAAGACCTTGCAAGAGAGATTAAGGTAAATCTTCATTTTGCTAGAACCCTCTGAAGTATATATTTAATATGCTAAACTTCATTGCTGGATTAAAAATGGAAACAACAGCAACCAATAGTCACACACCATTCAAGATTTGCCAGTGAGTGTAGAGTGTGTCCATACCATAGTACTGTATAGACAACAGATTATCAGCAGGTCGACAGGGCTGTGAATGTGACTGACTGTGGAGTGATCGAGTTAAAGACAGAAGGAATACTGAGCAGACCTCCTCGTCCCATCGCTCTTAAACAAAAAACTTCATGAAGATTCATAATGGACTGACGTTCTCAACCACCTCATATAAAACCTCTGACCCAGAGCCAATACTGAGAGAGAATATAGTGCACTCATGATGCACTATTCCAACACTTACCAATCAGATATTGTAAATGCAATGCTGACAACTGTGAAAACAGGAGTACTCAGTGTCCCAGAAATTACCACGAATAGACACATACCTAAGAACTAAGAACATACAATACACTACCCTTGAAATGGTTGCTATGAACAGTATGAAAAAAAATATATATATACACAGAAACAAAAATATAAATCTTTTTCATAAAAAGACAGTAGGTAGTATTCTGTGAAAGTAAAATAAGTAAAGACTTAAAGGACACATAAGTTCATATTTCCCTTCTTCAACTCTTCCATCTGGAGCCGATAACTTCACAAAACCAGTATCTATTGAGTTACTCTGTTTTTCTTTTTTCTTATAAAAGATGATTCAGTGTATGGACAAAAATATCGTAGTACATCATGAAATTAAGAGACTTGAGTTATACAATTACATTGGGGGACAGACTTCCCCCAAATTAATAACTATTTATGGCTCAGGAAAACTACAATCGGTATGGGACATGATGCATGATGCCATCATTGAAAGAAATAAACAACATCAAGCACAAGAATGGTTAAAACAAAAGTAAAAGAGTGAATTAATTGGAATAAATATGGGATCTAGTGTCCCATCAGCAGATATAATACATGGGTTAAACTCAGTGGTGGGCCATTATAAGGATAGTTATAGGTCAATTGGGCACATTTCTGTGCACAAGTAGCATGTTTAATTATTTAGTGTAATATAAATGTGACCCATAATAAGCAATAAGTTACCATAGTAACAACTGCAGAAACAGCAGGGTTGGCATTGCAACCTCAGCTCCAGGATAGTAACAGTCCCACTTTCATACAATGTTGAGATCGGGAAGGGCAAAGCCACTTGCACATGTGACACTTGGCACTTGCAGAGTTGAGGGTAATGGTGTGAATGGCAGACTCACTTGACATGTTCAGCACTGTGGGAGGAGCAGTAGTACTTTTTGTGTGCAATGAAGGTGGACAGGCTGCTGAATTTGATGTTGCACAGCCGACAGTAGCGAGTATTCCCATTTTGTAATGCTGTTGCAAGGACTGCCTTCTGCGTTGTTGGGGCTATGTGGCTTACAGCTTTCTCTGAGAGAACCAAGTGAGTGGTGGTATGTCCTGGTGACCCCAACTCTCTCAAGGTGTCAGACACAGGTGACACAGTCAAAAGAATTGAGCCTGTGGGTGAGAGGGCAGGGGGGGTTGCTTTAGGAGAGCCAGCCCCAATAGGATGTTGTGCTACAGGGCTTCCATTGAGCAGGGGAGAGGAGGGAGAGGCAGCATCCCTCCTGGTCCGGCCATTTAGACCATCCCTCTGGGGTCTGGGGCTTGGTTTAGGAGGGGTTAATGGAGCTCCATTACGAGGGCTGAGGCTGTTGCTGGGACTAACACTGGGTGGCTGAACCTCAGACTGCTGCTGTGTGGTAAGGACCAGCCCATGAGCCGTCCTGAAATGCTCCACCAGATCAGATGTCACTGCCCGATTAGGAGGGCAGTAAGGACAAATCACAGGAGGAGTGCTGGGGGTCTTCAACCCAGTCACAGAATGAGAGGTAGACTCCAGACTGGGTAAGACAGAGGTGTGAGGGACCACCGTGGGCTTTCCAGTTTGGTGGCTTTTGGTGTCAGGATGCAGATCAGGAACTCTGTTCTTAGGGGAAGTGGAAGTGGGTCTTTTAAGCCGATGCAGCTGCTCCCGGGTTTGAGGTTGCAAGGCGGTGGCAGGGCAGTAGTAAGTTTTGTGGGCCAGGTAATTCTCAATGCTGTTGAAGCTGATACTGCAGGCTGTACATTTGTGGTAATCCGTGAGGGGCAAAGCTGGAATATTATTTCCTCTCGAGTTCTCCCGCAAGCAGGGCTTTTTGCTAAGGTCAATGGGGCCATCACTCTCTGGACTAGAACTGCGAGCAGAGCTGGCAACTGTGGTCACAGGTGGCCCAGAGTGGGCACTGGCACCCTCTTGTTTCACTGATATGCCTGGTACAGCAGGAAGGGCAGCAGCACTAGCCAGGGCCTCATTCCGTGCCATATGGATTTCATACATCTTTTTGCGTTTCCGTGTACGAATGGGCTGTGGCACAAAGGCAACTTTGCCTGCCAAGAGGCGGTGGTTGGAAGGGTCGTGACGTGAGGCACAGTAAAATTTCTTATGAACAATGTAGTTCTCATGTCTGCTAAAGCGGATATTGCAGGCCTGACAGAAAGTACGAGTGGGATCCTCATCCAGGTCTTCAGCTGATCCACTGATTTCTGCAGGGCTTTGGCTCCCCTCACTTATCCTACCCCCTCCACCGCCCTCACCCTCTGAGGAAGATGAGCATACCGTGTCTTTCAGTCCTGGAGTCTCACTCTTCACCTCAGTTGGCTGGCTGTCTGTAACTGGGTCAACCACTGCAGAGTCAGTGTAGCTAGGGGAAGCTGAAGTTGTAGAATTGCCTGGTCCTGCTTGTGGAGAGTTATCATGACCTGTAACGGCTGCTGTAGTTACTGGATCATCTGTTACCAGGCCTGATCCCTCCCCTTGCTGGTGTCTGCTGGAGCAGTACAATCTCTTGTGGGCATAATAGTTGTTGATGTTATTGAAGGTGATGTCACACTCAAAGCATGTTGCCCCCTTGAGGACACCAGCCGGAGAGCCTGTGGAGTAGAAACCTTGTGCAGATGCTGAGACCTGCCCACTCTTCAGCCTACTATGAACCATTTCAGACATTTTGGCCAGGATTTCAGAAGCCTGGGGCATAATGGCAGCCTCGGGGCTGAAGAGGTAAGTGGGCAGAAACAAAGCTCCACCAGGTAACACTGATCCCCCTGCTCCCAAGTGAACAGGGCTAGAGCCTGGAGTGGGACTGGTCGGCTCTGCCTTTACTGCAATGACCGAGGGACTCTTAGGAGAGGTAGGATGAGGAGAGCTTGGCTCTGTTGCATTTGCACTATGATTACCATCCTGCTCTTCTTCCCTTGTTTCACTCTCTGAGTCAGACTGTGGCTCTTCCTTGATCGTCAGCTGCTCAGGAGAACAGCAGTCACGGGAGGTGGCTGCTCCACCATTGGCCCCAGGGCTGGAAGAGTCTGGTCTGGGCATGCTGGCTGATAGCTCTTGGTCTTGAGACTCAGAGAGCTCTGAGGTTACAGGGTTACCTTGGCGAGGTGTGTGGCTCCTTTCAACAGGAACCCTGACCTCCAGGTGGGTATGGACATGCTGTTGGAGCAGAGCAGGGGTGTCTGCTGAAAATCCACACACTTGACACTTCAGCAATATGCCAGAGTCTCCAGGACTCAGGCCTGATGGACAGAAGAAGGGAAAGTGTTACGTAGTGTATGTAGTGTGGGAGGCAAAGCAGATTTAAGTCAGAAAATGAATTCTAGACTGGCTCACACTGGTCTGTAATCAGTGTACATTTTAGTAAAGGTTGAGACTCATGAATTAGCTAAGCCCAGTTGCCTACCTGTGGCCACTGGAAGTTTGGGGGAGTAGCCTTCACTGCGAGAACCAGGCTGGCACATCATGTGGCTAGTGACCAGATGGCTGTAGAGGATGTCTCGAGTTGTAGAGATGAATCCACAGCCATGGCACACACCATTTAGAGTGTCAGTGTGCACTTTCAAATGCCGCTCACAGTTGGCCTTGGTAGTGAATGCGGACAAGCAGATCAAACAGACAAACGGACGCTCACCTGGAGTACAGACACATACGTACATACATCCATCCATATAATGTTAGACAAATAGCATGCATTGTGTTTTGCTTACACATTTTGAAACTAGAAAATGGCAAATGAAAAGCACTTAGTGAGCTGTTAAATTGGCAATGCACGAAATGAATTATTCATGAGTAATAATCTGAAAAGACTGAAAGATAGACTGAGAAAGGGATGGTGAGAGAGTAATAGAGAAAGGGAGGTGTGAGAAATAGAAGGACTATAAGGGAAAAGCAAGAGTGAGTAAGAGATAGAGAGAGAGAGAGGTGGGTGGGGGGTGAGAGACTCACCACTGTGTGTCCTCATGTGGATCTCCAATGAGCTAGCACTGGGACAACTCTTGTTGCACTGGGGGAATGGACAAACCCTCTCATTAGGGTAGGAGTCTTTGGGCTTGTCCTGTGGAGGGGAAGCCGTGGCCTTTTGCTTCTGCCGGCTTGCACAGTAGTACATGAGATGAGCTTGCAGGTTCCTCTCACTTCTATACCAGATCCCACAGTCTTTGCATGGGAATATATCCTCTGGAAGAAAAAAAACACACACCCATAAATTAGGTAATATCATGGAATCAATAAATCAAACATTATTTCTGAGTTCATCTGTAGAATGATTTCAATGTTTTTAGTGGTACTTTAATCTAAAAAGAAATCAGAAATCAGGACTGTAAAATGACTCTTTGCAGCTTTATAATAAAACCTGTAGGAGGTTACACTTTGCTACTGGTAGTGAATTTCACAGGTCTTATTTATATCTGAATATTAACTAATGACACAATCAATTTCAATGCATCAGAACTGTGGGCTACACTAAGTCAAGTACAATGACGCACACTTTAAAATAAAGCAAGCAAACTGACAATCTCCAAGGCAACAGGATTGAGAAGAAATGTGTATAACTGTACAGATCTGGTGTCAGGGCATGCTAAACTGGGTATAGATCACCTGTCTCTTTACTACATGGCTAATGTTACATGACTGAAGAATAAGGCTGATCACGTTTTAACCTTTAGCTTGATTTACTGAGATTAATTATGCACTCATCACAGCATGGATGTGTCCACACCCACACCTCGCACGACTCAACAGCCCATAGCAGAATGCAAGGCAGAAAGACAAACAGATGAGAGATGGAAAGACAAAAAGAAAGAGAGAGACAGAGTGTGAGATAGCGATAGCTGTACTTTATTCCCAGTCAATTACCAGTCTCACCAGCATGCGTCTCACTCGTCTCAACTGAAACAATACTGCCACCTAGTGGTGGCATGAATAAATGGTAAGTTTAATGTTGAAACATAATGGATGTTGCCTCAGTTGATGTTTGCAAACCCCAGGCCTGATGCTATCCGTCACTTCAATAAAAAAAGGGGAACATTCACTTGTAAGATAATAGTGACTCACTGTTAACAACTGCAGTTGCCAAAATGGCAGCCATGCCAGCCTGCTGTGGGAGGAGCTGGATATCAGAAGGCAGGGTTGCTGGGTATTCCGGCTCCTCCTTCACTGTGGGGTTAAGAGTTTGGGTCTCAGCCTGCTGTGCTGCGCTGGTCCAGGAAAGTATGGCCACTAAAGCATCTCCACTAGAGAGCTCCTGAGTGAGCTTACAGTACAGACCATCACCTGAAAACATAACAGTAAGGAGTGTCAGGCAATCTGAAGGCAATCAAGCTGAAACTCAAATTTAAAAAACAGTTGGGGTTGACCAGGAGGAATGTATGGACCTTTGTCTGATTAAAGTACTCTTTAACATGTAGTATGTTGTGGTGTCTGTAATATCTTCATTGAATTATAAATACTTTTATAATGATTCCTGATTCTTAGGACCCATAATGATGGTATATGAGCAATTACAGTAAGTATTAAGGGGTGTGTTAAGTTGGTTGTGTGGATTGAGAGCTAAAGTACCTTGACTGTAAATGATGCAGTTTGCTTCTGAGGAACAGGTCGTCACAGGGATTCTTGTGAGCCAACAGTCCACATCCTCACACAACAGACTCTTCAAACAAGAACATATAGACAAGGAATCATTGATGGAAAGAATGAATATTAGTCTTTGGACTCATAATAACAGACTTGAGGAAGATTCAAGTGCTCAGTCACAAAACCCATTTTAAATACTCTATATACTCCAAGTGTAGCTACACTACATATATGTACTGATTCCCATGAATAAAATAGCATTCCTATCTGTTTAATTTCAAAACATAAGTCTGAACAAATGGTGAGGTTGAGGGCCTACACAATATATCCTGTGAACTCCTTTAGAGGAATTTCTCATAACAGGGACAATTGCATGGGAACGGCAAAAGAGAGAGCCCATGGAGACAAAAAGGAAGAAACACAGAACCACAAAGAAATTAAATGACCGCAGAGAGAGAGTAACAGAATGGTTAAGAAAGGAGACGTGTCAAGACTAATGGCTCCAATTCACTACAACGCATCTCGTGATCTGACGTGAATATACAAAGCTGTGTGTGCATATATACAAGTGATGTATAGTGCCCTCTACTAATAATGGCACTTTTGGTAAATATTGGTAAAAAATTGTCTTTATTGTTTAGCCTTTTGATCTTTTATTCAGAGAATTCACAAAAATACTCTGCTCTCATGGATATCAAAAAATTGCAAACAAAACACAGGTTTATCAAAAAAAACATCTTTGTTAAATATAGGTATGCAACAATTATTGTCAACCTTTTAGTCAATACTTTGTGCTACCTCCCTTTGCCAAGATAACAGCTCTGAGTCTTTTCCTATAATGCCTGATGAGGTTGGAGAATACATGGCAAGGGATCTGAGACCATTCATCCATGCAGAATCTCTCCAGATCCTTCAGATTTTGACTCTCCTCTACAGTTTGCCCCACAGGTTTTCTATGGGTTTCAAGTCAGGGGACTGGGATGGACATGGCAGGACCTTGATTTTGTGGTCAGTAAACCATTTTTGTGTTGATTTTGATGGATGTTTTGGATCATTGTCCTGCTGGAAGATCCAAAGACGGCCCATTTGAAGCTTTCTGGCAGAGGCAGACAGGTTTTCATTTAATATCTGTTGATATTTGATAGAGTCCATGATGCCATGTATCCTAACAAAATGTCCAGGTCCTCTGGCAGAAAAACAGCCCCAAAACATTAAAGAGCCACCACCATATTTAACCGTGGGCATCAGGTACTTTTCCATATGGCTACCTCTCTGGGTGTGCCAAAACCACCGCTGGTGTTTATTACCAAAAAGCTCTATTGTGGTTTCATCTGACCATAGAACCCAATCCCATTTGAAGTTCCAGTAGTGTCTGGCAAACTGAAGACGTTTGAGTTTGTTGTTGGATGAGAGTAGAGGGTAGAGTAGAGAGTTTTTTCTTGAAACCCTTCCAAACAACTCGTGGTGATGTAGGTCACCTTTATTGTAGTTTTAGAGACTTTCTGACCCCAAGACACAACTAACCTCTGCAGTTCTCCAGCTGTGATCCTTGGAGATTTTTTGGCCACTCGAACCATCCTCTTCACAGTGTGTTGAGACGATATTGACACATGTTCAATTCCAGGTTGATCCATACCTTCATCTTAATTATTGCCCTGATGGTGGAAATGGGCATTTTCAATACTTGTGCCGTTTTCTTATAGCCACTTCCCATTTTGTGATATGATTTTGTATGTTTGCAATTGTTTGATATCCATGAGAGGAGAGTATTTTTGTGAATTTTCTGAATAAAAGATCAAAAGTTTAAACAACAAAGACAAGTTTTCACAGCCTTCTTTGCTCATATTTACCAAGGGTGCCAATATTAGTGGAGGGCACTGTACCTCTGGATACTTGGGAATATTAGGATTAACACACCTGGTCTGTTACACATAGTGTGCTCTTTGTTCTGAGCTTTGCAAACATTCCGTCTGTCATTCCCAAGGCCTTATAATAATACATACAGTTATGGACATACACACAAATAAAGTTACAAGTGCATGCACACACACATGCAGGTACACACACACAATTACTGACATGAATACACCAAACCAAGGGGGGAAAAAAAAGGATGTCCAGGTTAAATCTATATACAATCTACATACTAAGAGACAGGTACCTTGTACAGCCTTATAGCACCGTATACATCATACAGCCATAACAATAAAAACACCTGATTAATATTGTGTAGGTCCTCCTTGTGCCACCAAACAATTCTGACCAATCGAAGCATGGACTCCACAAGACCTCTGAAGGTGTGCTGTGGTATCTGGCACCAAGACGTTAGCGGCAGATCCTTTAAGTCCTGTAAGTTGCGAGGTGGAATCTCCATAGATCGGTCTTGTTTGTCCAGAACATCCCACAGATGCTTGACCAGATTGAGATCTGGGGAATTTGGAGGCCAAGTCAACACCTTGAACTCTTTGTCATGTTTTTCAAGCCTGAAAATGTTTTGCAGTGTGGCAGTGTGCATTATCCAGCTGAAAGAGGCCACTGCCATTAGGGACTCCTGTTGCCATGAAGGGGTGTACTTGGTCTGCCACAGATATGTGCTACGTGTGAAAGTAACATCCACATGAATGGCAGGACCCAAGGTTTCTCAGCAGAACATTACCCAGAGCATCACACTTCCACCAACTTTCCTTCTTCCATAGTGCATCCTGGTGCCATCTCTTCCCCAGGTATGCGACGCACATGCACCCAGCAGTCCACATGATGTAATAGAAAACGTGATTCATCAGACCAAGCCACTTCCTTCCATTGCTCCATGATCCAGTTCTAAAGCTCGTGTGCCCACCGTAGGTGCTTTCGTTGTTGGACAGTCAGCATGGGCGCTCAGACCGGTCTGTGGCTACGCAGCCCCATACACAGCAACCTGCAATGCACAGTGCATTCAACCACCTTTCTATAGCCAGCATTAACTTTTTAAACAACATGTGCTACAGTAGCTCTTCTGTGGGATTGGATCAGACGGGCAAGCCTTCGCTCCCCACATGCATCGATGAGCCTTGGGCTCCCATCATCCTCTTGCCGCTACACCGGTTGTTCTTCCTTGGACAACTTTTAGTAGTTACTAACCACTGCATACCGGGAACACCCCACAAGACTTACCATTTTGAAGTTGCTCAGATCCTTAGGCTTGCTCGTTTTTCCTGATTCCAACACATCAACTTCTAGAACTTACTGTTCACTTGTTGCCTAAAATATCCCACCCCTTCACCGGTGCCATTGTAACAAGATAATCAAATGTTACTCGTGTCACCTGGCAGTGTTTTTTAATGTTATGGCTGATTGGTGTATGTATATCTATACTGATAAAGGATCTGAATCTCTGATCACCATACCCAATGCTGTTCTGATACTGACATTCTCTCATTAACTGAACCTGCCCTTTGCAAGCTTCTGTTAATAAGTTACACAAAACGTCACTGGCATAATGGCAGCAGGGTTTCTCCATCTTAGGTAAAGTGAATCAAAAAAATATTTCAAATCTGGATCAAATCTGTGCTTCAAGCCACTAATGGCCCTGCTACTGATACACTTACACTAGGTGGCAGTAGTTCCACAAGGCCTGTGACAATATCAGGGGCTTCACACTCACTTTTTTTTTTTTGCATTACACAAAACCAGCTAAGCAGCTGCTCCTGCAAATACATCGGTCCACACATCCCCACCATCCTACCAAACATTAAAGACTAGAGAATATGAAAGACATCTCTTCAGCATAGAAGCCAAGGATGAAAGGCACCAAGCGTCAGGGCAGTGAGATGAGACAGCCAGCCATGGAGGACAGCTGAAGGGTTTCTTTCTAAATCTGTCTGTTCTTGCCTGAAGATATGGTCCGTATTGTATTTCATGGGGAACTAGTGCTGATAAGGAGATAGGGCTCCTTTTGTTTTAATTTGAAACCCAATGCCGGAGCCGTCTGTGCCATAAGTGCTGCGTGCTTCTGCTAATTTGTTTCAGACTCATTTAACACGACTCGACTTTGGGCCGCACAAAAGGAGAGGGCAGTGTGTTCAGCCACCCCTTCTGACTCAACACGCATGGCCACACCTGTACACAGATTAAACATGTTCATTCACAAGCGTTCCGTCTTTCTCTCATATGCTCGCTCACACAATACAGGAAAGTTTACTCTATGATTGTGAAGGAAGCCATTACTTTCTCCAATAATTCAGAAAGTGTGTGAGGACTACAAAAAAAAAACAAGAAAAGTCGAACAGCAGTTGTTGAATTAAATCAATAACTAACTTTTCAAAATTGCTGCAAAACTATAACCATTACACTCAATGAAGACTCCTGCGGGAGCCACACAATACAACATAATTCTGGTTTCTTACACTTTCCTGAAGGTTTGGTATCCACCCACACGATACTGGTAATTTCACAAATACTACCATTCCCTTCTCTATATATATATTTAAAAAAAAAAAAATGCATTCAGATTTGGAGTGTAATAATTAATTATTTTCGTTAATGAAAAAAAAAATCATGAATGCATTAATACAAAATTACGTTCTGCTTTTTTCAACAACTGCCTTCAGACTACCATTATATTAAGCCTAGTGTTAACATGTTTTCAGTTCTTCAGATAATTACACATGTGCTACAGAAGCAGCAGTCATCTTAACAAAGATGACCCTGCAGGACAGCAAACTATCAAATTATGCCTATTCTGCCAAAGAAAATACCCAATACTAGATGGTTCATAACGCGACACCCTGGAATTTTATGATAGTATGCACAATCGTTTATTAGTATATAGTTATCAGGGTTCGTACAGATGAATCATAATGAAATTCCAGCACTTTCAAGGACTTTTCAAGCACAATTTTTTTGTTTTCAAAGACTATACAAATGATGCTTGTATATTTCACAAAGAATATACTTCACAAGCAAATTCTTTATTTTTTCTTTTTATATTCCAATATAAAATAATAAAACACAAACAATTTTATATGGTGCCTTTTACAGCTGTGCCTGACTAAATTTCCATTTCCCAGGCATTGCTTCGTCTTCGCTATAACGTCAATATACTCCAGGTTGCTAGATCTTGTCATGCGCTAATTAGCATATTCATGACGTCATCACGTCGTATTTGCGGTCTGCCTAGCGTCAGCCATTTACATCTGTAAATAAATAAAGCTAATAAAGCTGCTCTCATTTACATATTTTTCTGTTTCTGTTGTCAGACAACAGAACGAGTATGAAATAGTGACTGAAACACGGCCCATAAAAAGACTACATGTTAACCAGCAGTCACTTCCAAGCTGCTGCTCTGCACTGCTAAAATCACACAAAATAACAATCGCCACACATATCATTCAAAGACAACAGGTGTGCTGTGATTTCAGCTATATTTTCATTTAAAATGATCACTCAGAGAGAAAGTTAGAAGCGACAGCATGTCCACCCCCCGAAATGTGCTGCTCCTTTCTGCCCCTCACTGAACAGAGTAGCTGCAGAGAGAGAGAGAGAGAGGTGTACCTGCAGCAGGTAAGTAGGACCTCATGCTCGCACTGCAGTACTGGCGACTCTCTTCTATGGAAAGTAGCTAAGGTTTGTCTAAAAAGTCACTACATTTGTCATTAGGTCCTTTTTTTGAGAGAGAGAGAGAGAGAGAGAGAAAAGTCTGAAGAGTGGACTGGAGCTGTCTCTGTCATAATGAGCAAGTGAAGATGGGGAGGGAGGGGCTGCAGCGGGGTGTCATATTTTGTGTGAAAGGACTGTATTCGTGTTCTATCAAAAATAAACATTTAAAAGTTATTTAGCGATTTCATAATTATTTACTTTTTTATTATTCAAGCAATTTTTAAGCACCACTTGATTTAAAAAAAGGCTATTTTCAAGGTTTTCTAGTACTCAAATATGAAAAAGCCAAATTGAAGTACTTCAAGCATCTTGTACGATCCCTGAATTATAGTGTTTGTAAGGCTGGTGTGTTGGGGACACACACCACTGACATAGACACTGAGGATGGCAAGAGCATCTGCGTAAAGTTACTACAGTATAGGTAAGGGACAGACGTATGACAGACGATGACAATTATTCAGAGTTCAGCTTTAGTTGTGTTTTACTGTCCCACATGCTGTCTTCACTGCTGATCAGTTACTCCTTTACAATTTTTCACCGCTCTTTGTCCTCGCTTAATTCAGTTAAATTTAATACTCTTTTAAATAGAGCACATTTATTTACATCAACAAGCGTCCATGTAGAGTAATACGGAAGAGAAATGAATACTGACATGAAGGAATGAATGAGTCTCTCTCTCTCGCTCTCTCTCTCGGCACAGCTCTAAGCTCCTCAATGTGAGGGTCTTTGAGGTGCTGTCTAAGCCCCCTCGTCCGAGTCCCCGTGCTTCATGAATATTAATCCCAGCTTTAATCTGCTTGATTCCCACACTGCTGCCACCCAGACGATAGCCAATCTAATTATTTGGTCCGATATAAAGCAGCAACCCTGCCACACACACATATGATCAGGAAAGGAGATGCACTTTCCCAACACACACACACACACACAGAGCAGAATGGGAAGTTGGTGGAGGAGAGAGAGAAGACTGGAAGGAGCAAACGTAAACTGAAACATGGAGCAGGAAAGGACAGGAAGTTGCAGAAAGGCTCAGGCATCTGATAGGATGTCGATCGAAGTGACAAGTTTGTCGTACTACCCTTGTGAAGACCTTCTATTCACAGAATTAATAATGCAGCTAATTAATGCTATGCCCGCACCTAAATCTAACCATAAACGTAACCTCAATAACTGAAAAGAAACATTTTCAGTCCGTAAATTATTATTTAAAATTATTATTATTAATAATAATAATAATAATAATAATAATAATAATAATTTCCTCATGGAGACCAGCGAAATGTCTCCACCAAGATATAAAACATGCACACACCGCCCTGTGCCATGTACACGCCACTTACTCTGATCACTCCCAAAATACCACCCTTACACCAACCGAGTTTAATGCAAATGATTCGGGGCTGATTTCATTTCTCTATTCACCCAGAGAAATGGGCATGAAAAAAATCCCTCTCTTTCTGGAGGAATAATGCGTCACGTCTCTAACCTATGGTCAAGCCCGTTTGGTTCAGATTGGAGAGTTGACTAAACAAATGGCTGCGTATTTTTATCCATATTGGAAGATGTGATTGAACATTAGAGCTGTCAAATGCTTTGAAAATGGCACTGCTTTCAAATAGTTAAAATTTTACAATTATTATTGGAATGTATTAAATTATTTGAATGTATTCAAATGATAAGTTTATTCTGACACATACAGACCAAGCATCAGCAGTAGCAGTATACTATGTATTTGTAATAATGCATAAACTTGTGTGAAAAATCACATGGAGGAAAAATCCTAAATTTAGTCTAAACTCTTGTTTCAGACTCTTATTACTTATATTTACTGGAAGTAATAATGTTTTGGTGCTGATGTTTCTTACACTGTTCTTACACTGCCTGGTATCCACTTAAAAACAAAATCTCAAGTTATTGTCACACGAGTATTTTTAAATTTAAGCCTACAACACAATTAGGCAGAATCCCAAATTGCTCTCTATTCACTGTATAAGCATTGTAAAACTACATAGCGCACTGTAAGTCCACCAGAACCTCATTCAAGATGGATTTTTGCTTTAAAAAAAAGTATCAAATTTTGTATTTAAGCTATGATATTAATTTTGATATCTTTTGTGACAACAGTCAAAATAGTAATGTTGGTAGTCTATGGTTTTGAAATAAGGATTTTAAACAACATTCACATGTCTTTTCAGACCTCACTTTGGACAGATGGAAGAGGTGAATAATCAAGACCCAGATCATTGTCCTTGCACTTCTTCTCTTTTCTTCCATCTTTCTATGCTCTGGCACTTTATCTTTCTATTTAATCCACTCCTCATCTATCCCTAGCCCTCTTTTTATGCACCGACTCACTCTTTGTCTCCATCTCCTTCTCACTATCTATTCCTATCCCGTATCTCTCCACACATCCCTTTCTCACCCCCTTTCTCTCAGCCTCCACTCTCCCTCTGTCTGCCCCTCTCTATCTCTCCGCTACAGGAAATGGTTTCTTTCCCAGCAGGGGGGTGGAGAAGGGTGCACACTGTCCCAAACAAAGAGGTCAGTGTGTGAATCCTCCAAAAATACAGAGAAGAAAAGGAAGGAAGATAATAATCAGAAAGCTTCTCTCATCCGCCACACACACACACACACACACACACACACACACACACACTTTCCTCCCATCTCCCTTTCTCTATTACTTTCGCTGTCCCACATATACATACATTAAATGTAAACATGTGTTCATACACAAATTCATGTCTCTGACTGCCCATCAATTATCTCTCCAAGAAAACAACTTTGATCAGCGCCATACAAACGACATAAAAATATAAAACTGTTGATACTTAAAACGGATGAGATAAGAAACTAGAAAATGAGGCACTCTTGGAAAGCAGGCTCCTAAACTGCCGGAGATGAGGTTCAGAGGTGTTCCCTCATCTCCCCTCCTCTCTCTCTATCGCGCTCTCCCTCTTCCTGACAGACTACAGGCATAGCATGGTCAGATCATCAACTATTAGACACATAAGAAGCCCCTACTCTCTCCTCCTTCAGGCACTTTTCCTTGTCATCTTGCCATCATTTATCCTCTGGGAGTTTTTCTCCAGCCTTTCACTTTCTTTTCCTCCACTTTCTCTCTCCACATTCTTTGTGTTAGGCAGTATCCTCCCTATTGTCCTGCTACTGGAGTAGTAGACTGATTGTAGGTGTGCTCTTCAGGATGCACTCTCAATACCACACATGATGTGTTTTTCCAACCGGATGCAGCCTGTCATGCTTTCCTCTCGATCACTGAACAGATAATTGAGAGAAACTATAATTGAAGGTATTCATGCATTGCTTTCAGCAAAAAGCTTGGGCACTGAGGGGTGACTCTCGGAGACACTCTACTGGCTGATGTAGATAAACCAGAGTGATAGAATGCATGGTAAACAAACCCTCCCAGAATGAGCACAAGACAGTGAGAGAGAGGTGGAGAGAGTGAGGGCGGCTCACCTTCACACGCCCTTTGTGGGTGGAGGTTGGTGAGGAAGGTGCAGAGCTCCCAAAAAAGTGCCGAAGAGCGGTGGGTGGCACTGCTTATCAGTGCAGTTCTCCTGGAGAGATTATTGGAGGATTAGGGGAGACGCTTGTTTCTAAAACATGATGAAAAGACGCTTGGCGCGTGATAAGGCTTTGAACTCCGCACTCTTCACTTGTGTGCCTTCTGGAAGCGTTTTTTTTTTTTGCTTCTTCTTCTTCCTTGCAAAACAGCAAGCACGGCAACGATGAGGAAACAAAAATGACCTGAGTGATGAGCAACTTCAGCATACAAGTATAC
Source organism: Ictalurus furcatus (assembly GCF_023375685.1). NCBI lineage: Eukaryota > Metazoa > Chordata > Actinopteri > Siluriformes > Ictaluridae > Ictalurus > Ictalurus furcatus. Next base: position 11,895,594 of record NC_071258.1, read on the forward strand.
AGTATCTCACAAAAGTGAGTACACCCCTCACATTTTTGTAAATATTTGATTATATCTTTTCATGTGACAACACGAAGAAATGACACTTTGCTACAATGTAAAGTAGTCAGTGTACAGCTTGTGTAACAGTGTAAATTTGCCGTCCCCTCAAAATAACTCAACACACAGTCATTAATGTCTAAACCACTGGCAACAAAAGTGAGTACACCCCTAAGTGAAAATGTCCAAATTGGGCCCAAAGTGTCAATATTTTGTGTGGCCACCATTATTTTCCAGCACTGCCTTAACCCTCTTGGGCATGGAGTTCACCAGAGCTTCACAGGTTGTCACTGGAGTCCTCTTCCACTCCTCCATGATGACATCATGGAGCTGGATGAGCTCCCGTTTGAGGATGCCCCACAGATGCTCAATAGGGTTTAGGTCTGGAGACATGCTTGGCCATTCCATCACCTTCACCCTCAGCTTCTTTAGCAAGGCAGTGGTCGTCTTGGAGGTGTGTTTGGGGTCGTTATCATGCTGGAATACTGCATACTGATCATGCTCTGCTTCAGTATGTTACAGTACATGTTGGCATTCATGGTTCCCTCAATGAACTGTAGCTCCCCAGTGCCGGCAGCACTCATGCAGCCCCAGACCATGACACTCCCACCACCATGCTTGACTGTAGGCAAGACACACTTGTCTTTGTACTCCTCACCTGGTTGCCGCCACACATGCTTGACACCACCTGAACCAAATAAGTTTATCTTGCTCTCATCAGACGACAGGACATGGTTCAGTAATCCATTTCCTTAGTCTGCTTGTCTTCAGCAAACTGTTTGTGGGCTTTCTTGTGCATCATCTTTAGAAGAGGCTTCCTTCTGGGACAACAGCCATGGAGACCAATTTGATGCAGTGTGCGGCGTATGGTCTGAGCACTGACAGGCTGACCCCCCACCCCTTCAACCTCTGCAGCAATGCTGGCAGCACTCATACGTCTATTTCCCAAAGACAACCTCTAGATATGACGCTGAGCACGGGCACTCAACGTCTTTGGTCGACCATGGCGAGGCATGTTCTGAGTGGAACCAGTCCTGGTAAACCGCTGTATGGTCTTGGCCACCGTGCTGCAGCTCAGTGTCAGGGTCTTGGCAATCTTCTTATAGCGTAGGCCATCTTTATGTAGAGCAGCAATTTTTTTTTTTCAGATCCTCAGAGAGTTCTTTGCCATGAGGTGCCATGTTGAACTTCCAGTGACCAGTACGAGGGAGTGTGAGAGCAAATTTAACACACCTGCTCCCCATTCACAACTGAGACCTTGTAACACTAACAAGTCACATGACACCGGGGAGGGAAAATGGCTAATTGGGCCCAATTTGGACATTTTCACTTAGGGGTGTATTCACTTTTTTTTGCCAACGGTTTAGACATTAATGGCTGTGTGTTGAGTTATTTTGAGAGGACAGCAAATTTACACTGTTACACAAGCTGTACACTCACTACTTTACATGGTAGCAAAGTGTCATTTCTTCAGTGTTGTCAGGTGAAAAGATATAATCAAATATTTACAAAAATGTGAGGGGTGTACTCACTTTTGTGAGATACTGTATATATTTTATGTCTGTCTGAGCTAGGAGCATCTACATTAATACCTGGTGTGACTCAGTCTGCAGGCATCTCCAATCTTTCTTATATAGGTTTAGATTAGACACATGTCTGTTACCACTGTCTCACATTCAAAATTCAGGCATTATTAGAAAACAGACCAAATGTTAGACTTACTCAAATGCTACACTAGTACCTAAATATGCAACCACTTGAGTAAATGTCCATGGTACATACTACATAATAACTCTAGTAGTTCAGGAACTTAGGGATGTCATTAGCATTGGTGCAATGCAAACTGTAATTTATTTAGGCAATTAGTGATGCTTAACGCAAATGCAGAACTGATTTATCTCTGAAAAAAATATGACCATGTTCATAAGCAACAAAAAGCTCACATGCTAGCTGAATAACAACTTCACTAAAAACAAAGATCCCAGTTTAGTTAGTCAGAAAAAAAAAAATTAAGATACATCAGCAGTATTATCAGTATATACCAACTGATATCTCTAATATATTATTGAAATATATAAATTATTTATATTACTCTCTGAAAAGATGCAAATATAATATTTTACATATAGCAATGGCTGCTGAAATTATAAATTTAAAAAAAGATAAATACATCTAAAAAACTGGTTTCCTAAGGACTTCAATAGCCAAGATCCCAACATTCACACACTCTATCAGGATAGAAACAAAAATTAAAACAACAAAACAAATCCTAAATCATACTCAGGCACATTTGAGCATTAAAATACATTCAATAATGATCAAGCTGATACCTGATATCAGCTGTGTACACTGATGCTGGAACAGGAGGGGCCACAGAATACTGGTCATCCACCCCCCCGGTATAGTTTGACAAAAGTTTCCAATATATATATATATATATATATATATATATATATATATATATATATATATATATATATATATATATATATATATAAATAATAAAGAAATAAAAATTTGGCAAAGATAGGTACTGGGTTCGCATGTTTTGTTTTCTCTGTTGTTTTGTGAGAAACTGATAAACCTATTCAAAGCTGTTTGCTTAAACGCACTGGTATACGACTGGGAATAAGATTAGTAAAATAATAATATTAGTAAAAAATATATATATATATATTACTGAAATAAGGTTTTAAATGTTCCAGAGAGCAGTACTGATTTCTTCTTTGTAGGAACGCAAATTTACTTAACTTGTCTACAGATACACATGTTAAGGCAAACATTTCCATAATTAACTGCTGCTAGTTAAATACAATTCTATTGGAGGAGAAGAAACGTCATGTTATTACCTTTGGTCAAGCCCAATCAAGCATTCCCCTGCACTGACCTGCTCACTCCTAACACCATTTTGCTAACTACGGTTAAGTGTGTGCGTTTGTGGGACTGGTATCCATACAACATGCACTCATTTCTTGTGTTATTTGAACAGGCAGTTTAAGCTTATCAGAGCAGGGCATAGGAAAGGCAAATTTGTAGAGTGAGTGTAAAGCACACAGGTTTGGCAGCGATGCCTGGTCAGGACTGCCATGTTACACTGGTGCTGAAGCTGCCACAAAGCCAAACACTTCCTCCACATTATAGCTGCTTCAAACCTGATCAGAGATAGCAGCTCTAACTGTCCAATTATGCTACACAATCTGCTTTATATGGTTCGGTGAACTCTGTGCTATATTTTGCGAGAATGCAATAACGAATCCAACATGCTTTTAACATTAGAAAAAGAAACAGCAAAGAGTGTATGATTTCATCTCGTGCATTATCACTCGCTCGTGTTCGGCTTAATCCTCAGACTGTGTGTGTATGGTTTGAGTCTGAGTGAGCGCCTTGGCTCAGAAGAACTGGCCCTGACCCTCGGTGGCCTCCTCAGCCAAAGCCTTGGACAGCCACGTAGGAGGATATGGAGGGACAGCGAGTGAAGCAGGAATGTGCGATTCTCCGGCCGTTATCTCGCGCAGATACACACTCCTTCAGCTCGCAGATAGTGCCGTGTGAGAGGGAGAGCCGAAGTGATAGAATACGAATGCAAAAGTTCCAAACTGAAAATCATCAACAAAGCCCTGCTTCGATAACAAGGTTTGAGGAAGGGAGGGAGGGAATGAGACAGAGATTAAGAGGAGGAGGAGGAGGTGGTGAAGGAAAGGTGGAGGGAAGGAGGGAGGGAGGGGTGGTTGCGGACTTAGAAATCCTGATAATAAATGAAATCTTAGAAATGAGAGACTATCAAGGCGAAATCAATCATTGAGGTTTGTTGTCCAGGAGGATGGCGCCACGCTGAGATAAAAGAGGAGCGTCCGTCTGGGGGTGGTTGTGAGGGGGGGAAGGGGGGTTTGGGCAGTGGTGCAGCCAATCACACAGAGAGTTCAGCCAACAAACCCGCACGGTTCAGAGAAAAAGAGGAGGCGAGCTGATTCGACAAGACATCAAAACCCCCATTTGCATATACCCAGACACGGCTATTCTCTTCCCTCACTTAATAGGATAGAGTGAATTATAACTCTCCCACAGTAATAGTAGATTCATGTATTTTGCAAATTCATTCTAAAGGCTTTTTATAATTTATACATTAATACATTATTTATTATCTTTTTGTCATCTCTTAAGCCTGGATCTGTGTTAATATTTTGTGTGTGTGTGTGTGTGTTTGTGTGAGAAGGATGAAAGAGGGAATATGCAGTGTGTTATCACTACAGTCTTCAACTATTTGGCCAGACAGAAGAAAACTCTTCACATCACATGACTGGATGGATTTCCAGCACATGATGGCAGACTTGCCAAACACAAACACACTGTGCCCAGTGACCATCACATGAACATTAGTAATGGGGAGATCATGCAAAGAGACAACCGAACACTAACACTGCTCTTCCTGTTAGAAATATTGGATAGGAATACTCAAACCTTTCCAAAGATTTACCAAAAAATTAGATTTTTGACCCAGCCCACTTACCTGATTGGATACTCCATTTGCAGTTTCATCTGACTGGATGCTTCCAGAGAATGGGCCCCAGAGTGTGTCCACCAAGAGGTCCTTGCGAGCCAGAACCTTACAGTCCTCTGGTCCATTACACAGCTTCAAATCATCTGTTTACACACACACAGAGATAAACGTAGGGGAAATAAAGGCAGGATTATAAATACGATTATGACCTACTTGAGCACCCAGAGATACAGACACCTAAAGAGAAGCCACAGCTGGTGTTCCCAAGTGATGCAACAGAAAAGCATTTACCCTACTGTTGGGAGAGTGCAAGTTGTGATGATGCCATCCATGTCTGGGAAACAAGGGTGCTACATTGGCCATGCTCTCTCCATGGGAGGGATGGCATACTCTTTCCCGGCTGTCAATCATAGTGACACTAGCCAATCACAGGTGTCTGTGAGCTCATGTATGTGAAAGAGGGTAGGTAGTGCTTTAGCTTGACATATCCAGGAGAAAGCACATGTTAGCCTTCACGCTTAATGGTTATTAGCCGTCGTATAATACGGGGGTTCTGGTTCGTGGGTAGCGAATTGGCAGGTGACCAATTCGGGGGAAAAATTGGGAGCTTATTTATAAATGATTAAATATTATTAAACAAGTGGGCTTTATTTCACTTTGTATAACTGTTCGGCATATCTTCTGATATTTGTCTCATAAAGACACATGATAAAGAGTAAAGCCTTTAAACGAACACAGTTTGCTTTAATGAACAAATATGCAATTACTTTGACTGAAGTAATAAAAAAGTCCAAAACTCCATCATCATCAACAATATTGTGCAAGAGCTTTACTCTGTTTCCTGTTTCACAAATTCCAAATATAAGGGTTTATTACCCGAGCTCACCTGTGCTCACAGTGCTTTTCCACTGGACAAATCTGTGACTGTACATTCTGTTTTTAACATTTACAAGTAACCCGTAACATAATTTTTTATTTCTACACCCTCTACAACAGCCTTTCAGGAGTTCAGAAGTGTATTAGGAGTAGTACAGTGACCATCTGCCAAATTTTCTCTCTCATTTCAAATGCTTTTTCTAGCTCTTTAGAAGGTATTATTACAATTATATAATACAACTGAATGTTTTTGGAATATTTATATAATTGATATTTATTTAAATCATTTATATTTGTTTGACCACAGCAATGTTTTCTATTCTCTGATTATTTTCCCCAGAAACCATTTTTGCTGAGGAACGCTTTGAGAATAGATTGCTGTCTGGACCACTAGGTGGAGCTTGGCGTTTAGTAAGGATCAAGAGTGCACTTGGAAAAAATGTGCCAAAACAAAAAGAACTTTTGTACTTCCTGTGACAGATAAGTGCAAAACAGGGATAGGAGTCAAGGCTTTGCTGATTCACAGATGCAAGCCTGACCCAAGAACAGACAAGAGCTTCACACAAAGATATGACACTTTTTTAGAAACTCCCACATTCAAGATCAGTCACACACACGGTTAAAGAACAGTCAAGCTACCAGTGAGCCCAATTACACAGTATGACGATGCCCAGTCTGTTTTCCCAGTTAATGTAATTCTTTTGTATGGTCAATTCCATAAGACATGAGTGGCACTTAAATTTAAACCAGTTAATATACAGCGGTTTTTCTATGGAAACATACATACATACACACACACACACACACACACACACACACACACACACACACACACACACACACACACACACACACACACAGGTCTCTCCATGGTTCAGCCTCACTTTCAGGGGTCGGCGTAAAGTGCAGAGGATGATAAGAGTGTTTGTCTAACACTCTCCATGTCAAAACACTCATCTATCTTCCCTGTATCTATCCCCACCAGAGAACAACAGACAAACGCTGATAAAATGGTTTTCCCACAGCCAAAACCTGGACAAACTGGGATGGAGAAAGGGAGGGTACATGGAGAGAAAGAAAAATCAACGAACATGGAAGCAAACAGGGATGAAATCTATGTGACAGAGACCTGGTTAGGACACACTGGGACATTGGGAGATGTGAAGAACTCGATCCACATAGCATTATTGAATGACAGAGATATGAATAGGTCAGACCGGCCATGCTAAAGCAGGTTGGTCATTAACCAGGCTTGTTATTAGCCATCAGAGATTGTGCTGCTATCAACAGTCTAAAGTCCAGTGTCCAAGCTTGCTAACACCCCAGCAGCCCAGAAATCAAGGAGGTCTATCAGGGTGCCCTAATCTTAGCATCAGTGCCAGAGCCAAGCCCTCACATGACCCTGTCATTTGCATGCAGTGGAAAACAGCTTTGAAAAGACTTTGTTTTTGCATCAATCACAGTTGTTCAAGTTAACTTTCTATACTGCAAGGGGATATTTAGTTCCAGTAGTTCCAGTGAGTGGAAAACTTATTAAAGAACTACTATAAGATATCTACTAAGGATATTTGCATCACCAGAACACCAACATAACATCTCACTCTTAGCTAATGACCTTAACACCTCACTTCTAAAGACCTGATGTGCTTATCATCACAACCCTCCAATCTCCCACACAATGCCCGGCCAAGTCTCCTATATCGGCCCTGTGTCCGGCCTTAGCAACGCCCTGCAATAACCTCGCCAGCCTTATTGATGCGCTTGTGTGACCAATGCCCAAAAACTGCATACAGGCCTTATCAATAGCAATGAGTCCACACAGCTCTTATCAATACTGCTCCACGCTGGTAGTGTCCACACACATTCTTATCAAGAGTCCAAACACCTGGCCAGATTGACTGCTATAAAACAACAGCTCCATCATTAATGAAATAAGTAATTATGTAGACCACCTGAAGAGGAGAGAAGAAGTGAGGAGATTCAAAGAAAGAAGAGAAGAGGTGAAGAGAGAAGAATATTTATAATATTTCCTGAACCTTCAAGGGATGATACAATTAATTAATAGTGTCATATTTATGTATTTATTCAACAAGGTTTTTAAAAAAATGTAACCCCCCCCCCCCCCCAAAAAAAAACATGAATTTTAATGTGACATATGTAATTGCAAACTGTCAACTCTCAGATAGTCGTGCTGGATGTACTACTCCTCGCTTGAGTCAAGGTAGCACAAGAAAAATGGGCTTAAGTTCAAGGTCAGAATCTCTCTTAACTGAGAAATTTTCAGCAAGATTTCAGGTCTGAATAATGATGTTCTTCAGTACTTACAGCCCAAAGTTAGGAGAAAGCAATTCAGAGTCTGTGCTGGAGGACTTAAAGATGAAAAAGATTCATTCCGAATTGAAGACAGGCTGAATGTGGAAGATTTTGACATGTAGTTTTTCCTCATGTAATGTAAGAAATGTAAAAATCAAGCAAAATATCAACAATGAGAAACATTACTGCGAGTAAATAAAATTATCATTTATAAAGAAATAGAAATGTTACTGTATATTGCCCAATCATAATACTCACCTTCTCTAGGTTGTGACACTATAGGCTCATTCATATTAGAATCCAATTAAATAATAGACCTTTTAACTCAAAACAATACAAAGACAGTTTTTAAAGGAAGTTGATAACCATACATACTCACACACAAACCTATAAATCATAAATAGGAAAAGCTTCTCAAATCTGCACTTGTATCTATAGCCGATCTTTTCAACAGTCTTTTTTTTTTTTAACCTACAGTAATCTTGTGAAAGAAACTCTGCTCTGTCTGTGATCATGAGCTACTTAATAGTGATTGAATAGAGCTAAAATCACACGGTCAGCATTGGGAGTGAGCCTGGAGGTGAAATCAAATCCACTGTAAAGCATCAGCAGCATGACTAAGAGAAGTGAAGAGTTATTCATTATCCTCTTCATTATCAATGATCCAAAAACATACATCAAAATCAACACAAAAATGGTTTCCTGAGCATAAAATCAAGGTCCTGCCATGGCCATCCCAGTCCCCTGACTTGAAACCCATAGAAAACCTGTGGAGTGAACTGAAGAGGAGAGTCCACCAGCGTGGACGTCTAAATTTGAAGGATCTGGAGAGATTCTGCATGGAGGAATGGTCTCAGATCCCTTGCCATGTATTCTCCAAATTCATCAGGCATTATAGGACAAGACTCTGTTATCTTGGCAAAGAAATGTAGCATAAAGTATTGACTAAAAGGGTGCCAATAATTTTGCACATATATTTTTGCATATATATATATATATATATATTATATACCTGTGTTGTGTTTGCAATTGTTTGATATTCATGAGAGCAGAGTATTTTTGTGAATGTTTTGAACAAAATATCAAGAGATTAAACAATAAAGACAATTTTTCACAGCCTTCTTTGCTCATATTTACCAAGAGTGCCAATATTAGTGGAGGGCACTGTACATAACTCACCATTGTCACACCTGGACTAGAAGTTTAAGAGGAAACGTTGACAACATTAAAGAGCATGCTTCTCTCTCTGCCTCACTGGTGCGGTCCCTGCACTCCTCCAGCTACATGATCTTCACTATCACGACTAATTGATTTTTTAAAAAAGACTATTGTTGATATCAAATGAGCGGATCAGTGTGCGGCCATTGATTTTTTGACAAACTACAACAGGAAACCTTTATCTGAGACGCACTCCGACCCCACACTAATAGGTGGGGTTTAACCTCTGCTGCGCAGCAAACCCAACGCTTTTGACCCACCGTGGTTGGACGTGTACAATATGTGCTTTTTATATTCGTCCTCAATAAGTCGAAGAATAAATGCAAAAAAATTGAAAGCATTTTTGCATTCAAATGTACAGTTCAAAATGATACGTTAACTCAAAAGGCATCTGGAGCTATTTTTGTATTTGGATTAGCCAACGATCCCGATTTTACCCGCTTACTCTTTTGGAGTGACCAAACCCCCACCACCTCAACAAAACACGCGCATGAGCACACCCAATTCAAACCCGAGTCAAAACATTCAGTTTAAAAAGATACAAATTTCTGGGATATGCACTGCACACTCACCATCATGGCATCATTTCCATTTTGCCGTCTATTGCCAGAGAGAGATAAGACACCTGCATTGCGGCGCAGATGAGCTTCAACAGAACTTTATCATTGACATTTACTACTGTTTACACAACTAATTTCTCTTAACTGTACTTCTGAACCTTTATCAGTCCAGCACAAGGCCTGGAAAAGAGCACATGCCAAACATGCAGAAGAGCCAATATGTGAGCCGGAAAAATGATAAAACTCGACACACAAATGAAAAGCAGAAATACTGCAAGGCTGAAGTGACTTTAACAAACAAATAAGGATTCTGCAATCTGCATGTCCAAAATGCAATAGAGAGAGAAAAGAAAGTGACTATGAAGTGGCAGGAAGATGGACAGCCTCTCCGTTTGTGATGAGCAAAACATTTTACTAGATTATCTGTTATGGCCTTTATGAAATGTTCAGTAACTGTTACCAACAGGGGGCGACATGAGTCATATACCCATCAAAGGATTTGGCAAAATTATGGCAATAGAACGCAATACTGTATACGGAGACCTCATTAACAGAGAATTTAGCTTGCATTTTGATCTATAGCAGCTCTGGGCCTATCATCAATAACATCAATATCATCAAGGGCTGGTGGCTTGGCGGTTAAGGCTCTGGGTTACTGATCGGAAGGTTGGGGGTTCAAGCCCCAGCACTGCCAAGCTGCCACGGTTAGGCCCTTGAGCAAGGCCCTTAACCCTCTCGACTCCAGTGGCACTGTATCACGGCTGACACCGCGCTCTGACCCCAGCTTCATAACATGCTGGGGTATGCGAAGAAAATAATTTCACTGTGCTGTAAAGTAGGCCTATAAGTGATCAATAAAGACTCATTATTATCATTATCATACTCCTAGGAAGTATGATACCACTAGGAAGAAGAAATGTATTTGGTGTGCTTTGGCTTCCTTAAACAAAAAATTCCATTCAGATGCAGGAGAAACGTGACTAAATTATATTATTACTTTTATATATTTTAAAAATGATGTTTTCTAGTTATTACACCTGTTTTCCTTTGGACTGTTAAACTGTAGGTCAGATTGAAGAAGCCATTTATGCAGTCTTGTTAACCTGGCTGAAGAAGGTTCCAGTTGCACTTCTGATATATTATTCTACGATATCTGAAATCTGGAAAGTCAGACACCAATGAGAGTAAAACTACATAGAATTAATTTTTTTTTACAACCTGTATATTACAATATTCAGCACACACAATATTACTGGAGACATTTCAAATGATTGTCTCTACTCCATCAATGTATGCTGAGATGCTAGTAGGCAACTTTAAGAAAACAGTTGTTACATTCACCTCGTGACTCAAGAAATATATGATAATTTTGTCTAAAAAAATATTTCTTTATAATATAGGTACTGGTCTTTTTTTTTATTAAATAACATTATATTAATATAAATTCACCTCTGTGGTCCATTTGAAAACAATTCAGACATTCACCATCACCAACCAAAAGTGTCATCACACAGAATTTTGCTAAAGTGCTACTCGCTCGTTTTCTTTTATGACTGGAAAATACAGGCTCTGTAAAAATAGTGAAGCCAAAACACATTTTCTCTCAGCATATAAAAAAAACAAACAAAAGATGGCTGATTCTGCAAGATGCATGGTCATTAAGTTGTGTTTTTCATTTAGCTTAATGTGTTTCTCTTATCATGCTGAAATGCTGAATTGGTAGCATGAAAAATAAAATAACTGACAGGTTAAATACGCTTCAGAAAAGACGACTGTGGAGCTACACTTGGATGTAATTATTTACGTCTGAGCATTAACCTACATGTGTGTGCAAGCCGTGCTAGTGTGTGCAAGCCGTGCTAGTGTGCGTGTGTTTGTGTGTGTGTGTGTGTGTGTGTGTGTGTGTGTGTGCGCTAAGCCTCACACTCCCTGTCTTCTACCACCGTTACCCTCTCATAAGTCGAAAGTGGAGACCTTCCAGAAACTCCTCCTGATTATCACACACAAATTAATTAGAAAATGTTTCTTGACATTCTCAGTGCATAGGCATTGGAGGGGAAAAAAAAAGACTCAGGCAAAAGCACAAAATTAATTGTACGGTATGTGACTTTGATAATTAATTCAATAATTATTCCGTCTACTTTAGCGACTCCTGGCTTTAAATAGGTCGGTTTAACGATAAGTGTCAAGTGAATTTAGATTTTAGAGAGAAAAAAGAGAGAGAGAGAGAAAGTATCACTCTGAGACAACGCCTTAGAGCTCTTGGTTTTATGACAGAAAAATACAGATACATCACTGTCACTCATTAAAAACGCTTTTTAGATGAGTAATCTACAGAAGTGGCTGACAAAGAGGGACATTTTTTCAAGATAAAAGCACACTACATTTGAGGAGAGACTCTAATTCAAACTTCAGGTTGTGTGACATCCCTGTAAAATAAAGACAAATATCAATAATACACCTACAATATATTACTGTGGTGTTGAAGATCATCAAAAGCACTGATCGGTTAGTATAAGCGTTGTAATGGAATACAAGTAACGGTGTTGTGTTTGCAAAATACTACACTCAGTGTCTATAGTCGGTGTAGACAATATGTTACGAAAGGCAGCGTTTGGAATACAGGTGCTTTTCAAAATGTTCTCTAATTTAAAAAAATGTTAAAAACTCTTTAAAAGAAACACCACTGATGTTTGTCTCATCAACATTTGTCAAGAAAGCAAGGTCAGTATTCTAAGGTTGTTGACATTCTAGTTTTAGCTTATTCTTAACGGAATAGAGGTTATTAACCAGGAAAAAGGGCCATTAATGCAGGTAAATAATTAGACTATATGGCCAAAACTATGTGGACACCTGACCCTGACACCCAATTCCAAAGGCACGGCTTTAATATAGAGTTTCATATTTGCTACATTTTCTCAAATTTATATTTGCTGCCATAACAGCCCCCCCTCTCCTGGGAAGGCTTTCCACTAGATTTTGGAGCGAGGCTGTGAGGATTTGCCCATTCAGGCACAAGAGCATTAGTGAGGTCAGGTACTGATTTCGAGCGAGGAGGCCTGTGGTGCAGTCTGTGTTCCAGTTCATCCTGAAGGTGTTTAATGGGGTTGAGGTCAGGGCTCTGTGCAGGCCACATGAGTTCTTCTACTCCAACCCTGGCAAACCAGGTCTTTACAGACCTCACTTTGAGCTCAGGGACATTGTTATAATGAAACAGGACTGGGCCTCTTAGATCCAGTGAAGGGAAATCTTAGCACACAAAGACATTCTATACAATCGTGCGCCTCATGGTCGGGGTCATGGTCATGTGTCCACATACTTTTAATCATGCAGTGTACATTTTAGCAGAAGAAAAACAGTGAGGGTGGGATGTATTTTCAATTAATGATAAGAGCAGAGAGCTTTCAAACTAAACAGCTTAAAAATGTGGCTTTAAGAGTTTGCTTTACTTCGCAACTAACTCATACTGTACGTTTTAATGTCTCTCTGTGCTTGATCGGTTTTGATATCCAGCCGCACTTCCATCGGTGTTCAAAAACGCCCTCTTAGAAAAACATACAGAATATCATATTAGCATATACTATGCCACCTGTGTATTTTGAATTTTTCAAGCTTCTGACTCAAATTTATTTGTTTCCAACTTTGCTAGATGAACCTGATGTACAAACGATACACATTTCCCGTCCATCAGTGTTGATCCCTGACTACTCAAGGGAAAGAGTAAAATGTAATTACCATATTCACTGTGTAACCATAACATGTTTACACAGTAAATCTGTAAGCATAACATAATGAAAACTTCAAACCAGTAACACCAGGTTTATAAAGTAAAATGACAAAATGATGTTCTAGCACAGGTGTTTCTCATGGGTCAGAATGTATTCTAAATGAATTCTGAATACATTCCTTACGCAGTGTAACAGAATACATTACTAGATATTGCATACATAGAAGAATGTACAGTATGTAATATTTAGCCCTCACCAACCCCCCCACCCCCCCAAGTATTCAGCCCAACTCTGCTTAAGACCCCTTGACCCCAACACACTTCCATTATAAAAACAACGCTTCAAAAATTTAATTTTTTTCAGCTTGGGTTTCCCAATTCCCCTGAATCATCAATCTGCTTAAAAATTTGACATAATCTTGACTGTTACCCTTATATGCTGCACATACACCACACATATCACAGCTACTCAGGACCACATGCTCCTGCTTGTCAGATACATATTAAGACTGATTGTTGTGTCTGTTGTGCGCGCACACGCGCACACACACACACACATACACACACACAAACAGCAGAATGGGAAGTTGGTGGAGGAGAGATAGAAGGCTGGAAGGAGCAAAGGCAAACTGAAACATGGAGCAGGAAAGGACAGGAAGTTGCAGAAAGGCTCAGGCATCTGATAGGATGGCGATCGAAGTGGCAGTATCCAGGTCACATGGTGCAGGCGGTGTGATAAACGCTGCTCTAGATTACACACCACACCTCTCAATCATCAGCACGACACCAGTGTAACACACAGAGCAGGAGCTGGGGATAAGAGTAAGAGGATAAGGGCATGTTTCCTAACTTTTCAATCATGGTGTGAACGATGTATATACTGTACATGGATACAGCCAGAGACACAAGGCAAGCTTCTCAAACACACAAATCAACTCACATCAAACTCTCAAGGCGTTTCCTGTGACATATATTAAACTGTCGTTACACTTTACAACCACTTTCATCCCACAACCAACCACACTTACACTACAACGCAGGTGTGTGTGTGGAACAGATGCCAAAAAGAGTAAATAAATGATTTACTCAAATAATTTATAACCACAAAATTGTGGAAAAAAATGTGAAATCCGCCATGATCGCACCCATACTGTACCATGAGAGTTACACTTGCAG